>NW_024412420.1:8990885-9147114 GCF_014898765.1 Herpailurus yagouaroundi | reverse complement strand
ATTTATATATAAAATATATATTATATATAAAAATATAAAAAATATATTTATATATAAATATATATTATATAAAAATATAAAATATATATTTATATATATATTATATAAAAATATAAAATATATATTTATAAAAAATAAATAAAAAATAAATATATCCCACAATAAAACTGGGGAGAGAAGACACTCCCCCTTAGAAGTTAACTTTGAAAAGTCTATCTAGGCAGGAAAGAACCCCTAAGGTCAGGATGGACTGACTTTGCCACATTCTGCAGAAAGGGCAGTTCCCTCACTCCTAATCCAACCCCGTGCCCATCTCTCTTGGGGAGGAATGTTCTCCTCCTGGAATTGAGGCAGATGTTATTGTCTGCACTCTTCCAATGGCATAGTTGTGAGTCAGAGGCGTTGAGTGATTTGTCCACAGTCACACAGTGTCTCTACTAAGTGGCAGAGCAGGACAAGTAGGAGACAAAGGAAATCACTTGATAGAACCTTGCTTTTCTTGGGCTTCTGTACCAAGGGCCTCCGGGATCAGACTTCCAACAAACACTGGTGGGCTGGACTAATTTGTGCCCAACTGCGTTCTCTCTGGAGCCCTCTTGCTGACCATTGCTTTATGTTGGCTGACCTTTCAGAACTCCCCCCCCGTAAATGCAGGTTACAATATCTGACTTCGTGCCTCCCAGGGATGGGAAGATAAATGAGGTAATAAAGGTGAGAACCAGATGACCTCCTTTTAATGTCGGTGCTAAAAACCCCATGGAGTATTATGGTGTTATTAACAAAATGCAGGGGCTGCAGAGTTACATATGGCCAAAATCTTGTACCTCCAGTTTTTTAGTAAGGAAACATAGATGTGGAATCCATGTTTACTAATAATGAAACTGACAGCCAGTATGCTTTCACTTCCAAACAAACCCATTATATGTAAACCCAATTAACAGCAAAAGTACATCAGAAGGTGACTTTATCAATCTATATATACCTTTAATGGAACTATTCTGGATTTAACTAAAAAGAGACTTCTGTGAGGGGCCTGGGTGGCTTAGTCAGTTAAACGTCCAACTTCGGCTCAGGTCACGAGCTCACGATTTTTGAGTTCGAGCCCTGCATCGGGCCCTGTGCTGATGGCTCAGAGCCTGGACCCTGTTCCAGATTCTGTGTCTCCCTCTCTATCTGCCCCTCCCCCATTCATGCTCTGTCTCTCTTTCTCTCTTTGTCTCTCTCAAAAATAAATAAACATTTAAAAAAAAGAAGAGACTTCTTTGATAAGTTTCATGCTTTGTGGCATTTCAGTGATGCTGGAGTTGTAAAATTATGATTGAAACAAAGTCTTTCAAGGGCACATCTTTGGTATTAAGTGAGGTATAACTGAAGTTACCACTTGAAATTCAGCAACGGGTCTCTCCTGGGATAAGATTCTACCAGCCGATTGCATTACTTGAAAATACTGGCAGCTGCTGCCTTGGGCTGCCTTTGGAACCCATAAAAGCATCTAGAATGAATATCTGGTCATCAGAATGGAGGCACACTTGTGCTGTGGGTCACTGCACTGCAAAGGGGCTGTGCTAGTCAAGATAGGACTGTGGATATAATCTTGAATTAAGTAGATTGTCCCCTTCTCTAACGTGCATCCACAAAATGTTGGCATTTTGGGTGCCCAGGAAACTTCTGCTTTGATGGCATGCCTTTTAGGGTGATGAAGAGCTGAAGGCTAACTTTTACATTTCAATTTTTACCTTTCCCCCCACATAGCTTGTCACTAAAACTCTCTTCCCACATGGTAGCCTAGAGAACATATTTTTCTGGTTTTACATCATCCCCCGCCCCCACCCTGCCAAAACCTGTTCAATTATATTCCTTTAGAATTACTGGATAATTCCTTTTGAGGGTGCTACAATGGCCCAAACATGTCAGCATTTATAGTTTTCCACTGGCAAACACTGAACATCTTCAGTTTTACGCTGTAAGTTCATCAAATAACTTGAGCCCTTTTATGTTTATTTGTTGTTGAGGGTCACCTCAAATCTTTCTGTCTCACGTCTCCTCTACAACATCCCAAGAAACAAAAGGGGCCCAGTTAGGCTTCCTGGATCCCTGCCTTGCCTAATTTAGGGATGACCATCACAGGAGATGGACAATTAGCATCTCAAGATTATCTCAAAACATCCTTTGGTTGACAAATCCATATTTCAGCAACACTTGAGTACTTTTTCTGATTCTAGAATGAACAACACTGATATAGAGCATCACGTGGCCTCACCTTGTCCTATGGAGACGAAAGCTATAGTGTAGTAATAGAGCACAGGACGTGGAAGTTAAAAGGCCTAAATCACACATCCTTGGGCAGGCTGCTTAGCCCCTCAAGGCCCCGTCTGTTTCTCAACTGTAAAATACCAAAGATTCTTATCCTATCACACAAATGATATTCCCCTCATTGTCGTGGGAGGCTAGTAAGGTGCAAAGTATTTGGCATGGTGCCTGGCCTTCAGTGGGCACCTCACAGTTAGCTTGAATCTGAATCTCAGGAGGGGAGTCAAGAAATCAAGAAGTATGAGCCATTAAATCCTGTTCCCAAATACTTCCAAGAAACTCCTAACTCCTTAGCCACTTGAAAGCCATATATGTGTGTGTGTGTGTGTGTGTGTGTGTGTGTGTGTGTGTGTGTGTATTTTTTTAATATTTATTTATTTTTGAGAGAGCTCAAGTGGGTGAGGGGCACAGAGAGGCATACAGAGGATCCGAAGTGGGCTCTGCACTGACAGCAGTGAGCCTGATGTGGGATTGAACCCATGAACTGCAAGATCATGACCTGAGCCAAAGTCAGACGAGCAACTGACTGAGCCACCCAGCTGCCAGAAAGCCATATACTTTCAAATCCAAGTATAAAAAAGCCATGTGGCTGAACTAAAAAGTAGATTTATTCAATAGTTTATTGTATCACAGTATTACATGTGTATTTTTCCCACACAGTTTATAGGTATACTCTCAGAGAGAAAGACTTTTTTTTTTTAAAGTTGAGAATTTTTGTGTCAAGTAAGGGCCGCTGCTCATTTGCATAGAGTGTGCATTGCTTTGTTGCATAGTACAGAGTAATGACTCGCTCTTACACCCTCAAATTGAGTTCACCAATGATGGAAAACAGGCTTTTGGTGGCAGAGGCTTCTGTCCAGCTAAGCAGTAAATCTTAGCTGGTCCTAACGATTGTAGGGACTGGCTCCCGGTAATAATTCTGATGTCTTTATCCTCTCCCAGAAATGCATGAATGATTCTGGCCTTTAAAAACAGATTTAGGAGAATGCATTTATCTTGACATTATCAGCCTTTTAAAGATCATGCAGTAGGGCCTGTTGACCTTTCTGTCTTAATGATGAGTTGCAAAACCGTTGGATAACATTAATGGAATGAAGTGAGAAAGAGTGTGTACTCAGGAGCTGTCCCTGTGGGGTGCAAGAGGTGAGAAAGAGATGTTCAGGATAATAATAGGAACTAGCTTTGGTCTTGTGGGGGGACTGAGGAGTCACATGTAAATGGAAGCAAACTGAACTCCATTTCTGTTTCTACTTCAAATATGAAATCCTTGGGCATACATCAAGGCATGAGCCAAGACTAAAATATCTGACTTATAATGAGGTGGTTGACAATGACTCCAACATGCTTTCTTTATACCCAATAATGTGAATGTCTATTAAAAAATAGGTGATGTTCATCAATTCACCACTATATACTGGGAACAGCACTGGATTCAATCACTAATCATACAAAAGATTGTATGCAAAGTGCCTCCCTTCTCTAGTACTGAATCCCTCCCCCCATTTTTTTTAAATCAAGGGTTTCTAACATCTTGGGGCACCTGGGTGGCTCTGTTGGTTAAACATCTGGCTGTTGATTTGGGCTCAGGTCATGATCTCACAGTTTGTGAGATCCAGTCCTGCGTCGGCCTCTGCATTGACAGAGCAAAGCAGAGCATCCTTGGAATTCTCTCTCTCCCACTCTCTCTGCCTCTCCCCTGCTTGTATGTGCTCTCTTTCTCTCTCTCAAGATAAATAAACTTAAAATAAATCAAAGGTTTCTAACATCTTAAAGTTTAAAGAAAATAGTAATTGACAAATTCTTCATACAGTGCCTTGGCCCTACCAAGGGTTCAATAAATGCCAGGGTCTCTCCCTCTACCCCCAGACTCCCCTCTTTGTACTAAGTTGTTCAATCCACAAATCACAGGGTGGAACAAACTGATAAAGTTAAAAATTAGAAATTGAGATTATCTGACTCCCTTGGCATCTTTGAGATATAATTACGGTGAACACATTTTTGGTGCAATATAGAGTTTTAACAGAGGTATAGGAATTTAGAATTGGAAACACTCTGAAAAATACAGGAGCCGCCATGGGCACAGCAAACATCTCTAATCTCATACACACAAATAAAAATGGATTAAGTTAAAAGCACTGACTGTTCTGCCTTCTAAACCCAACAGGGAGGTCATATCAATGCACAAGCTGAAATGCATAATTCTGTGTTTACCCACTAGCAGTACAGCCCAGTGAATGTTTTAAATCCCAGATACGGTTAAAAATATATCTGGGTATGTGATTTTCTTTGAAACCTAATATAGTGAAATGAACCACATACTAACAAGAGCAGATGAACTAGTATTTCCATGGCAACGAAAGACTATCAATATCACTTTATTATTATTATTTTCACTTTGCAAGTCACCTTCTTTGAAGAGCAATTCCTTTTCTGCCTGGGTCTACTTGATAGCTCCCTGAATAATTCTAGTCCATAGGCTTTGTATCTCTTTTTGCATGCTGGAAATACAATGGCTTATTCTAATTATCTCATGAAACTCAACTCTTAAATAAAACTTGAAGTAAAAACATAAAGCTATTCGTTTCATGGTGCCTTCTTCTTGGCAAAGTGCAAATAAGAAATGGGATATGCCTGTTGCAGACAAAGGGTTCTTCACACTTGCCCCTTGCATGAAGGAGGATTTGAGCCAAGTCAGGCCCCATTAAAAAAAGAGTAAGACATGAGTGACCAAAACCTTCCTTCTGGATGACAAAGGAGTGGCTGGCTGAAACAAACGTTTATTGGCAACAACTAGAAGTCAGGCCCTTTGGACGAAGCTATCAGGAGTCTAGGAGAACTCTGATTTGCAAGGGGGAAAAATAGGCAAACATGGACTGTCTATAAACTGCAGTTCAGGCCATAATGGAGTTAACATCAAGGTCACTAATGATTTGTTGTCCAAACTGGGTCACTTTTGAGAGTGAAAGGGGCACTGTTAATAATTATGCAAGGACAACTGGCATAAACATTACCCTAGCTAGGAAGAAAGGCCAGCAGGAATTTCAGAAGAATTTTTGAGTTTGGGTCATCAAAGAAAAATACATGTTGTGAAGTGAAGAAATAGGAGAATATTCCAGGTATAATGAAACAGCAAGCACAAAGGTGTGAAGCAGTAAAATTGTATCGTGTGACTCTACCCATCCAGATGAACCCAAAGAAAAGAACCACAAGAGGCCATTTTGGTCTCATCATACTGAGAAAATGCAAAAGCCTGATAATACCAATAATACCCAGCATTGTATAACCACGTTGATTAATATCCTATATTTGAGCACAATCAATTTGGTGACTGCCATGGAAGTATCTACTATGTGTAACCTACTATCTAAAAATAAAATTCCTGGCATAAACCTACCGGTGTGCCCAAGAAGAAACATAGATGAATATTTACTGTACATTGTCTGTAATAGTGAAAAACTAGAAATACCCTGGGGCACCTGGGTGGCTCAGTCGGTTGAGGGGCCGACTTCCGCTCAGGTCATGATCTCACAATTCATGGTTCGAGCCCCATGTCAGGCTCTGTGCCGACAGCTCAGAGCCTGGAGCCTGCTTCAGATTCTGTGTCTCCCTCTCTCTCTGTCCCTCCCCCACTTGTACTCTGTTTCTCTCTCCCTGTCAAAAATAAGCAAACATTAAAAAAAAATAATTAAAAAAAAAAGAAATACCTTAGTTGCTCAACTGCAGAATGAAAAAAAATATTGTAGTAAATCCATAAAATGGACTGCTATTCGGCAGTTAAATGAACTAAAACCCAAAGCATCTGTCAATATAAATAAATTACACAAACATGTTTGGTGAACAAAAGGGGGGAAAACCTACAGAAAGACTAGGTATTATAGGATACCATACCCTTAAAGATTAACAGTATGGAAATCCTACTATACATTGTTTCATGGATACATATATACAAATACAGTAAGAATATATGATAAAAAGCTTGCATGGGAGTGAGAAATATTGGATAGTGGTTTTACTTGAGGTAGGAAAGAAAGGGAGAGAACAAGAGATACCCAGATGCCTTTGACTGTAATCCAGCTTTAGTCTTAGAAGAGAGAGAGGTGAAACAAATGTGGCAGGAATTTTAGATGTGACTGCACTGGGTGACAGGTACAGGGGGGCCAACGTATATTTGTGTGGTAATCAGTGCAGTCAAGCCTGAGTCCAATCTAATCCCCTGGCTCTACCATTTCACCAGTGTGTGACCTTGAGAGTATGATTTTTCTTCACGTCTCAACTCCTCACCTGTAAACTATGGCCAACAACAGCGCCCACATCATGGGGTGGCTATGAGGATTGAATGAATCAGTGTTTGAAAAGCCCTTAGAACACAAAGTAAGGGTTGTATTTGTTAAATAAAAAACAATTCATGTGGCGCACAGCTCAGCAGCTGGATAGAGAACAGGATAGCTGGGCTGGGTCACGATGAATGACAGGCTGAAGCACAGGGCCCTGGAAGCCAGTAGTCCTCCTGGGAAGTCCCTGAGTTTGAGTGACCATAGATGACAAAAGAAGAGTCTGCACTTGGAACATTCCTGGAAGGACTGAAATTCAATCTATTATTGTATTTGAAAACAACGCCTGGGAAGTAAGTAGTGCCCAAAAAGCAAGTATGTTTCTTTCCTTTATTCTTCTCTCAACCTAAAATACAGGTTCCACCACTGCCCTGATATTTGGGGTCATGACTAAGACCATGTTTAGAGGATGGTTATGTTCTGTAGTATCTGGAGTGGCTATCGGAGGCCTGAGCAGACTCATGGCATTAGCTATATAACCACATATTTACGTAATGCATTTCTTCATGGAGCGAAGGACCTGGAAGATCATCAGACTGACTGTGCTGCTTATTTGCCTGTCTCTCTCCATCCCCCCTTCCAAGACTCTCTGTCCCCCTTTCCACTCTCTGTTCTGTGATGCTGGGACTCTATATGCTGCATTTCTCTCCCTTTTAGCTGGCTTCCTGTTAGGAGGCTGGGAGGGGGCGAGTATGGGCTCCTTCCACCTTCAGCATCAGTCAATGTTACTGTAGCAGTATTAGCAAGGAGCAGTTAGGAGTCTGCTCTTCAGCTTCCCCCAGCACCCCCAGGGTTGAACCCCCTTGCCACAGTCTCCAGCTACAGAGCTGTATCCACCAGACTGTCCTCCTGGCATCTGCTGGACCATGGCTGCCTGACAGTCCAAGCACTCACTGGGCGACACTCTTTTACTCGTTTCTCAAACCATAAAGCTCTGCCTCCCTGGTCATTCAACTACCAGCCACGGGGCACTGCCTTCTCAGCAGTATAAGCACTGTGTCACCTGCCTCCGTAGACATGTAAGTCACAGTCCCTCAAGGCCCACCTCCTGGGTCCCAAATTCTTCCTTGCGGCCTCTTCCTTTCAGATCCTTGAGTTCTAAGAGGGGGCACTGCTTTCTGTTTTTACTCATGCCGAGTTTCCTTGGCTCCCTCTTTTTGCACCTTTGCTTCCAAACATCTGCACAGCTTCCTGTATTAAATCCCCTTTGTTTGAATTAGCTGGCATGGTTTTTCTTTTTCCTAACCGGACTCTGACTGATTCAGCAAGCTTACCCTCATGTCATTTCTCAGGCTGAGAAGACTAAGCTTTGGAGAAAAGAAATAAATTATATCACAATGAGGTAAAACAGACAGTCTAGAACCCAAGTCTTCCTGTCTGGCAGTTCACATCAATCAGAGAAAACACACTGGACTTATCACCAAGGAATGAGAACTAGAAGGTCCATCAGTGATCTTATCATTTACTGCAGGGCTTTTCTTTACAAAAATGGGCCTTGGGTGGAATTTGGCTCATGGGCCCGCGGGCCCTAGTTTTCCAGCCCCTAGTATGGTGGTTTTTAAATACTGCCATGCATTAGCATCACCCGGAGGGCTTGGTGAACAAGTTTCTGCCACCCCACCCCCCCGCCCTGCCCACCCAGAGATTCTAATTCAGCAGGTCTGGGGGAAGAGCCCTAGAATTTTTATTTCCACCAAGTTCCCAGGAGAGCCTGATGCTGATACTACATACTTGGGGAACCACTGCTATGATCCAACTTCTTTACTTTATACATGAGGAGACTAACACCAGAGATACCGACTGAATTTCTTACCAGAGGTCTCACAGCCAGTAAGTGAGGGAATTGGGGCTTCGATTAAAATCTTATTTAGTCCGAAAGTATGTATGAAGCGCCAACCATATTCTGGGCACTGGGCTAGGTCCTGGGTAAGAAAGGATGAATGTGATGTGGGCTAGCAGTCTAGTGGAAGAAAATGAAATGAGAGATGAGAGCGTGTATGACTCCTGAGAGTACGGGAAGCAGTGGGACCACAGTGAAGAAGGGCCTGGCTTATTGAAGGAGGTGACATCGGAGGCATCCTGTCAAAATAAACAGGTGGGGGGGGGGCGCCTGGTGGCTTAGTCAGTTGAGGGTCCGATTTCGGCTCAGGTCATGATCTCGCGGTTCTTGGGTTTAAGCCCCGCATAGGGCTTTGTGCTGACAGTTCAGAGCCTGGAGCCTGCTTCAGATTCTGTGTCTCCCTCGCTCTCTGCCCCTCCCCCCGCTTGCACTCTGTGTCTCTGTCTCTCAAAAATAAATTAATTAAAAAATAAATAAATAAAATAAACGGGTAGAAGGAGGAAATTCCAGGCAGAGGGAACAGCTTTGTGAGATATTTGAGAAGCAACACAGCATCATGCTTCGCAGCAGGAGTTCTATCTTTGGTTCTTATTAACTGCCAGCCTACGTGAATTCTTTGATCTTCACACCTCTGTGTCCTTTTCTGAAAACAGGGACATGACACGTACCTACCTCATAGGGCTGATGCGTAGACCATATAAGATAATGAAGGTAAGATGCTTTGGCATAGTGTCTTAAACGCACCTGTCCCTGTATAAACAGGAACAACTGTTGTGGGCATTGTTATCACAGCACAGCAGTATGTCAGAACACCCCCACGTTCACAAGCACGAACAGACCTGGAGTATGAAGTGTAGGTGAAGGTACGGAGGCAGGCTAGGTTAGACAGTAAAGGACTGTCTGCAACCGTGTCTTTCAATGTGAAGGCAATGAACAGCCAGTGAAGAATTCAGGCAGAAGAGTGATGTGCCAAGGTCTGCACTATAACCGGAGGAAAGGAGGATGACACTGATGGGTGATGTAGTGATCCAAGAGGTAGGGGCAGATTTAATGTTTATTTATTTTTGAGAGAGACAGAGAGAGACAGGGCATGAGAAGGGAAGGAGCAGAGAGAGAGGGAGACACAGAATCCGAAACACGCTCCAGGCTGTGAGATGTCAGCACAGAGCCTGACATGGGGCTCGAACTCACAAACCGTGAGATCATGACCTGAGCCAAAGTCAGACGCTCAACCGACTGAGCCACCCAGGTGCCCCATTAAGAGGCAGGGGCAGATTTAGAAGAAAAGACAAGGAGGTCAATTTTCGAACCAAGTGGGGTATTTAAATGGAACTCTCTAGAACTCAAATGAAACATCTCAGCTATGCAAATCTGGGATCTGTCAGTTGGCAGCTGAATCCACGGAAGTGGATGAAATGACCCAGTGATACTATGTAGAGAGAAGAGTGTCCACAAGGTGCTTACACAGTCAGCATTGAGAAGTGGAAGGGAAGACTCATGAGATATTACCCCAGTGGTTCAGGGATAACAGCTTCAAGAAGACCCAGTCAACAATACAGATACTTCAGAGATCAAGCAATAGAAGGATCACAGAGTGACTCCTGGATTCAGAACCAGGAGACAGAGTTTTAAAATCTGCTTTATGCCAGATGGATTATATCACCTACATTTTATAAAGAACTATAATCTGACATATAAGAAGATGAAGGGGATGGGTAGTGATTAGTCAAACAGCTAATATGATATTTTTCTTCAAAAACAAGCAGATAAAAACATCTGCTAAAAACCTGAAGAAAAATGATTTGAATATTTTACTCTCATTGTCCACTCAAGGTCGTGCATGGCCATTCCAGGCCCTCTGTGATCTGGCCACCGAT
Source organism: Herpailurus yagouaroundi (assembly GCF_014898765.1). Lineage (NCBI taxonomy): Eukaryota > Metazoa > Chordata > Mammalia > Carnivora > Felidae > Herpailurus > Herpailurus yagouaroundi. Next base: position 9,136,756 of record NW_024412420.1, on the reverse strand, counting down.
GATGCCAGCCTCATCCACCCCTATACCCCTACATTCGTCCATGAAGATTGTCCCAGCCACGGTGAGAGTATCTTCCTCATACACGCCATGACTTTATGAGCCTCCAGGCCTGTGGCCATTCTGTTCCTTATCCTCCTCTAAAATGATGAAAAATTATGAGTAAAAAAACATCCTACTTATACTTTAAGCTTAATTTTTGTGCCATGCCAGACTCTCACCTTGCCCACCCACCATGATCCGCTGCCCCAACACTCTTTATTTCCTTCACAGCACGTTTTCACAAGCTACATTTCATATATTCACTTATCTCTTTAGTCCCTGTCTTTTCTCTGGAATGCAAGCATCACAGGTGAAGGGTCACACACCTGTCTAGGTCTATGTTTTGTCCAGTTGTACCTATTATATTCAGGTGCCTGGTATATGGAAGGAACTCAATGAATAGTTATGGAATGAACGTAGGGAACAACATGTCATGCTTAAAAAAGCATTTTAAACTAATTTAGGACAAGTGTAAGAAAGCTCATAACGAAGGAATGCATGTCTACTGGAGAGCTGAATGGGATCACAGAACTGAAGTTTGGGAAGAGCAAGTGGGAGTAGAGAAGGTTTATCAAGGGGAGAGAAGTCACCAGGTACCTATTAGAAGCATCCCTCATTAGTAATTTTATCCTCCCATGAACAACACCACGTAAGTGGTATTTTTCTCATTTCATGAATGAGGGCACAGGAGCTTAAAGAGGCTACCAATGTGTTGCCCAACTCACACAGCTAATAAGCGGCAGCACGGAAATGAGCCTGATTGTACAACACCATGGCATTGTACGACAGTATGTTGCTCTCATGAATTAGAATGTGTAAGAGCAGACTAAATTAAAAATTAAACATGATATGAATAGAGACTTGGCGGCCATTAATTGATCTAGCAGAGGGTCACAGAACTGCCCACGTAGGAGCAGACAGACTTATAATTTAGGAATGGATCATAATTAATCACTGTGTGCAGAGAATTGTACAGTGAAAACAGTCCTGAACAAGGTTTAATAACCTAGACTTTGCTCCTGACTCTGCCACTTAGACTTGGGTTGCCTTGTTTAAGCCACATCACCCACATCGTGCCTTTAGGTGCCACCTGAGTACTTAGCTCCCACAGTTGTAATGAGGAGCAAACAAGATAACACACTTTGCAAGCATTTTGAAAACTGAAACAAGCGATAGGTACCTAAGGGATAATTAATTCTAGGCCCCCTGTCATCTCCTCCACCCTATACTCTTTGAGACATTTCTCTCATAGAATTTTTGCTTGTTCTTTCATGTCTTAATTATATTAATGTGAATACAATTATGTATATACATACTGGTTTTCTGAGCCCTTTTTAGAAGTAATTTTGTTTGTTTATTTGAGAGACAGCACATGCATGTGAGCAGGGGAAGGGCAAAGGGAGAGACAGAGAATGTTAAGCAGGTTCCACTCACAGCACGGACGATATCACAACCACGAGATCATGACCTGAGCCCAAATCAAGAGTTGGACACTTAACCAACTGAACTACTACGCAGGGGCCCCGAGAAGTAGTTTTAAGAAACATTCCAAATAGGATAGAAGTTTGACTAGGATACCAGAAAGCCTGTTCTGCCACAAACCAACTATGTGACCATGTGGAAACAATTTTTCTTCTCTTGGTCTCATTTCCCGTACTTATCAAGTGAGTGGAATTCAATGATTTCTAAAATATTTTCCAACTCTCCAATTTAATGACTATTTACTCCTCTGAAATCAACTGATGTGTGAAACATGGTTTAATCTTTCCAACCTGGTTCTTAAGAATCTGGAGTCATGTTTATTTTCTTGACCTGCAATGGTTCTAGGAAAGGATACACCTATTAGGCCACTTTCTCTGACTACGAATATCCTGATTACAATATTGATGAGTAAGCTTCTGTCTAAATATTAGATTGACTCAACATTCTTACTGTTGACAGGTATTTTAAAAAATACTTCCATTGTTCATAGCACCTTTTGTCAGCTAGCAGCTGATAGGAAATTTCCAGGGAAAAGTGATCACCTCAAGCAGCAGACACCTGCTTTAGTTCAGGGAATAAAAGGTTACACTGATTTTTTGAAGTGATCTAAAACCAGCACATTTCTCCACCTAAAGCCCAGACAGATGGATGAACCAATGGGCTTCCTGTGATCACCTCTGCTCCCCATATATCAATGGGGTAAGGAAATAAATGTGTTTTAAATTACTTATAGTTTCAGATATACCTAAGAAATTAAGTCTATCCACATTTGACAAAAGTTAATACACCTTAATCTACATTAATAGAAGTCTGGTTTCCTTGCCACGGGAAAGAATTGACCCATTCACTCTATATTTAAAGTAGAGTACTTACTTCTGGCTATCAGATGTTAAGCATAAAAGTAACACATTAGCATTTGTCCAGAGGATAAATGACTAATATGGGGAGAGGGTCTGAAAGCCATGCTCTCTGTAAGAGCAGCAGAGGATTTTAATCCAGATAAAAAAGACTTGAAGGAGATTTCAAAATGGTTGTCAGTAATTTAACACAATATATTCTAGTTATCCAGGAGGACAGAGCAGATAAATAGGAGGAACATAAAGGAAGAGATATTTGGCTTATTGATACAGAGAAGGTTGCAAATGACCAAGCACTTCTGTATTAGAACAGGTCCTTCCAGAAGGGCACTGCCTGGACACAGAACATGTGTAAACAGAGGGTGGGTGGCCATCTACCAGAGATGATATGGGTGGGAAATAGTAAAGGTTCCTTAGATCATTAAGATTCCTTTTTCTTTCCTTTTTGTTTTTTTTTTTTCCTGTTTTTGAGTTATTCTCAAGTGACTTTCAAAATCAATTCCTTAGAAAAACCACCACTTCCACTGAAGAGAAAGTGTGGCTTTTGAGGCTCATTTAGAATCACGGGATTCTAATTCCAAATCAATGTCAGGTACCTGGTCAATTTACGAGTGTTCACTCTTCTGCAACTAATCATGTCTTTTATAGTACAGATACTTGGGCCCTCAGATCCTCTTCCATCATAGTAATTTGCTTCTTGTTTTTCCTTTAAAGTCTTTTCTGAATTCTACAGATGTCAAAGGTAGGGATCAAAATAGGAAATGGATAAAGAAACTTTTATTTCAGGCCTGATGGAATGGCAGGGATCAGATTACCCACCTGCCTTAAACAAGAAGAAAACTGGAATAGATCTATTTAAAAAATGGGTTTCAGACACTGGGCAACAAGCTGTGTAGGACAATAATTCCTGAAAGAAGGAAAACAAACAAGATGAGGCATGTGAATTCCCAGATCACTACCTGAAAAGTGTTTCCAGGTCAAAGCTCTAGAGGGGGTTGCCCAAACAGAACCAGGTGGTCTTTCTGAGTTGAAGAGACAGAATTCAGTGTTTGGAGAGGCTAGGATGGCTAGGATTTGTGAGCTGTTTATTGAGAGGAGGAAACTATATTATAGATAAGCAGAAGGGACCCCTGAGTCCTTGGCTTTACTAATCTTAGCATGCATAACAGGAAACTACCCAGAGTCAGGGAGAAAACACTGGAAAGAAATAGTCACAACAATTTCTGAAGTTCATACAGGGCTGGGAGTAGTTTGTATTCCCAATATCCAAAGAGGAAATACACAGGTGTAGAATTCAGAGGGCATTAGGTAGAAGCCATAGAAGAGTTCAGTCTTGGTAGTGGTGCTAATAAATTAGCCCCCAAATAAAGGCTCCTCTGGCAAGGCTTCAAAAATGAAAAGATTCCAAGTAACTTAACTGCATACTGGAGCAAAATCTAGCATCAGAAAGCAAATATAACAAAATCCAGCAATCAAAAATATACAATTTGCAGTTACATGCCATCAACTCAGCATGCAAGTCATTCAAAGAAACATAAAAAGACAACTCACCCCCTGGTGAAAAATTAATCAATGGAAACAAATGCAGAGAAACACAAATGGTAGAATTTTTAGGCAAAAACACAAAAATAACTATTATAATTATTTTCTCTATGTTCAAGAGAGTAGAGGAAAACATGAGCATGATGAGAAATGGAAGCTTTAAAAAATACACAAAGGGTCCTCCAGAGATGAGAAACAAAATATCTGAAAAGAAAAACACACTTTCTGAAATTAATAACAGATCAGACACTACAGAAGAAAAGATCCATGAACTTGAAGAAATAGCAGTAGAAATTTCAAACATTAAGCACACAGAGGGAAAAAAAAGAATTCAAAAATTGAACAGAGAATCTTAAAGACTTGTGAAATAATAGCAAGCAGTCTAAGAAACATATAACTGGAATCCCAGAGGGTTGAGGTGGATGAGGGCATGGTGGAATGAAGTGTGATGAAATAATGATAAAAAATGTCAGATGTTAGAAAGAAATACAATCCAAGAAGCTCATTGAGCCATGAGCAATTGAACCTAAAGAAAACCATGATAGGAAGCATCATAACTAGGGGCACCTGGGTGGCTCAGTCGATTAAGTGTCCAACTTGATTTTGGCTCAGGTCACGATTTCAGCACAAAGGCTTCTTGGTATTCTCTCTCCCCCTCTCTTTGTGCCCTTTCTCCTGCCCACACACAAACACACACATGCTCTCTCTCTCAAAAATAAATAAATAAACATTAAAAAAAAGCATCATAACTTAAGTGACGACACCCAGCAATAAACAGAAAAATCTTAGTGGCCAGAGAAAAAAATGCTCTTATATACAAAAAGTAAAGATTAAGAATTACAGTGAACTTGGGGTACCTGGGTGGCTCAGGTGGTTGGGTGTCAGACTCTCGGCTTTGGCTCAGGCTATGACCTCATGGTTTGTGAGTTCCAGCACTGCATCAGTCTCTGTGCTAGGGGTGTGGAACCTGCTTGGGATTCTCTCCCTCCTTCTCTTTCTCTGTCTCTCTCCCGCTCACTTGCTCTTGCTCTCTCTCTCTAAATAAATAAACTTAAAAAAATTAAAAAATAAAAAATAAAAGAATTACAGTGAACTTATTTAAAGCCATGCAAGCCAAAAGTCAGTGGAGTGATATCAAAAATTAAAAGAAAAAATATTAAAAAACACAAAACTCAGAATTTGTTATCCAGTGGAAATACATTCTAGAAACAATTGTTAAATAAAGTATTTTTTAGAAAAATAAAATATGAGAATATCCATTGCTAGGAGATCTGCTCTAAAGGAGGCTCTTCCATCAGAGGGAAAGTGATGAAAATTTGGATTTACTCAAAGAAATACAGAATATCGGAAATGGTAAATAGGTGGATAAATATGAAAGACTTCCCCCCCATTTTTAATCTCTTTAAAAGAAAACTGTTTAAAGCCAAAATATGACATATAATAAATAGGGTCTCTAACACATATAGGAGTAACATGTATGACATTGATAATACAAAGCCAGGAAGACAGAAATGATGTGTACTCTTGTTAGGTTTTCATCATAATAAGATAGCTTTAAAATGCACAGAACAAAAATTCATGGAACTGAAAGAAAATAGCTAAAAATCCACAATTACAACTGGAGATTTCCACACTCTTCTTTTAATAATTGATATAACAATAATAAAATCAGTGAATACATGGAAAATGTAGAATGACACTTTCAACAAATGGAAGCTAAATCACATTTATAAAACACTCCACGAAAATAGTATCAGAATACATATTCTTTTCAAGTGCACATTAAACATCTTCCAAGCAGACCTATTCTGAGACATAAACAAATCTTAATAAATTTAAGAAGTTTGAAAACATACGAAGTAGTATTTCTGATCACAACAGAAATGAACCAGAAATAAATAATGGAATGATACCTGGGAAAATTCTAAAATATCTGGAAATTAAACAGCATACTTCTAAACAATTGATGGATTAAATAAAAAAAAATCACAGAGAAATCAGGAAATGGTTTGATTGGAATGAAAATTGAATCATATTATTTTTATATTAAAATCTGTGGGATGCCACTAAGGTAGGAAATTTGAACTATTAAATGCTTATATTAAAAAAGCATACAAGCAAGATCTTTAGCTTCTACCAAAAAGCAAAAACAAAAACTGAAACAAAACCCTAAAAAGAGGAAAGAAAATTGAACTGAAAATAAAGAAAAGGAATAAAGTAATAAATATTGGAGAGAAATCAGTGATATAGAATATAGGGAGAAAAAAAAAGAAAATCAGCGATACCAAAACTGGCTCTGAGAAATGAACAAAATTGATAAGCCTCTAGTCAAACTGTTCTGGAAAAGAAAAAGGAAGAAAAGGCACAAATCATTAATAGCACAAAGGGAAGGAGGTCATCATTAAGATCCTACAGACATTGAAAAGTATAGTAAGCAACTTTATGCCACTAAATCTGACAACAAAGATGAAAAGGATGAATTCCCTAAAAACACATTCTATGAAAGTTTGCTCAAGAAGAAACAGGTAATCCAAATAGCTCTATAATTATTCAAGAAATTGAATTAGTAGTTAAAAAATCTTCCTATTGAAACTCTCTAGGCCTGGATGGCCTCACTGATTACTTCTACCAAATATTCAGACTTTCAGAAAATAGAAGTTATGACACAATTCTAACCCATTCCATGAAATCAGAATCAAAATTACCCTGGCCCCCAAACTAGGGAAACATATTATACTAAAAGAAAATTTTAGACCAATATAGCTCTTGAAGATAAATACAAAGATCCTTAAGAAAATATTAACAAATAGAATCTAACAATATATTAAATGATAGCAGGCTATCACCAAGTATGGTTTATCCCATAAATACAAGGTTGGTTCCACATTCCAGAATCAATCAGTAATGAACCTTACTAACTGTGAAAAACAAAGAACCACATGATTATATCAATAGATGCAGAAAAAAATCTTTTGATAAAATTCAATTACTGTTCAAGCCAAAATTCTTAGTATACTCAAAATAGAAGGAAACTCCTTCAACTTGATAAAGGACATTTATTAAAAGCCTTTAACCATAATCAGTCATAATTGATTAGAAAACACTGATTGTATTCTCCCTAATATGAGAAACATGAGGGTAATATTTGCTCCCAAATCTTGTATTATACATTGACCTGGAAATAGTGGCTATGCAATAAGGCAAGAAAAAATAAATCAAAGTCATAACAATCAAAAGGAAAATGTAAAACTTTATTTATGTTACAAAAACATGATCATCTAATGTAAAGCAAAATATTTAGAATAAGTGAATTTAGCAAGGCCACAGGGCAGGAAGTCCACACATAAAAATTATATTTCTATATAGTAAAAAAAACAAAAATTAAACATAGGAAATGAGTGTAATTTATGATATCAAAAAAATTTAGGTATAAATTTTAAAATATGAGAAAGACCTATACTATAAAGAATAGCATATTTCTAAGAAATATGTTTTTTAATATTTCTAAAAAAATTAAAAAGCCCTAAATAAGTATAAAGGCATATATTATGTTCATGGATCAGAAGGTTCAATAGTATTAAATCTGAATTTCCAAACTGATGTAGAGATTCAACTCGGTCAATGTCAAAGTCCCAAAGGACTTTTTCTTTTTTGTAGAACTTGATGTTATTTACATAATTTTATGGAAATGCAAAGATGTTAGAAAAGCCAAAATAATTTTGAAGAAGATAAACAAATTACAGGATTTATATCACTTGAGTTTAAGACTTCTTATAAAGCTACAGTCATTAAGATAATATTTATTCGGTGATAGACATCAGTTGACCAGAATAGAGTCCAGAAGTAGCTCTGCATAACAAAAGTCTCAAGCTGTTTCAGTGAGAAAGGATTAGGTTTTTAATATATGAACTGGAACAACTTGAAATTCATATGCACCCTTACCTTGAATGATTTGTAAAAATTATCTCAAAATATAGCATAGTCATAAAAGCATGATAATAAGACAATAATAAAACTTACAGAAATAAGCATTTGAAAAAAATCTTTGTTATCTTGGATTAAATAAAAATGTCTTAGCTCATAAAAAGCGTGAACCATAAAATAAAGGATTCTTTAGCTCACAATTAGCAAGATAAATTGATATCCTCAAGATTAAAAAATCTGCCCTTCAAAACTAAGAAAATGAAAATACAAGCCACAGACCAAAAGAAATATGTTTTAAAATGTATCCAATAGATGACCTGTGACCAGAAGACATAAAGGTCCCCCATAAATCAATAAAAATAAGGAAAACAACCCAATTTAAAAAAATGTTTATTTACTTTTTAGAGAGAGAGCATGCATGTGCACAAGCAGGGGAGGAGCAGAGAGAGAGGGAGACAGAATCCCAAGCAGGTTCTACTCTGCCAGTGCAGAGTCTGATGTGGGGCTTGAACTCAAGAACCTTGAGATCATGAACTGAGCTGAAATCAAGAGTTGGATGCTTCACCAACTGAGCCACCCAGGAGCCCTGAAAACAACCCAGTTTCTAAAATGAGCAAAATACTTGAACAGATACTTCACTAAAGAAGATATATGAATAGTAAATAAACACATGAAAATTAATCATAAGGAAAATGCAAAATTATAAATATAAGAAGCTGCATTAATACACACTCACTAGAATAGCTAAAAAAAAAAAAAAAAGACTGATAATACCAAGTGTTGATGAGGATGTAGAGATACTGGAACTCTCACAAATTGCTTGTGGGAATGTAAAATGGTAAGTCATTTTAGAAAACAGTTTGGTAGTTTCTTGTAAAAATAAAATGCGCTTACCAAATGACTCCATAATCCCTCTCCTAGGTATTTAATCAAGATAAATAAATATATATATCAGATAGGGACTTATTCTGAATGTTCACAGCAGCTTTATTCCAAATAGCCTAAATCTGGCAACAATTCAAATGTCCATCAGTAAGTACATGTCATATATGTATACAATAAACTACTATTCGGCAAAATAAAGAGGTGAACTACTGATAGACTCAACAACATGGATGCAATTTACATTATTCTAAAGGAAAGAAACCGTGCACTAAAGAGTCTATATATACCTATAGTTCCACCAATATGGACCTCTAGAAAATGTAAAATGTTACTGATAGAAAGTTCACCAGTGGTTGTGAGGGAACAAGAGTTAGGAGGAGTGAGTCAACAAATTATACAGGGGTACAAAGAAACTTTTGGGGATGATAAAAATGTTATATATCATGATTGTGGTATTAGTTACAGTACTGTATACATTTGTCAAAAATCATGGACTTATACATTTAAAATTAGACAATTTTACTATAAATTATACCTCAATAAAAGAGATTTTAAAAAGACTAGGAGATTTTCAAAAGTTCTAAATTTCATATAGGGTTTCTAAATAAACCCTCACCACCACCTCCCTTTTCCACAACCCCCCTATTAGAAAAAAAGCTATATTTAAAATAAATTTTTAACATACTGGTAATATCTGCTAATTATTAAGCAATTAGAAAATACAGAAATGTAGAGAAAAGAAATAACCCATCACCCAAAGATATACTTTTTTTTTATTCTGCTGTTTTTCCTTCCAGGGCTTTGTTATATAGTTATGATAGAATATGAAAAAAATTGAATCATACTGTATATTTGATTTAATATCTTGTTTTTATCACGAAAACTATAATGTTAAAACTTAATATATGGTGTTCATTTTCTTGGTCAAAATATCTAGTTTATAACTATTTATTATTAAAAATAAATTCCAGGGGTGTCTTGGGTGGCTCAGTTGGTTAAGTATCCGACTTCGGCTCAGGTCATGATCTCGCAGTCCATGAGTTCGAGCCTCGTGCTGGGCTCTGTGCTGACAGCTCGGAGCCTGGAGCCTACTTCACATTCTGTGTCTCCCTCTCTGTCTGCCCCTCCCCACTCATGCTCTGTCTCTCTCTCTCTCAAAAATAAACAAATATTAAAAAACAGATAAATAAAAATAAAAATAAATGCCAGTTAGAACATGTGTCTATAGTGGGGCACCTGGGTGGCTCAGTCAGTTCAGTGTTCAACTTCAGCTCAGGTCATGATCTCACAGTTGATGAGTTTGAGCCCCACATCGGGCTCTCTGCTGTCAGTGTGGATCCCACTTCAGGTCCTCTGTATCCCTCTCTCTGCCCCTTCCTCTCTCTCTTTCAAAATACATAAGCATTTGAAAAATTCAAAAAATTAAAAGAAAATGTATCTTATGGTAAAAAACAAATGTGTTAGTAAAACGAGAGACTGAAGAAGTTCCATTTGTTCTATTTAGATTAAAACACATGACTTTTCAGTACTTGGTTCCCATCTATAAACTGGTATCTCCACTCTCCTCAAAAAAATCCTTTTTTAAAACTTTTGTTTCTTTTCCTGAAGTATCTGAGAGGCAATCTGCCGAGAGGCAAACTAGGGGGGAAAATGTCATGTACAGAGTTCATCCTAACCTGCAAGTGGCTTAACTGGGGAGTCAGCCACTAAGCATTCTTGGTTTTAACATGTGTTTGGGAAACACGTGTAATAAAAATCACTTCATGATGCGAATGCATTTGGGAAGCAGAATCAGTCCAATGAAAAGCAAGACAAAGAGGCAGCGCTCTTCAGGTACTAATCAGACAGGAAAAAGCAGCTGAGTGGGAGAGACTGCATCTGTTTATGGAGTACTTAAACCCCTAAAGCACCAACTGTTGGCTAGGCACGGTGCAGGCATTCTAGATGGTGGTGGAAAGCTACAGACCACTTGCTCTCTAAGACTGGACAATCTGTACGCACAAATTCCCATAATATTTAGAATCCAATAACTAGTATAAAAGGAACAGGGTTTCTTTCAGAAGAGAATCTGATCAGTTCCAGCTGAAAATGATGCAATGGCGAAAGGGAGGACCCTGATACTGGGTTGTGTGGGATGAGTCAGATTCTAACTGGCAGCAGCAGGAACCTCTGGGGCGTGGCGGAGTAGGAAGAGAGGTTCTATGTATGCTGGGAAGCATGACAAAGTTGCTTAGCTGAGAATGCCCAGGACATACTCGGAATAATGAATTAGTCCTGGTTGAAAGCCACGACCACATGCTGGGGAATTGTAACTGATGAGCTTGGAAGTTGAGGCCAAATTACAGGTGACTTTGGATATCAGGAGAGGCTTGTGAACATTCTGTAAGAAATGTGAGGTCACGGAAGGTTTTTGATCTAGGAAATAATAGTATGTGGTCGTGCTTTGGTTAATCTGGTTGTAATGGGAAAACGTGATAGGAGCTGGAAGAAACCAAAAGCACTTAGGAGTTTATCATAATATTCTTTTTTAAAAGTTTATTTATTTTGAGAAAAGAGAAAGAATGTACATAGGGGTGGGGGAGGGGAAGAGAGAGGGAGAGAGAGAATCCTAAGTGGGTTCCCCACTGACAGCACAGACCCTAATGCCAGACTCAATCCCACAAACTGTGAGATCATGACCTGAGCCAAAATCAAGAGTCAGACTCTCAACCCACTGAGCCACTCAGGCACCCCATCACAATATTCTGAAAGTCTGAAATTCAAATGGTACAAAAAATGTAACAAAATGACAGATGCAAGAGTTATTTTTGGAGTTAAAAGATGAGTTTGGGCAACAGATTGGTTTATAGTGGCAAGAGTTAGAATCTAAGTCTACAAGGCCAACAAGAGCAAATATACTTCCATTCACACCTGCCATATTCACTGATGACCCGGTCTCACTGAATCCAGGTGAGACAGCAGGATGCTGAGAGGTACCATGGCACAGTGTTCAAGAGTATGAATTCTAGAGGCAGTGTGCCTGGGTTTGAGACTTGGCCCTGTCATCTAATAGCTATGTGACCTTGGGTAAGATGCATCCACATGCCTCCATTTCTTTATTTGTAAAAATGGAGCTAATAACCATAACTACTTCATGGGATGGTTGCAAGGAATAACTCAGTTAACATTCACAAAGTTTGTTTCCAAATGAACATTTGAAATCATGCCTGGCACAAAGTAAGTGTGGCATAAATGTTTGTTAAAAAATACAAATGCTCGTGTAGTCCTACACTAATGTGAGTTGTCATAGGAGGTGAAACTGCTTCCATGTCTGCCCGTGTCCTGAAATGTTGGCTCTTCTCCATGTCTAATCTTCTGTCTGTGAGCTATATTTTCTCTTTAGGCAATCTCATGCACTCAGTGGCTTTTAAAAACCATTTGTACGTTGGCAGGAGGTAAATGCATATTTCCCCTCAGACATCTCTTGCCAACATGTTGCCTCCTCTTGAGTGTTTCGCGAGTGTGTAAAAATTAGCATGGCTGAAACAGAACACTGGACTCTGTACTCCAGACCTGCCTCTCCCATGGTTCACCAACTCAGATGATGGCACCGTCATTTACTCCAAATTTAAGATTCATCCTCCATGACTCTCTTCCCATCCAATATATCAATGTCCAATCCCCACTACCTCCAGAACATTCCCAGCATGAGCACACTCACCTCCACCTTCACTCTAGCCTCTGCAGCACTCTGCACCTGCCCTCCTATAAGACTTTCCCTGAGTCCACTCTTTCCCTCTTACAGTCTACTCACTCTCTCCACAGTAGCTAAAAAGATCATTTTAAAAAATGTGTATCATGCATGTAGCTCCTCTAATACTGCCATTGCTTACTACTGAATAAAGATTTAAATCTCAATTCCTTACATGGCCTAGAGGCCCCTTACTCTCAGGTTTCATTCTTTTTTCATGTTGCTCTGCACTTCAATCCCATCCCTGGTTTTCTCTACTGGCCTCCAACATGCCAAACTCTTTCCCAACTCAAGGACTTCCAATGTTCATGCTCCATCTTATTGAAACCATCTTTGGCCTTCTGCTAGCCAAATTCTACTTACCCTTCAGAGCTCACCTAAAATGGCATTTGACCAGTAAGGCCTTCTCACCCTTATTTCCTTCAAGGACTCTACCATACTTTGTAAATATGTATTTTAACTGTGTGCTTGTTTGGTTGATATTTTTCTCCCCCACTATTATAAGCTCTAAAAGCACAAGGCCATATTTGTTTGTTTACCCCTATATATCCAGCCCCTTTCCAGTGCCTAGATAGAAATACAGTTTTTAACAGGCATGAAGGATGGAAGGAAGGAAGAAAGGAAGGAAGGAAAAGAAAGGCAATCAGCAACACTGATCAACAGCCACTAACCTTTGCTTCTCTGAACTAGGGAGCCATTAAAATAATGGGAGGGTTGGAGTAGAAATGGGAGTGGAAAGAAGTGGAAAACAGAAAGTAGTAGAAGTAGTAGAAAGTAGAAAGAAATCGGAGTAGAAAAGAACTAGTTTGGTGAGAAAAGGTGACTTATTCAAGTTGTGGTTCATTATCATTCAGGACACACATATTTATTCTCTTCCACTATTACTTCCCAGATATAATTAAAGACAAGACATTACAAAAGGAATAAATATACAACAACTCTGATAAATATGAACAAGTACCATTTGCAGGGCCAGGAATTTGGAGGAGTTTTCAGAAGATATCAAGCAGATAAAATTGGATTTAGTAGCAGGATAAATAAATAACTAGGAGGGAGAATAAACTCCTCGCAGTGGTGACAGTCTTTCTTCCTAATTTCTCACTGGCTTCCTAGAGAAAGGTCAAACCTGCAGACAGAAGAATAGGAAACGGGCACCGGCCAAACACAGGGCAATGATTGGAGTGCAGCCTATGGAAAGGTTCGGCTGCCTTAGCCGCTCCTCCTCTGCATATTTGTGCTAAGGCTGGAAATGGCATTTGCTCCCGTGTTAAAGCCATGAGAAGGCCCTTCCAAGGGAGCAGACATCAACTGTGTCTGTGTGTATGTGTGCGCAAGTGTGCACGTGTGCACACGTGTGAGGTAGTGGTGGCACTGGGGGTTCTCTGCCTGAGGCCAGAAAGAGAAGCTGACCAAACCTAAGGTAACTTCAGAACCACACAAGTGATGTGTGTTCATCTCTGAGATGAATAATAATAAGGGCAATTCTGTAACAGCATCAGCTACGACACACACCAGCCCCTCAATAAAGGCGTCCTGATTTTGGAGGCCAAGATTCACCAGCTTCTCTTTATCTACTCCTCCTATACCTGGAAAAGATGGGCCATCGGCATTTTCCATTTTGACCCCCTCCTTCAAGGTTAGAGATTTATCATAGACACCGATGGGCATTAACAACAGAGAAAACCATACCAGTTTCCAATACTAAACTACTGAATCCTTTGTTTAAAACATGGACAGCCAATGATAACCAGACATTTGAGGAAGTCAGCAACAGAACAGAGAAGAACCGTGATTAACAAAGAGGGACAACATTGAAGAGAAAAGAAAACTTGAACAAAGTCAGGAAGATAATGAGTACATAAAACAAGATAAACCAGATAAACAAGATAAACATTAAAAAGATAAATCAGAAAACAAAAATAGTTTTTTAGAAATTAAAATATGATTGCCGGGGCGCCTGGGTGGCTCAGTCAGTTAAGCATCGGACTTCGGCTCAGGTTATGATCTCGCGGTACCTGGGTTTGAGCCCCGCGTGGGGCTCTATGCTGACAGCTCAGAGCCTGGAACCTGCTTCAGATTGTGTCTCCCTCTCTCTCCCTGCACCTCCCCCACTCATGCTCTCTCTCTGTCTCTCAAAAATAAATGTTAAAAAATATATGATTGCCAAACTTAAAAAGTTAATAAAAGATCCTGTCTAAAAGAACAGATACTGCCAAAGGCCAAAGTCAAGCAACGAAAAGGTAAGTAAATGAAACATTCTAGAACTTAAAATAAAAAGAGAATAAAATGATGAGAGAAAGCAAAGGACATAGAAGTTGTACATGGAAAAAAAAGAAAGGCTTAGAAAATAGATCCATACATTCCCAAACCTGTCCAGAATGTGAGAGCAGAAGGAACAGATGGGGGAAATAATAGAAGAAATAATCAAAGACATAACAGAAGAAAATTTCCCTAAAATAAGCAGAGACTTGAATACTAGTTCACTTAGCCAATAAGATTTAAGGAGCTCTTATTGTTTGTCAGGTACTCTTTTTAGCATTCATAGAACAGCGAACAAAACAGGAAAAAAAAAAAAATCCAAAAAACCCTCTGCTCTGTTAGACCCTAGATTGCAGCTTGCTGAGTGCAATTAATGAAAAAAGACACACATTTGGATACGTCCCATGACATTTCTGAACTTCAAGGATAAAGATAATGTCCTAAAAGCCAGTAGGAGCCTGGGTTGGTGGGAGACAGTTATCTATAATAGCATCAGACTTCTCATCTTGGACACCATTTACAAGTTGACAGTGGAGTGGTACCAAGAAAAATCTGAAGGAAGGTAGTTTTGTAAATAAAATTTGATTACCAAAGAAACTATCACTCAAGTGTAAGGGCAAGAGAAAGGCCTCTTATTGGATATATGAAGACCCAGAATAATGATCACCCCTGTACCTTTACTGCCAAAAAAAAAAAAAAAAAGAGAGAAAAACTTAAATATGGAGTTCAGAAAATTATAAAGTGAATTCAAGAGTATACCACAACATCTGAGAAAGAATACAAATAACCTATGAAGTAAAACTCAAACTAAAACAAAAGTCAGTATGACAGCTGAGCAACTTAGAATGCGATCAGTCTGAATTAGAAAAGAAAGAATATTAAAAGGCACCAAGGAGGATGTCCTCAAGAAAAAAAGCAGCTGCAATAACAAAATGCATAATTGAAAGTCAGTAAGTATATAATATGTTGTTATACTGGTACACTATGCTATGACATGTTGTATAAGGTATTATGATAGTATGATACATTATTTATATATTTCCACCCTGCTGAGATGAGAGCAGAATTTCTTCCGATTAACCTGGGCGATATTTTTCCCAGGGAAACAAATGCAAGAAGGGTGTGATCTAAATAAACACTTTAAAAGGAGACAGGATTCTGGACAACTGCCGCAGTGTTAGAGAAATCACTTTGGGGGGGGAAAATCAACTTTCTAGGAGTAAGGCAGATTGTCTGAAATAAAATAGAGTGTATAACTGATATTAGCTATGCCTTGTGAAACTGTGGTGCTCAAAAGATGGGAAGGTAGAGATGTTCAAAAGCTCGGACAATGAGGACAAAACTGGGAAGAGGCTAGAACCAGTGCTGGAGATGTTGGGAGTTGTTTGCACCAAGCAGGGGGGCAGGCGGCGGGGGGGGGGGGGTGCTGCGAGGCTGTGAGAAGAGTTTAGTGGGCAAAGGAAGAGGCTCTGGAACACCCAATCATGGACCATGGGTAGGCACAGAAGGTTGCAAAGGGGCCCTCATATCTAAGCTGTCGATATAGAAATGTGCACTCTTCCAGAAAGAAGCATCATTGGGGATCCGAGTCCAGGCTGAAAAGGAGCCAATGGTATGGCACCTGGCAGGAACTGGTGACCCAGTTCTGGTCAGTAAGGGGGGAAAAGACAGCTTGCAGGGTAAACTGGAGATGGAATGCAAAAACAGCACAGCTGCCATGGGGTCCAGTCATACAGAGGCATGGAGTGTGTAAGGAGAGAAAGGATGCCCCCCACCCCCACCCTTCCAGCCCTTATCATCACATGGAGACACTGTAACCTAGGGAGTTGACGCCCTCCTATTGCCAAATCTTCAAAGAGCATTCTGTGCACACTTGAGGCATAAAAGCCTTTGCTGCATAGTTTGTCTTTTTGAGAATGTTGTCGAATGTTACAGTCTATAACAAAGTCCACAGGCACCTCCCTGTCATCCATTAGCAGGGAGAAGAAGGATTCCTGGTTGGGATTATAGTCTTGCTGCCTTTGATTATCTTCCACCTGACAAAGAGGTATAACCTGAGGGTGAAGAGGCAGCAGCCTGCTGCGTATTCTGTAAACAATCCCATTATCACACAACAACTCAATGAGCAGTATTTACCCTTACAAGGTACCTCTCAACAACTCACCAAGCTGCTTTTCAATAAAGCTATTACCTGTGGCTTGTGAAGGTAACCCAGGCACATCTTTCAAATGGGAGGCCTTGCCAGGAGGAGGAAGGAGTGGATTTTCAGCTAGCTGGGATGGCCAACACCATGGATGTTAACCCAGTTAGCTTCACTCAAAGAAACCATGTGTTTCATGGCCAGAGAGCAGCCATGAGCTCAGCTTTGTGCTGTTTACTCAATGCGGGTACAGTTACCGAACCTAGGGCTGAATACAGGGGCAAACCTAAAGTATGTGACTTAAGAGCTTCTCATTTTTAGCACTCCCTGCTCTGAACAACACAATTATTCCCACTAGCAATCACAATAATTAATAATGTTTTTTTTCTTTGGCTTTAAAACACACAAAACAGGTGGTAAAGGCATGGTTCAGATTCAATAAAATAGTTTGCGTACGAGATTAAAACTGCACTTCCCAAAGAAAAAACTTTTTTACTTTTGCAGTTCATTCTGGTTCCATGTTTTAAAAGTACAAATAAAAATTCCATAGAGTCATAGAGAATGACGTAATTGAAGGAATTCAAGTTCTGCTTCTTTGTGTTTACAAGCACAGTGCTATTGCTGTTCAACTGTTTAAATTCAGGAATATGTAGTACGACAGGGATCGGAGGCAGGGACTTTCTCACCAACAGTGAACTCCACCAATTCTGAACCCTCGGGACGGTTGTCTAGGAACAAACATATGTCAGTGCGTCCCCGTGTGTTAGAAGCTAATTGAGTAACTGAGGGTTCCTCCAGTAACTTCCATGTAGGATACAGTGCTCATTCAAGGGTAAGTAACAAAGACGTGCTAACCTGAAGACCACACATATATTATTAAAACACAACAGCAACCACAGGAATTGTTTAGAGCTTAGGCCAACAAACGACTTTTTCAGGAGGAGTATTTTCTCACTGGCATCTCCAGAATTTTCAGCACACGAAGATAATGAAAAGCAGATCGAACTTTCAGCGGGATTCATCATTTGTTTGAAATTCTCTACAGACAGGGTACCCCTTCCTGCCTGAACCCAGTGTGGCCCACTGCCACGGAGCCTGCCTGGGTCCACTCCCAACTGGGTAGGTCCTGAAGCTCCAGAAGTATTTCCAAAGTGGGTAACTGGCTAGAGCCATCTGTGCTGACTGGACTAGGAAGCAGTGTCATGGCACCAGGAAAGACATGTGCCCCTCAGAAGGCTTGGTGCAAGAGCCCATCTAGCAGCAGCACTTTCTATGATGGCTACAACCGAACAGGCTTCCGTGGTGAAGTATATATACAAGCTTTATGTATACTTGTGCTCAAGTTGTATCTGTTTGCACAACGTGCTAACATGTCTTCAAAAGGCTTACCGTGCCTTTCTGGATTAGAACGATGTGTTAGGAACAGGAACGCAGAACAGCAGTACAAGCAGGGCCCTTCCTTGCAAAGGTAAAAAGCCCAATGCAAAATTACGGTAACACCAAGAGCAATACCTTTATAGTCTTTCTGAGTCTATAAGGCACCTCTAGGTCTAATATACGCAGGGCTCCCTCCTTACCCGCGGTTTCGCTTTCTGCAGTTTCACCCACTGGCGGTCAACCCCAGTCCGACAGCAAATGATCCGCCTTCTGAATTATCATCAAAAGATCCACAATAGCATCATGCGACACCACATGCCTACATTTACTTCGCTTCATCTCATCATGTAGGCATTTTATCGTTTCACCTCATCACAAGAACAAGGATGAGTTCAGTACAGTAGTATATTTGGAGAGAAACCACATGCACATAACTTTTATTATAATGTATGATTATAATTATTCTATTTTATTACTCACTACTGTTTGTTGTTGACCTCTTACTGTGCCTAACTTATAAAGTAAATTAAACAAAAAACTGTTTTGACGTTTATTTATTTTTGAGAGAGGGATTGACAGAGCATGAGCAGGGTAGGGGCAGAGAGAGGGAGACACAGAATTGGAAGCAGGCTCCAAGCTCCCAGCTGTCAGCACAGAGCTCGACGCGGGGCTTGAATTCATGAACCACGAGATCATGTCCTGAGCCGAAGTCTGACGCTCAACCGACTGAGCCACACAGGTGCCTCTAATTTAAATTTTATTGTACCGGACGCCTGGGTGGCTCAGTCGGTTGAGCGTCTGACTTCGGCTCAGGTCATGATCTCACGGTTTGTGGTTCAAGCCCCATGTCGGGCTCTGTGCTGACGGCTCAGAGCCTGGAGCCTTCTTCAGATTCTGTGTCTCCCTCTCTCTCTGGCCCTCCCCTGCTCACGCTCTGTCTCACTCTCTCTCTCAAAAATAAATGAACATTAAAAAAATTTTTTTTTAAATTTTATTGTAGGTATGTATGTATAAGAAAAACTACAGTATATATAGGGTTTGGTACAACCTGCATTTCAGGCATCCACTGGGGGTCTAGTACCTTGCATTCTCTACAGATAAGGGGCCAATTACTGTAACTTTATTTTTACAAAAGTATTTGAGACATAAGTTTCATTGTCCTTATTTTACAAGTGAGTAAACTGAGGCTCTGAGAAGTTAGGTGATTTCTAAACATCACACAGCTGGTTCACAATGGAGTGGAACACAAAGAGTGATCTTCTGAGTCCAATGCACTTTCCACCACACAGCTTTGAAGTATGGTAATAATAGGGGCTGTCATACAGAGGACTAGAAAGAGAAACGCTTACTGCTCGCAAGAAGTTTACAATCTGTTATTTAGTGGCAGGTCAGATTCCATTACGCTTAATCCACCGGCAGTGACCTTTTCCATGGCGTCCACCTGGCAGACTCTTCTATATCTTTTAAGACCTATCTCAAGAGACGTCTTCATCTGCAAAGCCTTCTCTGACCTGAAGGCACCGTTAGGGGAAACTTTCTCCTTTGTCTCTCCACTCCAGTCTCACATCGCCTACCAGGCTGAACTGGAACCTGTGATTTGCCACCTGCCTCTAAACGTATCTGTGAACTCCTTAAGTTCAAGAGCATTATTCTTATTTGTAGCCCCAGTGTCTCGCAGGGTGTCTGGCATCTTTCAAGCTCAGAGCACATTTTAATCTCTACACATCCCAATTTCTGAGAAAAAAACATAAATGAAGGTATTTATAATTGAGGGTGAGTCAGCATAACATCACCCTCCTATACTGAGAAGAATTCATCCATTAAGTTCTATTTGCTTTCTCGTAGAGACAAGAGCTCAGAAATCTAGACAGACACGCTTACATCACTGACTCCATTTCCAAATACTGATACCGAGAACATAATAAAATTATCCTGTGAATGAAATCAATATTCTATTTCTTAATGCTGCTAAATGTATCACCCAAACCAATCTTCTATCACATTAGCAAACTCTCAGAGAATATTGGAGCCAGAATGGGTCTCTGAAATTAATGCAGCCCAACACAGTGATTTTATACGTGAGGAAATCAAGAGCCTGAGATACTAAATGACTTGCCTAAAATTACACGTTTGGTTAGTGGACGAGCCAAGCCAGTAAGCACTTTCCCATAGTCTTCCTGCTGCTACCGAGACCCAGAGAAGAAAGAAGATTGGTAATGACCAAAGCAGAGTCCAAGGGGAGAGCACTGCTGTGTGGACTCACCCACTCCCCACTCTAGCAAATGAAACAGATAAAACACGAACATACACAGTAAGGAGCGACTACCTCCAACAGCAGAGGGTTATTTCCCTTGACCAAACAATATGGAACCAGGACTCTGTAAAATGCGAGTTTTACCTCAGAGAAATTAAAATGAAATTTTACACTCAAACAAAAAGGTGTGCACATACTTTTGTAGCAAAGAAACTGATGTCAAAGTGACATATCAAGAGGGGCTTGATTTTAGAATATCTACCTCCAGAATGCTAATAATTATATAATTACTGTGTCATTTTGAGCCACTGCTTGTGTAATTTGTTAAGGCAGTCATGTGAAACCAATGCAATGACTTTATCCAATACTCAACTGGGGTGTGTTAAAGGATGCTGGAGGGCAGGTAACGTTTAGGGGCTGTGGCATCCTCTTCCCTTCCGCAGGAGACTGAGTGGGGCAGGTGTGGTCATGCAGTGAATTCCTGAGGGGAGAAAGCCTGAGCAATACCTGACCCTGGTGTCAACAGAGCCTGTCAGTTGGAAGTGGAGTGGGAGCTTGGGAAGATGGTGGCAAGCAAATGCTGAGTCTGAGCCAGCCGCCAAAAGGCAAGCTCGCCAAACACGAGGACGGAGGTCTGAGTAGGGAGAAGTATCAGAAGCCAGAGTCTGCGGCTGGAGGATAGAAGGGCAGGGGAGATAAAAGCAGGGGGAGAATGGCTGGAGAGAAATTCGGGGTGGCGCCTGGATGAGCCCCTGAGGGGTGTTGTCCACTGGGAGCCTCTACGAGCCTTGTCCTGCCCACCTCACTGCTTCTTTCCTGTGTCCGCAATGGGGAACAATTCCACCCTCCAGCAAGTTGCCCAAGCCAGAAACCTGGGAGTCTTGTATAAAATCCTTCCGTCTGTCTCCCTCACACTTTCCGTTGATTATAAATCTAGAAGCACTGGCTGAGAAATCAGAGGCGGGGTGGGGGAAGCTAGCTTTGGTTTTCTTCTGAGGATACTCTTCATGGAAAGGCAACAGAAACAATATCTGATCCAAAAAATATTATTTCTCACCTCTCCTTTTGGAGATGTTAGCCTAGAACAATGTCTATTTCATCTTCAACTGTGATCGGTTTAGAATGAGCATTTTAGCAGCCTCGTACATATGAAGGAATGAGGGGCACAGCCCGGTACTGGTTACCATGTAGAGGAATGAAGGTCAAGGTGGTAGGGCCAAATTCCATGATGGCCCCCAAGATTCTCACCTGCTGGTGCACACACCACCTGAGCATGAATTGGATTTGTGTGAATAATTGTGTGAATAATTTCACTCCTGTGACTACGTTACGTGTTATGTCAGAGATGAAGGGACTCTGCAGATGTGAATGAGGCCCTCCATCAGCATAAGGAGAGTATCCTGGGTAGGTCTAACTTTTAAAAGAGAGTCCAAACCTTCCCGGAGGAGAAAGGAGAGATTCAAAGCAAGACAGTTTCTTCTTGGCCTTCAAACAGTCGGTCATGCTGTGAACTGCGGAGACGGGCCAGCCTACAGGAGCTGAGGGCATCAGTCCTACAACTGCAAACAACTGAATTCTGCCCAGAACCTGTGTGAGCTTGGTCCCAAATGAGAAGCAACGGGACTGACACCTTTCACAGCCTTATAAGACCCTGAGCAGAGGACCTAGCTGAGCCATGCCTGAACTCCCATGGAAACTGCAAGACAATAAAATACCTGTCTGTTTACACACATTTAAACTCCTAGATGAATGGTGATTGGCTATGCAGCAATAGAAAACAAATATAGACACCATCTGCTCTATGGAGGAATAAGAGGCAGGTGTGACCCCTGGCAGGTCACCCCACGTCACCAAGCACCCACCACCCAGCTTCCCTCCCTAGGAGGGCTGCAGGGAGAAAAGAGAGCTCACGTTCCTTACCCATGTCTATAGGAGCCTTTCCCAAGCCAAGAAACCTGGCCATTTGGAACAACGCAGGTAATTAGGTATCAGTGCTAAACTACAGGTGACGCCAGCAACAGATATTATTACTGTCATCTTCTAACAATCTTGAGGTTTTAAAACTCCCCAACAAGGAAGAGGTGGGAAGCTGTGCAGGCTGGGAGACTTTACTGTCCTGAGCGAACCATCTCTACTTGATTTTGAAGAATATACCAGAACATGGTGAGCCATCTGGCTCTACCAGTGAGCCAAAGCAGCCTCCTAATCCCACCCATGATCAGAAATGAAGCTTTGAGTTTCTCTATTCATCATTCAGACAGTTAGAAACTCACTTTCATGATTCCTTGGTGCTTGCCGGATCTCCGAGGAAGAGTGAATTGCTTACAACTGCTTACTCTCCTTCCATTGTTCCGGGATCCTCATGCAGAAACTTGAAGTGTGGCCCAACCAAGTGTGATCTGGCTCCTGACCACCTCCGGTCTCAAACCACTTTGCCTCTGACACTCTACACTCAGGCCACAGTGAAGTTTGCTCCGTTTCTAATGCACGCCATGCTCACGCATGCATGCCTCTGAGACTTTATGCAGGTGCACTCTTCTGCCTGGGACACACCTCTAAGCCTATTTGTCACATCTAGGGCTCCTGAAACCCTTCCACATTCCCAAGAGATACCAGCACTAGGAGCATCTCCAGTTCTAATGAGGCAATTAAGGTGGGTTCCTGGATGGCCTCTGGATGGGGGCTGGTCAACAGAAAGACCAAGCCATGATTAGAAGCTTAGAATTTTCAGCTTCTCCACCCCACCAATTCCTCCATAATGTGGAGGGCAACTAGAAATAGAGTTAGCAATCGATCGTGCTCACCTGATGAAGCCTCCATAAAAATCCCCATGGCGGGGTGTTTGGAGAGCTTCGAGGCTGGTGAACACGTTCACGTACTAGGAGCGTGCACACCCCAACTCCACAGGGACAGAAGCTCCTCTCCCTGTGTATTTCTTCAACTGGCTGTTCATCTGTATCCTTTATAACATCCTTTAATAAAGTGGTAAATATAAGTGAGTGTTTCCCTGAGTTCGGTGAGCCACTCTAGCAAATTAATTGAACTGGAAGAAGAGATGGTGGGGACTTCTGATTTGTAGCCCAGTCAGGCAGAAGTTGTGGGTAACCTGGGGACCTATACAATGTGTAACTGGCATCTGCAGTGGGGTGGTGGCAGTCTCATGGGACTGAGCCCTTAAGCTGTGGGATCCGACACTAACTCCAGGTAGAAAGTGTTACAACTGAGTAAAATTAAAAGAAAATCAGTTGGCCTTGTGGAGAATTACTTGCTGTGCGAAAAAAACCTCCACACATTTGGTGACCAGAAGTGTCAGCAGTAAAATGTGAGGAGGGGACACACGTGGGAAACTGGAGGTTTTCCCAATGCACCTTTATAGCCCATACAGCCCATATAGTTTGTCGTGCTGTGTCTATTTTGATGCTGCTGCTGGTGCTGTCCACCTGGCTTCAAGGAGCAGTAACTCCTCTGTTCTGATCCAAGTTGATTTAGCAAACGTGGAGGTCCCCCCCACCCCGGCTGTATGCAACGTCTGTGCTATGTTCTGGAGGGGTAGGGGTAAAAGGACATGAGGCCCCTGTCCCTGGAGGCTAGACCCTCCTCAGAGCCCCCACTGCTCCTATCTTAGCTCCCATCTCCCTCATTCTGAAGCTGGCACTAGTTTTCATCCCTCCCTTGGCCCCCCCAAAACCTTTAGGGTAGCATCTACACTGACAGCTGGTATGGCCTTCCATGACTGGACCCCTGCTGCCCTCCTCAGCCCTAACTCCCCCTGAGCTATCTGCACAGTGAGCCCCTCTCTTCCCAGACTCCTCCCCTTTCTGAAACACCATTTCTTCCCTTATTCCCCTCGCAGAATCATTCATACATGTTACCCTTGGGGACTCAGTCCAGGCATTTCATCTGCTGGGAAGTCCCCTCTGTGCTTTCTCGAACTGGGTAGCCCCAGACACCCTCCATGGCAATCCTGGAAGTGCTATAGCATGATGGAGATTCTCTCTCTCTCTCTCTCTCTCTGTCACTATCCTCGGCTCCTTTAAGCCACAGTGGAATGTTCTTTGTGTCTTTATCCACCAAGAATCAAGTATGGCCATGCTGAAAGCAGGCATCCAGAGACAGACCGCAGAATGAGTGAATTCAAGAGCTCACATTCAGCAACCTGAGAGCGACCCTTAGGAGGTGGTGAAATGGAAAAGAGGTTCTTCACCTGCTCCAGGGTTTCATAAAATTCTAAAAATATGTACCCCCAGTGTCATGATTTAAAGCTTTAAAATGGAAGCAACCCCTTGATTCTGATGTCCTAGTCTGACCAGAGAAAAAGAAACTTCCCATCCAAACATTGCCATGTGAAGCAGGTGTTGGGAGTGAGAAGCTACTTAGTACTTTTAGTGACTGTCTCTCCCACTAGATGGAAAGAAGTTAGAGGCCAACTCCTTTTTTTTTTTAAATGTTTATTTATTTATTGAGAGAGAGAGAGAGAGAGCATGAATAGGGAAGAGGCAGAGAGAGAGAGAGAGAGAGAGAGAGAGAGAGAGAGAAAATCTCAGGCAGGCTCCATACTCAGCACGGAGCCCAACTCGAGGCTCAGTCTAATGACCAGAACCATGAAATCAAGCCCTGACCCATGATCAAGAGTCAGACGCCTAACTGACTGAGCCACCCAGGTGCCCCAGAGGGCATCTCTTTTTTAAAACCCCAGGTCCCAGCATAGTGCCTCCTCCATAGAGAATGCCTGATTCCCCCACTGTTTTGGATAAATGGAATGTGAAAAGACAGTATTTGGCACAAATTTTTCTGAAATGTGTTAAATGTGTATATTTATGCTAAATGATAAATGTGTTATCTACATGTGTGAAAGAGAGATATACTTTAAATGTCACTAAACAAACCCTATGCTGAATCCTTCCATAACATGATTAACCCAGTTTTGGGGTTTTGTTTTTAGGATTTTTTTTTTTTATTATTTCACAGTATTAGTACAGGTGCTTGCCATCTCTTGCCTGGATGATTAAAAAAGAAAGAAAGAAAGAAAGAAACCACCTTGAGGCGCTAGGGTGGCTCAGTCAGTTGAGCGTCTGACTCCAGCTCAGGTCATGATCTCACAGTTCTTGAGTTCGAGCCCCGTGATGGGCTCTGTGCTGACAGCTCAGAGCCTGGAGCCTGCTTTGGATACTGTGTCTCCCTCTCTCTCTGCACCCCCCCACCCCCCCGCTCACACACTGTCTCTCTCTCTCTCTCTCTCAAAAATAAACATTAAAAACAAAACAAAATCACCTCATGAATCCTTTTGCCTCTGCTATTCTTTTCAAAATACAGTATACATCTCCATTACTATAGTCATAGCTGGGTTGTTTTTTTTTTTTTTAGAGGAGGGGGAGGGAAACACAGGATCTTTTTTTTTTTTTAAATCTTTATTTTTGAGAGAGAGAGAGAGAGAGAGAGAGAGAGCAAGCATGAGACAACAGAGAGAGAGGGAGACACAGAATCCAAAGCAGGCTCCAGGCTCTGAGCTGTCAGCACAGAGCCTGACACGGGGCTCGAATTCATGATCCACGAGTTCATGACCTGAGCCTAAGCCAGATGCTCAACTGACTGAGCTGCCCAGGCACCCTGAGAGAGGATGTTAAGTAGGCTCCATGCTCAGTGTGGAGCTTAACACAGGGCTCAATCCCATAACCCTGAGATGATGATCTGAGCCAAAACCAAGAGTCAGGTGCTTAACCAACTGAGCTACCTGTGTGCCCCAATAGCTGGCTTTTTATTTTTTTTAATTTTTAAAATTTTTTAATTTTTTTTACCTCTCCTTGACTTTTATTTTTTTTTTTTCAATGAAAAAATGACGATGAAATTTATTGTCAAATTGGTTTCCATACAACACCCAGTGCTCATCCCAAAAGGTGCCCTCCTCAATACCCATCACCCACCCTCCCCTCCCTCCCACCCCCCATCAACCCTCAGTTTGTTCTCAGTTTTTGAGAGTCTCTTATGCTTTGGCTCTCTCCCACTCTAACCTCTTTTTTTTTTCCTTCCCCTCCCCCATGGGTCTCTGTTAAGTTTCTCAGGATCCACATAAGAGTGAAAACATATGGTATCTGTCTTTCTCTGTATGGCTTATTTCACTTAGCATCACACTCTCCAGTTCCATCCATGTTGCTACAAAGGGCCATATTTCATTCTTTCTCATTGCCACATAGTATTCCATTGTGTATATAAACCATAATTTCTTTATCCATTCATCAGGTGATGGACATTTAGGCTCTTTCCATAATTTGGCTATTGTTGAGAGTGCTGCTATAAACATTGGGGTACAAGTGCCCCTATGCATCAGTACTCCTGTATCCCTTGGGTAAATTCCTAGCAGTGCTACCGCTGGGTCATAGGGTAGGTCTATTTTTAATTTTTTGAGGAACCTCCACACTGTTTTCCAGAGTGGCTGCACCAGTTTGCATTCCCACCAACAGTGCAAGAGGGTTCCCGTTTCTCCACATCCTCTCCAGCATCTATAGTCTCCTGATTTGTTCATTTTGGCCACTCTGACTGGTGTGAGGTGATATCTGAGTGTGGTTTTGATTTGTATTTCCCTGATGAGGAGCGACGTTGAGCATCTTTTCATGTGCCTGTTGATAGCTGGCTTTTTAAAATACACATCACTGTGTCTCTCTAGAGCTTAGGGGTGTCTTGTAATTCCTCTACTTTTAAAGGGACTGTGTCTAAGCTCTTGAACACAAAACACAGAGTCCCATAGCCAGGCCCCCTTCTGGCCTCCTCACATATCAAGCTCCATGGTGTGCTCTGTCCTATAGACAGTGCCCGTATGCATGGTGCATTTCCACCCCTCTCTGCCAGTGCTATTTGCTCTGATGTCCCCCTCCCCCTTCTCCTCCTTTTCCACTGAGAATCCAGAATCTGGAAGAATGCTTTGGGCTGCAAGTGACAGAAAGCCTGACTCAAAACAGCTCCAACAGTAAGGAGTCTGTTATCTGACTTAAGAAAATCAATGTTGAGGCAATTCCACGGTTAATTTAATGCTAAGTAAGCCATACAAGATCTGGGTTCATTCCAAGTTTCTGTTTTACCATCTTTGGTATAACTTTTGTCCCCACCATGGGTAGAATTGTTTACCACAGGCTTATGTTTATGTTAGTGAATCAGTCAGGGTTTTCCAGAGAAACAGAACCAATAGTGTGTGTGTGTGTGTGTGTATGTGTGTACGTGCACCCCATCTGTATGTGTCTATGTGTAAAGAGAGATTTATTCTAAGGAATTGGCTCATTTGATTGTGGACACTGACAGATCTGTAACTTGCAGGGCAGGCTGGCAGGTTGGACATCCAGAGAGGAGATGGTGTAGTTTGAGGCCAAAAGGTTCTAGAAGCATAATTCCCTCTTTCTTGGGGGAACCTCAGTATTTTTCTCTCAAGGCCTTCAACTGATTTGATGAGGCCCACTGCCATTAGGGAGAGTAGTCTGCTTCAGTTAAGCTCCACTGTTGTAAATGGTAATCTCATCTAAAAAAAATCTTCATGGAGACATCAAGGATAGTGTTTGACAAAGTATCTTGGTACTGCAGACCATCCAATCTGATGCAGGAAATTAGCCATCATGATGTCTAAATCCATCAGTCTCAAGAATAATATGAAATCACCATGATTGGGGTAGATATTAATCAAGAGTAACTTTCTGGGGCTGGGGAAGGACTCCTTCTGAGCCATGACTGTCTGGGAGGGGTGAACACAAATCAAATCGGGGCTCTGCCTGCAAAGTAGGCTGTAGTTAGGGGTGAGGCTAGATGAAGGTGTGGATTTGAGCAGGTAAACAAAGTCTACTAGTCAACAGGCAGGCAGAATCACAACACTTTATAGGCTCCTTTACATGTTCTCTAGACCCTATTAGAGGCCTTGTTACACTGAGTCATGGGTTTATGGCTTATCTTCCTCTTGAGATAGTAGGTTCACCCTTGAATAATAACTGTGTACCCATTACCTCTTTATCAACAGCCCCATACATGGTTCTCAGCACTAGGAGCCTACCCCATAGGTGCTTTGAACTGACCGAAGTGGGTTATTCTTGTGCTAAATCAACCCCAGGCTTGCCACTCTTAGAGAAGTCCTATATTTCTACGCACCACAAGCTGTTGAAATCACAGATTCACAACTGTTATGCCAACTGACAATTATTTCTAGATACTCTTGTAAAGAACTTACAGGGCAATAAAACTTGTCCAAATCGTCTCGTCATACAGAGTTCTCTTTTCTTTCACACATCCATACCATGAAAAAAAATCCCAGTGGCAAATCAAGGAACACTGTCAACCTTATATTCAGCAATGATAATAAGAGATAAAGGGTCTCTTTATTGCCCTAAGCACCAATTTAGATAAAGTAGGTCATTTGGAGTCTGTCAGATGTTAGGGCCTCAGGTCCAATTACTTAATTCAAAAATTCTCATGACTCTTATCTTTTTTTTAACAGAGTGGAGTGCCCCAAAGTTTAGGAAGTAAAATCATCAGCTACCAGTCTTCTGTACCAGGAAGCCAAAGGGCTTTGAGATCACTCAATGCAAAGGATGATCAAGTCACTTCTCAGTTGGCCACTGCATCCAGACCAGTTGCGTTCACCCATCCCGGGAACAATTACTAAGCATCCCCCATGTTCTACGCATCATGAGAGACCTTCACTTGCATTATTATATTTCCAGTTTATGGCTCTCTGCCTTTTCTGAAGCAGAGGAGTATCAGATATCCAACTACATTGCTACCGATAAAATAGTAATAGTTACATCAAGAACAACTGATATGTCCTGCCTCACACCATGCACCACACATTACCATAAGCACCTTATCTGCATTATCTAACTTAATCCTCACAAAACCTCATGAGGCTGACTGAGTCCTTATCTCCATTTTAACAGATGGATAACCCAAGGATCTGAGAGTAGGCAGGCAACTTGCTGACAGAACTACCAACAGCCATAGAACCCAGACTCAATGCCAGGTCTGCCTGGCTCCAGATTCCACTCTCAGACCTCCGCACCTCACTGCTTGCCATATAGCAGGTTTTATTCATTGTATCTCATATAAAGCTGGAAACGAGGGGAAGTTTGACTTTTTTAAATCAACACGTAAAAGGAAAGATAAAACTTCTTTCCTGTGGCTGTCTGAGAAGCAACTGCCAAATCAAAAGAGGACCTTGCAAGCGTGTAGAGAAGGAATGTGTCAACAGAGCGGAAAACATCAAAAATAAAATGTGGGGCACAAGAGCAAAACTTTGCACCGCCTCTTCCATATTATCCATCAACACTTCAGTCACTACAGAGGATATTATTAGTTTAGCAGGACTCATTATAACCTGAAGGGAATGCCCTTTGTGGCTCTACTCCCATAATCACAAAGCACATGAGTGTCATTATAAACACAACTTCTGGGATGTCTCGAATATGGGAAGCAGATTCCTTAGAAACACAATAAGCACTCCATTGGAAAGGGATGTCTCCAGTTGTTATGGATAAAATGCCATGTATCTATATCATACCATATGAATATAGCACGTGTCAATTAAGTTGTTCCAAGATTATTATTAGAAACCCGATCGTTTCTGGGTGAATTAATCAAGACCAGTTTCTATGCCCACTGGGCCAAGGGATAAGTGTACCAGAGTAAATTTGTGCAGTTAATAATATCAATTTATGAGGCTATTTGGCAGCCAGCTGGCTTTTTTGTGGGTCACCCACTCTCCCCCACCAAGCTGTTTCCTCTTCTTGGAAAGCCCCAAGAGCGTGTATTACCGTCCCACGGCACAACCAAGAAAGTGATGCTCCAAGGGCTTTAACAACTTGCTGAGCTCTGCACAGGTGATGTAATGAACTCTACAGAAGAACAGGCACAGGCCATATAGCAGCCAAGAATGAACCAGGGGCACTGTT
The DNA here is from genome assembly GCF_014898765.1 of Herpailurus yagouaroundi. NCBI lineage: Eukaryota > Metazoa > Chordata > Mammalia > Carnivora > Felidae > Herpailurus > Herpailurus yagouaroundi. The sequence continues at coordinate 9,106,350 of NW_024412420.1, read as the reverse complement.
CTTCCCACCTGCCACCAACTACAAAGATCTCCACTGACACTGGAGCTTTCTGTTCTTAGGGCCTAAGTGGGGGCTCCATACTCGCTTCTCTCAAGAGCTTCCTTTCTTACCTTCCCACATCTCAGCAGTTTAAAATATGTTGACATATCTCACCTGCCTTCCCCTCCATCCTTCTCCTTACCATTCTTGCTCTTTCTCTCGCCTCTCTCCCCACGGAAGTCTGATACAGCAGAAAGATGAGGTGAGAGTGGTGGGGAAGACAGGAGAACTCTCCACCTTCCTTCGAAACTAGAGTCATGGCTTTAATTTCTGGCTCTGCCTTGTCTTCAGTTCTGTTCCCCCAATGCTGACGGCATCCACTCCGCCTGTTATTTTTAGCCTGTGCTTGGCTCCATGTGCTAAGTCCTGACCACAGATGCTACTGAAGTGACATCAGTGACAGCATGCATCCCAGCAAGCCTCACTGTCATGGTCAGCCTTTCCAGCCTTCCTGTTTCATCAATGTTCAAAGATGGCTCTTTCTCGCTTCACCGAACTCCAGCAGACAGAGCTTCGACACTCTGTCCTCCCCTGGCCTCTCCCTGGAAGAGCCACCTGCAGAGGGAAAGTCCTTGGCAGGTAGGCTCAGATGGAAAAAGGTGGTCTTGCCTAAACCGCCACTCCTGAGCAAACCTTCCCCGGATGGAGCATTCACCTGAAGTGGCAGAGGAACCCTGCTGCTTCTGGTGAGACCTTTCCTGCCATGTAGCAAATGCAAAATTCTGGAAATAACATTCTATTTCATTCAAATTCTTTCCTTAAAAATAAAATGACAAGAATAAATGTGTCTTTACCTGGAACAAAGCTTCCCTGGACCACCTCCTTGTACGCCCACCAGCCTTCATGGATTTTTGGTGAATTCTGTTGAGCTAAAAGGGGGAAGAGAGGAAGAGAGATTAAGAGAATAGCAGACAATCCTTTGGTCCTGGCCACGTAAGAAGGGTGAATAGACATACAGTACTCCTTTTCTACCCACAAGCCATCCAGCATCCCTCCCTCTTCTTTTCTTTAAAACAGATTATTAACCTGTAAATATACTGTCATTGGGTTTTTATACAAAGCACTCAAGAGAGGTCTATTGAAGAGAAGTAGACAGTAATTATGTATTTAAACCTATCTGAATTCCCCCATCACTTGTCTCTACCTCTGAATCACCTCTTTTCCACACCTGCCCCTACACTCATGTACACACACACGCACACACACACACATACACACACACACACACACACACACACACACACACACACACACCACTCAGATTGAGGCTGATCCCATGCACAAGCCAGGCAAGAACTCTCCATGTGCACAAACCCCTTAGGAACAGAGAGGGCATAAGGCATTTGCTAAAAGGGCTAGGCTAAAAGAGGGAAGTGTGCAATTGGCCAGCTTTCCTCAGGTTCCAGGAAAATGAAAACAAGAATATAAACAATCATGGTGAGAGGTTTTGACACCATGAAGAGAAAAAATGTAAAGCCCAAGTAACTGGGACAGAGCATAGGGATCTGTGAGCTCATGCTGACGTGATCTCAGGATAATCTCTGACCTTATGACAGATGGTGGGTGAATTGGGGCGATTCTATTACATGTGGGTATACACCCAAAGTGCAGATAATACAGACTTGTGTGGATCCCTTTACTACTGAACAGTATTCATATTTCAGCTTCCCTTCACACTGGAAGAAAATAAGGTCATTTCAACCATATTTGTAATCTGGCAAGTAAATAGAAATGTTAAACCTTGACTTTTATTTCCTTTCTTTAAATCTTATTCTTTTTTTCAGGCTCCTTCAGACTCATCATTCTGAGTTAGAGATAATGACACAAGACAATGTGTCTGAAAGCACAGTTTTGTGTAGAGAAAGGATTTGCCAAATTAAACTTAATCTTCCACATGAGCTCCAATTGCTTAGATACACGTGTCTTCCCAGAGTGAAGATACTTTTTCTGCCTATGACCTTAAGGCCCCTGAGGCTTGCAGCTCTGTGATGAAGAAGGGTTTATAACACAGGATGAGTGAAAGAGAAGCCAACTCCTTCTGGAGTTGACAATGAGGTTTGGTGTCTTCAGACACGACCAGAACAGGAACAAAGAACCTATTGAAGGCTCTGGAAAGGTATCACCTTGGAAGTCACCCAGTACAAATCTAGGGCTTTGGGATGCATCAAAGTACCCTGGGTTACCCAGTACCCCACTTCCAGGTGGAGTGGATAGAGAGCTCAGATGTTCCCACAGCCCTGGAGGAAGCCCTAAAGGCAGGGGAGTTGAAAGCCAGTGCATCTGTCCTGGGGCCGCAGGCAGGAAGTGGCCTCAAAGCAGAGGCTGCAATGGCTTTGTCCAGCCAAGGACAACAGAGTTAACAGAGACTCCACATATTTGTGTCACTAGGCAAAGACAAGGAGATTTGAAGTCAGCCAGGAAATCTTTACATCTGATCAAGTTGAGAATCCAGATCAAGACTTACATGGTTGGAAAGTTTACCAAGTAGGTGGACAAAGGACACTTCTCAGGTTCAGCACAATTCTAATGCCTTCTTTGAGACCTGACATTGTCAGATCCACTCTTACCCTCCTTCCCAGCTCACGGGAGGGAAAGAATGGAATGCCAAAGGCTCAGAAATCTATGAGATCAGATTCACCTACTGTACTCAGACCCAGGGGCTCATTTTTGAAACATTTTGTAATGCTCGCCTTGATGATAAGTAAATAAAACTTATAGGCAGTACATTCTACAAAGAAAGAAAGAAAGAAAGAAAGAAAGAAAGAAAGAAAGAAAGAAAGAAAAACAACTCTGATATTTCACTAAACCTCAGCTCAACTCTGCTGCACATGAAGCATGTCCCAAGCCTGGAAGAAATAAAACACATCTGAAAGCCCAGAAGTATTGAATAGCAAACATCACCTAACAGCTTTGCATTACAGATAAGCCAGGATTGATTTTCCCTACCAAAAAAGACAAGAATTTCTGAGTTTTATAAAAAGGCACCAAATTTTATCCAATCAGGATTCTTGCCTGTCTTGAACAATTTTAACCATAAATGCAGCTTGCTTGCTCTTTCTTTTGCTTGCTTGCTTTTTAATATGGCCTTCTTTCTTTATTCTCAGAGGTAGTTGTTGGGAAAACCATAGTCTCTTGTCTATATTTATCATTACAAGTAAAGATCTGCACAGCACTAAAAACTGTTTTATATTAAATATTTTTACCAAGCTGTTTTACAAAAACCTTTGTTGCTAGTACTTACACACATCCATTTCAAAAACTAACGTAGTGCTTTAGCTATAATGTAAAGGATAGATGAATGTAATTCGAAATAATATATATTTGTGCATGCTTGAGCCTGACGCATTAAAACGGACACTGGTAAATGATCATCTACTAAACAAAGATGGCCCACTGACTGTTTTGGTACCAGTCAAGAGCTAAGAATGGTTTTGCATTTTTAAGTAGTTAAGAAAATAAAAAAGGATGTATTGTGACATGTGAAAATTATATTAAATGGAAATTTCAGTGTCTATAAATAAAGTTTTATTGAAACACAGACATGCCCACCTATTTACATATTGCCTATGGCTGCTTTCTCACTAGAATGGCAGAGTTGAATAATTGTGACAGAAACCAAATGGCCCGCAAAACTTAAAATATCTCCTATATGGCTCTTTACAGAAAGTTTGCTGATTGTTAATTTATACACATAATTTCAAAAAACAACACAGTGTAATGCTTTACCTGTAATACAAAGGATTAATGCATAATCTGTAATAAAAAATATATATTTCAGTTTATAAATACTTGGTTGTTATGCACCAGAAGAATGAAGAAGTTGGATGCTTGATTGAAACAGGAACAAATAATACGGTGGTACTGTATCTGGGAGGCCACGATCCACAGGTGGCATTGCTCTTGGTGGTCTGATTTTCCAAAATACTCAACAACTCTTGGTAAAGTTCAGAACAAAATAAAGTACCATCTTCCCTTGATATACACAGTATTTGCACTGCCGAAGAACAGGGTATACTAAAACTATGTGAGAGATATTCTGTTCATAGACAACATGGAGTTTGTAAGTTCAGATAAATAAAGATTTACCACTCACTTGAATGTCTGCTGGGACATGGGGCAACGTATCACTGTCTGAAACCGTCAAATACGTTACAGAGCATATTCTCTGCCCACCTCGACCCAGTTGGTGTCAAATGCAGTATCTTTCATTAAAACAATCTCACCATGCCCTTCTTGACAGTCATTGACCTAATGGCATTATTTATAGCATTATTTACATATGCTAAATGAGTGAGGATAAAACATCATGTTGAATACTGATCAGAGGAGACTGTTTTCCCTAAAGGTCTATCAATTGTAGTGTCAAGTCCACATGTCATCACCACGTTGTATATTCAAGTATTTTTTCTGCTTTTTCCTGCCATTTGACCATATCCTCAAGAAACTATCATTTCCAGTGAGGAAGAAAGAGAAAGCAAAGATGTTTGCTCTTAAGACGACCACAAAGGAAAGCTGATTCCAACACAGTCCTGAGTAAACTAGTCAACTAAGTTTTCAGATTTGTAGATACATTTTCTCTCTCTCTCTTCTCTCCGTGCACACCCCCCCACCCCCCACGCCACACACAGAGGCCGTTTAAGGAAGACCTATCAGTCTGACTGAAGCACTGATTTAAGAGATGTGATTTAAAAGGTAGAAGAAAATAAAGTCTTTGGATAATTAAGGGTATTGCAACTGACAAATGTATCACTGAAAGCTTCTGTCCCATTCAGAAGGCTGCAAAAAGCCTTGCTCCCACTTCATTCTTCCTCGGCCAGCCCATCCATTCAGAAGTGAAATTATGTAAGACTTTAATAGGCGGCAAGACAATCAGATCATCTGAATGAAGTCTGTTATAATGATAGAACTGCATAGTCTCTGTTTGCTTTCTTTGACATGCCTTGTGAAGGATCCAAACTCGCCCTGCAAAAATCCATCAGCCTGAGCTGAGCCCACTTGCTGTCCATCAATTACAAAATACGATGCCTGCAGGCTAGATTTGAAGAAAAGCAAGGTGCTTTATATAATGTGTTTTCAAAAGCCCTTGTATGCCCTGTCTGGCCTCATACTGTTGGGCAATGTGGAAAGACAGCACAGCACATTGTAAACGCACCTCATTGAAAGCCCTGCTACAGTAACCATGAGTGTTGCAACAGAGCTCAGGGAGAAATACTGGCTTTCCATTTTAAATCTTCCTAGCCAGATCCTCCATTATCACCTGTTGTTTCCATCTGATACCCAGTGAGTGGAGAGCCGGTTGAGAATTCCTCACAGCAAACAGGTGAACAGAAAGCAGCCTTAGCTGCTGCAGCACTCTGCCGGTGGATAGGATTTCTTTACTTAACGTGCAGCCAGCCCTTGGGAAAGATCCAGGTGTCTAATCAAAAAAAATTGTGTTGACAGTAAAAGCTGTCATCCCTGCCAGATGAGGAGAGATATACATAGCAAGGGCCCCTCTCTTGATAGTAAGGAAAACATATTTCAATGTTATTCTCCTTTTTTTCATTGTGGCAGTTTGAGAACTTGTGAGTTTCAAAAGAAAACTCAGAATCTCCGCATTTGGAAAGAGACACAGAATTCATTGCTCCAATCTCCTTCTGGGCATTTGAGGAAATTGACGAACAGAAGAGGGCCGCCACTAAAAAGAAAAAAAAAATGTATATGGTGTCTTAGAACAAGAGTCAGCAAAACTTTTTCTGTAAATGGCCAGATAATAAATATTGGAGGCTTTGAAGGCCATTCAGTCCCTGTCCCCACTACTCCTCTGTGCCACTGTAGTCCAAAAGCAGCCAGGGACTATATATAAATGAATGGCTGTAGCTATGTGCCAGTAAAATGCATTTACAAATGCAAGCAGAGGGCTGGATTTGCTCTGCGGTGGGCAGCACTGTGCTGATTCCTGTCTTAGAGCTAGGAACCATTTTTGTCACCTAGTTCTGCTTCCCTGCTCAAACATTCAGAGGGGAGCTACTTTAAAAGGAAAATTAGAAAGAATTTGGAAGGAAATGAGTTTCTAATTACAAGTAAATGGCATCTGATCAATAAGCACTGTAGAACGTATGAATAACCCTAAATATTTTCCAAACTCCCTGAAATTGATCACCAGAGTCTACACAAAATACCACCATGCCCCATCCAAGTCCATTTCCTCTGGGCTAAACCATCAAACTTGTAGGGACCTCATATAAACATGCCAGTCCACACCCTCATGCTGGGTTTTTCAAACAGTCATTAAGGAACAGACTGATTCCTAAAACCCTTCTTACCCTTCCCATACATCTATAAAGCATGTTTCTGGATAACTCATGGGATTCTCAACTGTTTCCATAGATAGAATAATTATGTTTTCACATGCTAATTCCCTCACATCATTTTGAGATGAACTTTTGCAACTCTCCCCTCGCTCTATATTTTCAACCCTATCACCACCTAACACACCTAACACCTAACATCTTGTGTTCAGAGAAAACACAATCGTGGACCATCTCCATGTGGAAATTACAGTGGCTTCTTGACCTAATGGAAAAGACAACTCAAGAGCAACAATTGAGAGTACCCTGGTGTGGTGGGGGAGGAAATGGCACAAGATGGAACAGAAGAGCCCTCACCAAGGGATCTGCAGGAGAAGGGCAATGGCTTGATAAAACTTCAGTCAACAGGCACCTAACCGTGAGCATGCACATTGAAAAAAGTGCACTTCCGAGCCCTTGGTCAGTACAATGTTATCTGTGCCAGGTGGTCTAGGACAAGGGGAGATGGAACCAAATATAGGGGAGAGGCAGTTAGAGTCTAGGGACTACTGTGTTACTTAGTTTTAATGGGATGTGAGGAGTCCTGAAGAGTAGCTTCCTTAGGAAACTCCTTTTCTCTGCCTAGGAGGTAACATAAGGAAGGACACACCGAGCCTGTTGGATAAGAACACCACATGTTAGAAGGTGAAAAAAAAAAAAAAAAGCTGTGCTATCACTGGATGCAGGATGCAAAATGTCACACTCCCTATCCCCACGACAATCACTGTTTTCCCTTAAAGGGTCAAGCCTGTCCCCTACACGGGAAGCAGGAACAGAGAAGAGCATGGATCACCAGAGAAAATGGAAATGGCCATCCTGGTACACTGCACGGCTCCCCTGGGCCTGCCAGGGATAATGCTCTTGCCAAGTGCTTGACTTTTATACATGGCGTAGGTCTCTCCCTCCTCCATGCACCTGTCATATTATATTATCCTCCATGTGGGCACTGAGATCATGCTCCACACTTATCTGGTTCCATGTCATTCTTTCACAGTCAACTGTAACTTTCTTGAGGCCAGAAAACATGTCTTCTCTTGAAATCCCATGATTTACGCAAAGCTCGGTCCACAAGAGGTGCCCAACAAAGCTGGAGGAGTGCGTGAAAAATGCTGTGTCAAGCGGAACATGATATACAAAATTGCGGTGCAGATCAAACAGTCCTTGGGAGGTTGTAGTTTATATCCAAAGACTTGTTGGTGTGATGCCTGTATCTGTGGCAATGGGAACGTCCACAGAAGCGTGTTGAAGTTGGCTGACAGGCCCACACTCACTTGACAGATGGAAGGGCACCAGGAGCTGACACTCTGCCTAGAGAAATCAAAGCCACAGCAGACCATTATCTGGCTCAACGTGTTTCATTGAAAAGTATGGTGGGGGCTGGGGGTGATACTCTACCTGAGGGTACTTACATCTGTGCCATTCTTCACATTTTTTTAAGTTGTGAGAAAAGGGTGAGACTCCTCTCTATCCCCCTATCCGACGTGACCCCCATTTACCATAAAAACTAGACAGAATGCTCAGACCAAGGATTGCACTGGCTAACTGAGCCACAAAATGACTGTTCCAAGCACAGAAATCACCTTGCACATTCAGTCAGACTCAAGCAAGCTGGCATTAACATTGTATGTGCATTGGGAGAGTAAGAAAAAAAAAAAAAACAACTTGGTGGTAGAACGGACTCTATTACTTTCACCTAAATGACTCAGAATGAAATGGCAATCAAGAGGTTCAAATGTAGCTGTAGTCAAAAATCAATGAAAGGAGGGTGTCTGGGTGGCTCAGTCGGTTAAGCATCTGACTCTTGATTTCAGCTCAGGTCATAATCATGAGATCGAGACCCACATCTGGCTCTGTGCTGACAGCACAGAGCTTGCTTGGGATTCTCTCTCTCCCGCTCTCTCTCTCTGTCCTTCCCTTGCTTGCATGTGCAATCTCTCTCTCTCAAAATAAATAAACATTTTTAAAAAATCAACATGAGGGAAAGTCCCTAACATGGATGATTTTTAGCCCCTCTAACTGGTATTCTAGAATCCCTGCCATTTGGATTTACCAGTCTGAGCTCATTTCACATAATCTTTACAAAATTTCTGCTCTACCTGCTGTCCCCAAGTATTCCTGTTTACTACTCTTGTCACACCTTTGCTTTTGCCTTTTTGTTTTACTGCCTGGAATTCTCTCTTTATCTACTTCTTCTTGACTAGCCTTACTTGATTCTCAAAGCCTCACCAATTTGCCCTCTTTTCAAGAAATTATTCCTGATCATTTTAGTTCCACTGTGATCCCTCACTTCCCTGAATTTCTGCATGTTAGTGTCTCATTTGTCACTTTCATTATTTCAACAAACATCACTGAGTACCTGTGTTTGTGAGGCAGTGTTCTAAGCATCGAACATACAAAGTTCCTGTTTTCCAAGGACTTGTAATCTATTGGAGGGGATAGAAAAAAAAAAACACAAGTAACTAAATTCAACTATAAGGAGAACATTATGTAAAGAAAGTATTCTGCAGTATAATCAAAGATTAGGACAAGACAGACTTCAGATTGTGTGACAGTTGATGGCCTTTGAGATTATGATACTTCATCTGAGATTTAAATGACAAAAAAGATATGGCCTCCTGAAAATGAATAGCACTAGTATTTCAAGTGGATTCAAAGGCCCTAAGGGGCAGAAGGAACTTTTCAAGAGACAGAAAAGTAGCCATTAGGGGTGAACAACAGTAGATGCATGGAAAGAGAGGTTTAAGATGAAGCTGATGATTTAGGTTGCGGTCCAGAAGAAAGGTGGCGGTGGCTTCAACTAGGATCATGTTGGTAAAAACAGAAGTGGATGGACACCATATGATTTAAAGGAAGACTGAAGAGAACAGCCTGATGGAAAGAATGAGGGAAGTTAAAGACCACAGATCAAAGAGAGCTCCTACCTTTCTAAAAAAGTTTTTTTTTAATGTTTATTTTTGAAAGAGAGAGACATCGGGGTGCCTGGGTGGCACAGTCGGTTGAGCGTCCAACTTCAGCCAGGTCACGATCTCGCGGTCCGTGAGTTCGAGCCCCGCGTCAGGCTCTGGGCTGATGGCTCAGAGCCTGGAGCCTGTTTCCGATTCTGTGTCTCCCTCTCTCTCTGCCCCTTCCCCGTTCATGCTCTGTCTCTCTCTATCCCAAAAATAAATAAACGTTGAAAAAAAAAATAAAAAAAAAAAAAAAAAAAGAAAGAGAGAGACATCATGAGCAGGGGAGGAGTAGAGAGAGAGGGAGACACAGAATCCAAAGCAGGCTCCAGGCTCCCAGCTGTCAGCATAGAGACCAATGCAGGGCTCACACCCATGAACCATGAGATCATGACCTGAGCTGAAGTCGGACACTTAACTGACTAAGCCACCCAGGCTCCCAGAGAGCTCCTACCTTTTTTGACCTGAGTGATTCAATGTTGACAGTTATTGAGATAACAAAGGAGATGGGGGAGGAGTATCTTTGCAGCACGAAGGAAAGTCAAAAGTTCCATTTGAGTGGCACCTGGGCAGCTCAGTGGGTTAAGTGTCTGACTCTTGGTTTCAGCTCAGCTCACCATCTCACGGTTCGGGAGTTCAAGACCCACGTGGGGCTCTGCATTAACAGTGCAGAACCTGCCTGGATCCTCTCTCTCCCTCTCTCTCTGCCCCTCCCTCACTCGTTCTTTCTTTCTTTCTCTCTCTCTCAAAATAAATAAACTTTAAAAAAAAAGGAGTTCCACTTGAGATGGTGAATGAGCATTTACACAGAGGTGTCAGGCAGGTGGCTGGATAGAAAATGAATTCTGAAGAGTCAAAGTGGGATATGCATTTATGACTCTTTGACATATAAATGATATTTAAAACACTGAGTTTAGAAGAGGTCACCAAGAAGAATGTGAAAATGTAAAGAGAGAGACCAAAAGGGACAGAGAATAGAGCTCTGGGATGTTCAATATTTAGAGGTTGAACTGAAGAGGAAAATCTGAGTAAAGATTGAGAGGGACAGGCCGTTAAGGGTAGAGACAAAAAAGAAACAACAGAGAAAAATAGTAGTCTGGTGCTATTCTTTGTTATCTTTATTTACTTTCTCTTGTTAGATAGATAGATAGATAGACAGATGTAGATATAGATAGATACATTTTAGAATATTTTTAATTTCATAGAAAAATTACAAAGATAGACGCTTCCCACATAAGCTCACACTCAATCTCTGTTATTATCTCTATCCTTCATCAGTATCTTTGTCACAATTAGTGAAACAGTCTCAATACGTTAGTAGTAACTAATGTCCACACTCTATTCAGATGTCCTGTATTGTCTAACCTGAAGTCCTTTCCCTGTTCCGGGATCCCATCAGGATCCCACATTCCACTTAGCTGTCATGTCTCCTTAGGCTTCTCATGGCTGCAGCAATTTCCTCATATACTTTTAATTTGTGGCTTCCGACGGCCCTGTCTCCCTAACTAAATTAAAACCATCTCAAGGGTAGATCTTGTGCCTCGTCTACTCTAACATAACACATGTAATAGGTGCCCTGGGCATGCTGTTTAATAAATATCTGTTTAACAAACCTAGGAAGGGGCGAGAGAGACAGGTGAAGCTCCATTTAGAAATGCCATTCACAAGTTTTCTAGGAATACCCACCCTTCAGAATCCTTGACATTTTCCCTAAGGTAAGTTTAATGGTAAAGAGTCATGAGAACTTAAGAACCATGTCACTCAAATAACAACAACAGTAGAACACAAAAGAAAAGGGATGAAAAAAATCTCTCATCTATGTGAGACTGTAGCTATAATTTCGTTTTCTGCTTCTCTCACCAAACATCACTTCCTGAGTTGTTTTCTTCTTGTTGTTAATGTCTTTTTTGATAGTCCTTGTAGTGGATATGCCATAATTCCTCCATTATGCCCTTCCAGTGGGCTATCTGGTTATTTGAATACTGCAGTTCTTTAAGTCCAGAGTTTCCCCTGCTCCCCTTTTAGAATCTTAATCTTCAAGTGCAGCATACCAAAATCAAGGTCAAAGCACAAAGCATACGTGTATTTGTTAACTTACCTGGAAAAAAAAAATGTATAGCGATTTGCATTCCCATAGTAATGTAAGTGATTATTTTTAAGGGGAAATTCTGGGGTAACTTCAAGACAAATAAATAATGATAGAATTCTAATCTAACTGAAAAGCAAATTTGACTTCTGACAAATAGGCAACTATCAAGAAGCACTGTAACTCTGTCTAAAAAAGGATTGTTTTCCATCACAAATTCATGTTATGAACATTTCATTGAAGTCAGGACACATTTTGTATTCCATTTTTTTACTATTATTTATCATCTTGGAATCAGGTATACATGTATTTTCCATAAATATTATAGATCAATTTGGTAGTAAGTTCCTGTCCATGTTTTAAAACAGTTGGAGGAAAAAAAACAAAAAAAAACAAACAAAAAAACAAAAAAAAACCAAAAAAAACAGTTGGAGGAAACTTCAGACCTCAAACGTTCAAGTCCACCCCCAGATTCACCCTGCGTCCTCTGCCCCCCATCAGAAGAAGGTGAATGTGTGTGTGTTGTATTCAGAATACTAAAACGGTATTGATACAATGAAACAATTTTTATTTTGTTCTATTTTTTAAAAATTATTTAATGCTTACTTATCTTTGAAAGAGAGAAAGAGAAACGGAGTGTAAGCAGGATAAGGGCAGAGAGAAAGGAAGACACAGAATCTGAAGCAGGCTCCAGGCTCTGAGCTGTAAGCACAAAGCCCGAAGCAGGACTCGAACTCACAAACCATGAGATCACGACCTGAGCTGACGTTGGACGCTTAATCAACTGAGCCACCCAGGCACCCCATGCAATGAAACAATTTTTAAACTGCAGTTGATAAACAACTGGTAATTCCTAAAATCAATGGGTTAGTCAATTTTGGGATTAATCTCATTTCGTACAAAACTTTCAATCAAAACGAGTAGCTTTGCTTGAGACTAAAACTTCCTCCTCTCTCTCTTTAACTTGAATTCAGCAGGGCTAAGTCAAATGAAAAGAAAGAAGCAGAGTTGTTGGTTGTCTTTTGAGAAATAGTGTGAAATCATGGAAAATGTGCAGATTCCTGGAGTTGAGTCCCAAATTTACTACTAAATTTTGTGTCACTCTGGGCAAATTATTTCACTTTTAAATGTGCAGCTAGAACACACACACACACACACACACACACACTCTTACACACTACATACCTCAGTGTCCTTATCTGAACATTGCGAATAAATATCTTGAAGGACTGTCAGAAATACTAAATATACTCATGTATATAAGACAATACTTTATGCTCAATAAGTAGCACCCAATCAATACTTGCATTATTTGATGGCAGTGACAGTGGTATTGGTGGGGAGGGGAGTGCAACCAGGGACAGCATGGGAATCTAGCAAAAGGAAAAAGGCAGAAAATGCTTGGGAAAAGGAATCAGAGGCTATGGCATAATTTCACTTGAATCTGGTTGAAATTAAAAAAAAAATTCACAGCCTAAAGAAGCATTGATCTGCATTCTCCATTCTCTAAATTCTGAGCCAACTCCTGGAAGGTAAAAGCCGGCCCTGCTAGACTGAGGAAGAGCTCAGGAGCACGCGAAGACACTTAGAGCATTTGCAAGTCAAAGCGCAGCTAGCCCTCTGGGGAAACAGGGCAGGAGACCTGAAGCAGGAAAACACGGATTCTGGGAACTCATGTGGGGAGCCTATGCTATTCACTGGGACAAAGCCTAGCCAAGCCCAAGGCCCAATGGGCTGTATGGAAAGCAGACAAAATGACCCTCCGCGATCAATTAGCCAGGAAAAGGCCAGAATGGTTTTATTAATTTATTTTTCTCATGTAGAAGCAGCTCATTATCTTTTTGTGCTTCTTTTCCTTCTTTTCAGGTTCTGATCCACTGCCTGTGTGCTGATTGTGCACTACGTAACAGGGTAACAGGGATGGTCACATACTTTAAGCGGTGGGGCCAGTGAGTTAGGAGCAGATCTGGGCTGTGTAGATGGGCCAAACTAGAGTTTCATTGTTTAAGTTTATTTCTTTATTTTGAGAGAGAGAGCGAGCAAGCGAGCGTGAGCAACGGTGGCGCAGAGAGAGGCGGAGGCAGAATCCCAAGCAGAGTCCGGACGCGGGGCTTGAACTCATGAACCTTGAGATCATGACCTGAGCTGAAACCAAGAGTCAGACACTTAAGGGATTGAGCCACCCAGGCACCCTTCATTTGTTTGAGTTTCGTTATTGAAATAACAAAGATGAAAGTGAAGTGTGAAATTCCAATTGCCTAGAGAGTTGTAACTGGAAAGACTTGATGAAACTCAAAAACTTCTATTCCTCTCCTGCATGTTTCATCCCGCTTTCACTCAACCTCTTCAGCGGCTCACTCAATAGTGTACTGCTTTCTTCCAGAACCTCATGACCACAACAGTTGTGTTTTGCAGCTATGGCAAACACAGTATAAATACTGTCCCAATATCCATTTTCCTTTTTCTCCCTTTACAAGAGAAGCCCTGGTTTTTAGAAAGGCACATGACTTCTCAGAATAAAGACATTCATTCCCCTTCCTCCCTTGTAGCTATGGACATGTGACTAAGTTCTGGCCAATGAGACCTTAGTGTGTAAGACATCCAGGAAATGTTAAAGGGAAATGCTATGCCTCTTCTCACCCCTTCTGGAAGGCTGGAGTGTGCATTGGATGGCAAGACCTCAAGCTGCCCTCTGAACCATGAAACAAAAGCCTCGCTTCCAGTAACAAGATAGAAGGAGCTGGAATCCCTATACTGACTACATTCCATCTTATTTGGTATTTGCTGTCACTCACAGCCGAAACGAGTCCCAACCTATACGTACCCACCTCCAATAAGAAGGAATTAAGACATTGATTCTACTCCCACTATAGCTCTAATTCATCCTTTCCTATACATTTATGGTGCCCTGACACAAGTATTAGAAACAGGACCTCAATAATTACTTATATGGGCAATTACAACTGCCTCATCACATGACTTTCCCCATCTCTACCTACCCCACTATTAAGATCGCTCCCCCTAGAGCAATGTTTTGCTCCTGTCTTTTATTGGCCCTTCAAAAATCTTCAACAACTCCAACTATTTACAAAACAATGTCCAAACTAGATCACCACCACACCCCTTCAATGGCCCTCACTGCTTAACACAGTAGTGGGGAGGTGTCCTAGTGAAACTTTTAATGCCCCGTGTGGTGTGGTTAATTTATCTGTTCTTTTAACACTCCCTCTAATCCGGGGAGCCTGGGTGGCTCAGTCGGTTAAGCGTCTGACTTCGGCTTGGGTCATGATCTCACGGTTTGTGGGTTCAAGCCCCACATTGGGCTCTGTGCGGACAGCTCAGAGCCTGGAGCCTGCTTTGGATTCTGTGTCTCCCTCTCTCTCTACCCCAACCCTGCTCATACTCTGTCTCTCTCTCAAAAATAAATAAACGTTAAAAAAAAACAACAACTCTAATCTCCTTTGGGGATCTTTCCTCTGTGCTCTCAGAGCATTTATTGCATACTTCTGCTTCATCATATATACTATTTGCTTAACGTATCTCTTCATGGGTTTGTCTTCCAGTTCCCAATAAATATTTCTGAGCTGAAGTAAGTTTAGACATTTGTTTTTCACCTACTGCCTCTGTGTCTTAGACTGAACTATCTCTGCTCTTGTTTATGTGTGTCAAATGCTCATGCTCTTTATTTTCCCTGTAACATCATTTTCTCCATGACATATCCAAAGTAAATCAATTCTTCAAATATCAGCTCAAAGACCACTTTCTCCTTGAAAACTTCCATGTTCCATCCAGCTGCAGGGAAGTTTTATCATCTGTGAAGTTTACTACCGGTGTATGTACAATTTATTCCATTTCTATCCAGTTCAACATGATTCAATTCAATCCAATCCAAAAAATGGTTAGAATGCAATCTGTATTTGACTACCTATCCTTGGTTTTTATTTTGGAGAGGCTCACAGTTCAATAAGAAAGAGACGTTTTTAACATATCTGAGGCTAACATTTATGCAGTGCATTCGTTAAGATAATGCTACTGATGATAATGTTAGTTTACCTACTATAACAGGTAATCTCTAAATTTTTTTTAATGTTTATTTATTTTTAAGAGAGAGAACCAGCATGAGTGGGGAGGGGCAGAGAAGGGAGACAGAGAATCCGAAGCAGGCCCCAGGCTCTGAGCTGTCAGCACAGACCCCTACAAGGGGCTTGAACTCACAAACTGCGAGATCATGACCTGACCTGAAGTTGGGCGCTTAACCGACTGAGCCACCCAGGCGCCCCATGTAACAGGTAATCTCTTAAACCTCAGTGGCGTAGTACAAATTTATTTTTCCCACGTGCGAAATCCTAAGCTGGGTGCAGGGCCCAGGCTCCTTCCTTGTAGCTCTGCTGTCTGCACTATCCACCATGCTGTGCCCATAAGGCCAGAAGGGAGAAGACCGCAGGGTAGCTCTCATAAGCTGTTCTTGTGGCACAAGCCTGGAAATGAGGCCTGTTCCTTCTGCGCACATTTCATTGACTAGAACTTCATCTTCTGAACATACCTAAACGTAAAGGGGGCCGGTTGTCTAGTTGTAGACTAAATCATGGTGTTTGACTGGAGAGAACTCAGGTAAGTCTTGTGGAACCCTCCATATCCCTCAGGCATACTAAAGAGAATTTGAAAGCTTCTGCATTCCCTGAGATGAACTAAGAAGGGACGGAAATACATTTGGGGGAATATATAGCCAGGATGGCTATAACTTTTAATTTGCTTAGGATATTCCCAATTTACCCTTGTTGTCTCAAAATAATTATAAATAAGATCCTCTTTTTTAAGGTCCTAAAGATGTTCCAGTTTAGATGGTAAGTTATACGGTTGTCCCTCCAGATAATAGCATCTGCCATCTGTAGCGATGGCCATTGTGAGGAATCTGCCTACAGAGCATCGAGACTCGTGTGAGATCATCCACATATTGGCCAATATTTTGTCTCCTGTATGCTGTCCACCCGAAAGCAAGAATGTGTACCTTCTCCCTCCCCTCCTATACCCTCTTTCTCCTGCTTTCCTCATCACTATTTGCTACCTGACAAATCAATAAAACCAGTTTATCTGACCACAGAAAAGCCACAATTACTGGCAACCTGATGACCCAGATCTTTTTCCTTTTATTTAAATGTTAGATGAAAGAAGCATATTTTAAAGAAATAAACTTATTGAAGGTATTAAAGGCTGGGTTGTGACGGGGCTGAGTGGGGGGAGGGTTCTCCTTTCTCTGAGTAGCCTTTCTCCATTGGCAAATATTCAACATGAACCCCAGTTCCTTCCTCCTGTTCTATACAATGAGAATGGCTACTGGAATGAATTGTAGTGTAAGAGAGTGGATGTGATAAATTATAATTATTTTATAAACAAACTCCCTACTTATAACTTAATTTTCTTCTAATTATACAGGCTAACCTGTTCAGAAGAATGAAGATATGACATAGAATAACCGATGTGGAAGAGAGCTTGGAAATCTTGTTTTTCTGCTTCCCTTGTTTATCAGATGGAGAAACTGAGGCCCAGAGGAGTTAAAGCCTTCAAAAGAGTGAATGGCAGGGAGCCAGTACTGTGACTTAAGACCTCTGGTGACCTATCTGTGGCTCTTCCAAACTTCATATAGAAGGATTTTCCGTGATTTGTAAAAGGAAAGATTTGTTTGTCAGTCCAACAGAACATCCAGCCTCAGTTATTCCGGATTATTAGTTTGGCAGTTAGCAAATCCAAGCTTTCACCCAAGAAATCTGCAGCGGTGAGATTTTGGTCTTGTTAACCGGTGCAACGGGGTCCTGAAGCAGAACATGCACTCCGTGCCTAGGAAAGCCGAGCGTGGGGACAGAGTTTGACGAGACAGCTTCCTTGGTTCTGTGATCATCCGCCTTCAGAACTCCGTGCAACACGCTCAAGGTCTACTCACTTCTAAATCGCAGATTATGATGAATGAAAAGAGACAACTGTGCTTTCTCTGAGATGCTTTCCAAAAGTTCATCTTTAAAGGAACAAAGGCAAATGTCCTTTAAAATGACTTCTTCCCCCCTCAGACGATAGGTTTTCTCAGACTTCCAGGAATGCGGAGAACATCCTATCTCTACTACGGATGTTAGGTGCAGTCATTTAGTAACAAAAGCAAGAAAGGAAAACCCTTACAAACAAATACGGCTTTATCACACAAGCGAGGCAGATGCCATTCCTTAGAGCCGGAAGCACACTTGGCTTTCAGAAAGAAAGTCACTGAGCACAAACATGGAAAACTACACTAAGGATTATAAAGAGCTCAGTCAATAAAATTCCCCCATCATCCTGGCCAGATTTCCTCGGACCATATTTTGTTTAGAAAGGAAGCAAATGCCCTTTCATCATTAGTTAATGCTCTGCAATTCTACAAATCCGCTTCCTTTGGAACATCCAGGGGCATGCAACCATAAATTTCAAAAGGTGGGCAAAAACAGACACAGTCTGTGTGCTGCAGAAGCAAATGCTGTGCTCTAATTTTCAAGGTCGAAAAGATTGGATTGGAAGAGTGAAGACATTCACATGAAATACACCAATGTTGACCTTAGCTGAGTTTCTGTGTCACTACCTTGTGCATGCATAGCTGCTAAACAGATGCTGGCTTGGGGCAGCGGAAGGTGCACAAAAGTGCCATTGAGGGGTCAGGACTGGCTGGCATTAGGCTGTGGGCTTGAGTTGTACTGGAAGGTGACTTAGCAGTCAAGAGTCAGCCAAGAGAAGAAAAGGTCATAATAATAGCTAACATTTAAATAGCTTTTAAAGGGGCGCCTGGGTGGCGCAGTCGGTTAAGCGTCCAACTTCAGCCAGGTCACGATCTCGCGGTCCGTGAGTTCGAGCCCCGCGTCGGGCTCTGGGCTGATGGCTCGGAGCCTGGAGCCTGTTTCCGATTCTGTGTCTCCCTCTCTCTCTGCCCCTCCCCCGTTCATGCTCTGTCTCTCTCTGTCCCCAAAATAAATAAACGTTGAAAAAAAAAATTTAAAAAAATAAATAGCTTTTAAAACTAGGCACTATTTAAGCACTTCATGTATATTGACTCATTAAACTCACATAGATCCTCTTTACTGTTAACTTTCATCTTTCCCATTTTACAGGTGAGGAAACCAAAATTAAAGACGTCAAGTAATTTGCCCAGGGTCTCTCTAATAATAAATGGTAGAGCTGAGACTTAACACACTTGAGCAGTCTGGCTCCAATGATTGGGCTCTTAACCACTATGCCCATTGCTTTTCAAGAGTCACAGGAAAAATATCACATTTATCTTTAGAGAACTGTAATAAAAAGAGAGATTGAGAGCCTGAGAGAGAGACAGAGAAAAGCTCATCAAATGCCAAGAGGTGAAACAGGACTTGAGATGACAGTAGAGATAAGAGGTCACCAAGACAGAAGAAACAGTTAGAAAAAGGGCAGGTGGGAGGCAAGAGGCCTCGAGCAAATAGCTGGCTCATGTTTAAAAAGGCCTCACGTAAGGGCGCCTGGGTGGCTCAGTTGGTTAAGCATCTGACTTGATTTCAGCTCAGGTCATGACCTTGCAGTCAAGGGATCGAGCCCCATGTGGGGCTCTGTACTGAGCGTGGAGCCTGCCTGGGATTCTTTCCCTTTCCCTCTGACCCTCCCTGACTCACACCCTTTCTCTCTCTCAAAATAAATAAATAAACATTTAAAAAAAAAGGCACAGGTGTAAAGGCACTCAAGAAAAGACCTATCGCCCCTTCACCAAAGCTGTCCTCTCCTTGTCAGACTATCCCCTCACAACTATTCAGAAAACTAGTCATTCTTGTGAATAAACCTTTAGTGCACCTGTGCTTAATTCCTTCAAAAACATTTGAGAAAAATACTTACTTGGGTCAAAGGGGAGAAATAACTTAAATCAATGGGTATTCCAAATCTAATCAGAAATAAAACAAGGACGATTAAAATAATGATGAGAAAGTAAAATCTACCATTTACTTGGGTGACTGTAGCATGCCAGACACTCTTCTGGGTACTTCATATATAGCACTTCACTCAATCAAGTCAAATCTACAACACAGAAAGCATTCTGGAGATTAAAATTCAAATACTTTATATAACTTATCCAAAGTCATAAGCTACTCAATGGCAGATGCAGGATTTAAATAAAGCTCACGGGTTTTACTAGCTATATTGTCTGGAAGCTCTGAACAATCAATAGAGGAGGACTGGGAGCCATAACCATATCTATTGAAAAGAAGTGGGGAAAAAATCATTATTTGTACACCATATCTTGTCAAAAGAAATGCATTATTTCCAAAAAACCACCCAAAAAAAAGCCATGAAGAAAATAATCTAGTAGAGTCAAGAACGGAGATAGAAGAACAGAGGGAGAGAGGCAGACAGAGAGAGACACACCCAGAGCAGGGGTCAGCGGAGGACCAAAGAAAATCATTCAGATAGGAAAAAAAACCAAAACAAAATGGGAAAATAAATTTAAATTTATATTAGTCATCACTATAAATGTAAATGGATTACACTTAACTATTATAAGATACAGACTCTCACACTGGTTTAAATGAGACATTCTATATTCTAACAATATGCCTGAAATAAAATGACACAAAAAGACTGGAAGTTAAAGGGGCGCCTGGGTGGCTCAGTTAAGCTTCTGACTTTGGTTCAGGTCATGCATGATCTCACTCTTTGTGAGTTCAAGCCCTGTGTTGGGCTCTGTGCAGACAGTTCAGAGCCTGGAGCTGGCTTTGGATTCTGTGTCTAACTCTCTCTCTCTGCCTCTTCCCAATTTGTGCCCTCTCTCTCTCTCTGTCTCTGTCTCAAAAGTAAATAAACATTAAAAAAAAAAAAAGACTGGAAGTGAACAATGAAAAGAACTTAAATACTCATCAATATAGCAATAGGTGAATCAACTGCCATATTTATATTTCAGAATGCCATACAGTAAGTAGTTCAAACAATTGAATTAGGTCTTTAAGTATCAGGATAGATCTAAAACTATATTAAATGAAAAAGCAATTTGTAAATTATAGTGATCATTTAAAGATATATAAAATATATCTTATATATGCCTACCCTAAAACTCACAAAATAAAACTATAAATTTTATGCATGCATGCATATACAATAAAATTATAAAAACACAGATCCACACTAACTTCAAGGAAGTGATTATCTCAAGAGAAAGACAGAGAATGGGGAATGGAGTTGGAAAGGGGTATCCAGATTACTATAAATTTTACTTATTTAAAAGGATTTGAAGAAATATGGCAAAATGTTAATATTTGCTATTTCAGAGTGGTGGATACATTACAGTTTGACATAGTCTTAGTAGTTTTGCAGTACGTTTAAAAGAATTACTAATTTTTATTTCATTTACTTAAAAAAAATTTTTAATGTTTGTTTTTGAGAGAGAGACAGACAGAACATGAGTGGGGGAGGGGCAGAGAGAGACACACACACAGAATCCGAAGCAGGCTCCAGACTCTGAGCTGTCAACACAGAGCCGGATGTGGGGCTGAACTCACAAACTGTGAGATCATGACCTGAGCTGGAGTTGGACGCTCAACCAGTTGGGTCACCCAGGTGCCCCAAAAGAATTCCTAATTTTAGAATAGGTAAAGAGAAATAGGTAGGGTGGCAAATAAACATGTTATTATATAACCTTAAATACCTATTTTTTTAAAATCAGCTGGGAAAGAACAACCTTAGAATAGATAAGTAATAATAGTCAGTAATACAGAGATCAGTAAGAGCCTTTTGTGTTTCAGAAGCGGTAGAATGAACAGATGTCAATTCTTCCCAAATGGATGTGTAGTTTTAATGATAATCTACTTCAATATCAGAGATTCTTTTTAGTAGCCCAAATTATTCCCAAAGTTTATATGGAAAAAATAAATAAGACTTTAGAAAAAGAATACTGTTAGGGACTTATGTGTTTAGATATCAAAGTTTTAAAGTTACAATAACTAATATGATGAATTATTGATAAGCAATTGGGAGATCAATGAAATAGCACTGATTCTACTGGTGCAGAAACATTCCTTAAAAACAAAAACACTAACTCAAAAAGCTATATGTATTCCAATGGTTCCTGACAATGATTTACAATAGTCAAGACATTGAAGCAACTCAAGTATCAGTTGACTGATGAATGGATAAAGATGTGGCACATATTTACAATGGAATATTACTCAGTCACAAAAAGGAGTGAAATCTTGCCATTTGTGAGAACATGGATGGGACTAAGGGTATAATGGTAAGTGAAACAGGTCAGAGAAAAAGCCAAATACTGTATGATTTCACTTATATGTAGAATCTAAACAAAACAAAACAAATTAAAAAAAACAAACTGGAAACAGACTTGTTAAATACAGAGAACAAGGTGGTAGCTGGCGGGCAGGGAGGGGTGTAAGGGTTGGTGGATGAAATATGTGAAAGGGATTAAGAGGTACAAACTTCCAGGTGTAAAACAAACAAGTCACAGGGATGAAACATACAGTATTGTGAATAACATCAATAATAATGTAATAACTTTGTATGGTGACAAACACTAACTACACTTATGGTGAGCATTTTGTAATGTATATAATTGCCAAATCACAATGTTGCAAACCCGAAACTAATAGAATATTGTATGACAACTATACGCCAATACAAAATAAACAAGTAAAGCAATTTTAAGTTAAACCTAGCTTGCTAAACCTAGCTTGCTTATGAATTCTAGGTAGACCAGCAGCCTAACCCTCATAAAACATTCAGGGAAATGGAAACAAATATTGTCCATGCCATTATGGGAAATGAACTGGAACCTGGTCTAAAACTGGGCTACAGGCTTGTGTCGATTATCTGATGGAGTGAGATGCCCCCTGAAGGAAAAATAAAGGCCCCCCCTTCCAGGAGATTACCATGAACCAGAGAAAACAAAGACTTATGTAAATGAGTGCTATCTACACATTCATTATTAACAAGCTTGAAAATAACTAAATGTTGAGCAAAAGAGCATTAATAAATATACTATGGATCATCCATACAGTGGAGGACTAAATCATGTTTTTTGAAGATTATTTAAAGACAGAAAAATCCTCACCAAATAACACTATGTGAAAAAAGCAGAATACAAAAAAAGAAGTACATAAAATATGATCTTGGTTTTGAGAAGGGACAATAAAACCTGGAAGAAAAAATGTTGAGCAAGGTTATTTCCAGGAGGTAAGATTATGAAGTGAAATGAATTCTTTAGCTTTCATTTTTCTGTATTTTCCAACATTTTCCTGTAACCTGTTTATTTTGTGTGATTAGGATATAAAAAGTGATTAAAAATTTAAAAGGTAAAACCTCCCACTGTGTGCTGAGCTTCCCAGAACTAGTGACCCAGATTTCAGAGAGGACCCTAACAACTTCTCTTCTTAGTCATAAAAATAATGAGTTTTCCAACATTAATATTTAATTTTTAGACCTATAGATAGGAGCAAGAAAACCCAAAAGACAATCATTCTTGAACATCATTTCTCACTCTTATGCACTGCCCACTACGCTGCTGGCTAAACTATTTCCCCCGTTCTTGGTTATTCATTTTGACTCATGCATAAAAGATACATGTTAAATCAGAGAAACCTCCTTAAGGGCAATTATTAAGGAAGGGAGCCTGGAGTGTTGCTTCCAGCCCTAAGCTCAGGAAACGTGACAACATTTTGGACTCCATTTTACTTCGCTCCTGTAAAATGACAGCAGACCTCACTCTGGGGAGCTTTGTTGTGTATGCCAGCATTCAATTTATCAGGAAATCCTGAATACTGTTAGCAAACCCAAAACTCACTTCCATGACGTGAGGTCTCCCTACTAGGATATCAGCTGCACGATGATCTGCTCTGGAAGGAACCATTCTCTGCACAGCTAATGATGTTTCGTGAGGCCCTTGTGAATAAGAGGTGCAAATGAGAGGTGCGCAAGGAATGCCTGTAAAAGGTGACTGCTGTCTATGCTCTTCACACACTCTGGTGCTTCTGAAGCACTGCACAAACCCAGACATAGATCTCTAAGAGAGGGAGGAGTTAAAAAACCTCCTCTGTGTCTATCAGCTCTGTTTCCTCCTGACTCTGTGTCTTTGATTCGTTGTGTCTCTCTCACATCTCTTTGCATCACTGTGTTTTTCCGGGAGTCTGTCTCTCTGTATCTCAGTCTCTTTCTCTGTACAACGTCCCTTCTCCTTGTTCATGGAATCTCAACAAAAAAGTTGGGGGTGGCTAATATACCTATTTTGCCTGGCACTCTGTTTGTTACTTTATTATTTCATTGAAGTCACTCAGGAACACTAAGAGGAAGAAATGGAGGCTCAGAGAAGGATTGTGTCCAATGTCGCAGGTGAGTGGTAGAGATGGGGTTTTGGACACTGGTCTGTCTGTCCTCTCTGCTCAAAGAAGGCAGAGTAAGCTATCTGGCAGTGAGCTGCTGTGGTCATCCTCTTGGACTAATACCTCTCTTGGTCTGTGGATACACTTGGAGCAGGCACGTTTTCTATGATAGAAGGGCTTAGGCTTCATAATCTACAAACTGGGGAATCCATGGCCAAGACGTTAGCCGACCTAGCCAAGGGTTTAGAGAGCAGAGCAACCAGCTTCCCATCCCTCTCAGCTCCTCTGCCTTCCAACCTGCTGTTTTTAAACATCCTCCAACCTGATTTTTGCTCCTAAGGCAATATAGCCTTACCTTTTTCCAAGGGTCTTCTAATGTCCAAGACCCAATGGCCACAACCGAGTCTTTACTGTACTTGGCTCTCTCTAAAGACTGAGCACCATGAAACTCATTTTCTTAACTCACTGTGTCCTTAGCCACTGTAAAATGGTATTATATTCAAGCATTTTCTATGTATTCTCTTTTAAAGGTAAAATAATATATATAGACCTATACACATATATATAACTAATATATAGAGAGACATATGTCTATATATTATATGTATATATTATTGTCTCTTCCTTTTTAAAGACATACGTGTATATATCCATATTTTTCATATACTTATATATGTGTGTGTGATATAGATACACACACAGAAACATATTAGGGAATTAAATGAGAGCATGTAGTTGGGAAAATCAAGTGACATAGAGCTGGGCCCATAGTAGGTGCTCAAAAAATATTTGTTGAATTAATGAATGAACCAATTGGCAGTATTATAATCCTTATCTCGACAAATCTTCTGCTTCAGCCAACTAGAAAAGTGCTGGCTACACATGCCATTTACTGTCTTGCTTGCTGCAGCACACCCCCTTGAGAGAATGCCCTGTCCATTACAAGTGCTGTTCACATCCTGGCTCGAATCACTGCACCCACTGAAAGTCTTCTTTGCTACTTTAGATTGAAAAACTACTCCTCTCAGAACAGTTCTGGCACTTTTTTCCTGTTGGCAATTTATCCAGTACTCTTCTGTGAATAGTCTTTAGTGCTTTCAGTGATGACCTACCTCCTGTATTGTGATTTCACGTTTCCCTTGTTATTCTCCCTGCCACTGAGTGAAACTTAGTTTTTGTGTCTTCACTGTGTTCTTCTAACATCCTCAATAAGTAAGTACATACTCAACACGTGTTTGATTAATACATTGAAATCAGGAGACAAATGTCTACCATTTATGTGACAGAATGGGGGGAAAGGGGTAATGAAATTGGCTGAGATTCTCCTGTACACTAGATGCTTTACATGCATATCCAGTTCTATTCTTGACATTTATTTATTTATATTTTTATTTTAGACCACGAGAAAGAGAGAGAGTGAGCGCAAGTGGGGGAGGGGCAGAGGGAGAGAGAATCCTAATCAGGCTCCACATTCAGCACAGAGTCTGACATGAGGCTCAATTCCGTGACCCTGGAATCATGACCTAAGATGGAATCAAGAGTTGGGTCACTAAACCGACTGAGCCACCTAGGCACCCCTCACCCTCGATTTATTAAGTGGGTTTTATCTCATCTACACTTGAGGAAGCTGAATTACCTGGTCAGGGTTATGCACCTGTTAAGTAGGGAAGCTGAGATTTGAAACCAAGATCCAACTAGAATCATGTGTTCAAAATTATGTCACAGTGAACAAGAAAACTCCAGAAGAATACATACAAGAGTATCTTCAGGACTGTGGAACAGGCCAAGGTTTCTTTAACAGGATGCAAATAGGGGCGCCTGGGTGGCGCAGTCGGTTAAGCGTCCGACTTCAGCCAGGTCACGATCTCGCGGTCTGTGAGTTCGAGCCCCGCGTCGGGCTCTGGGCTGATGGCTCAGAGCCTTGAGCCTGTTTCCGATTCTGTGTCTTCCTCTCTCTCTGCCCCTCCCCCGTTCATGCTCTGTCTCTCTCTGTCCCAAAAATAAATAAACGTTGAAAAAAAAATTTTATAAAAAAAAAAAAAAACAGGATGCAAATAGCCCTAACCACTGAGGAAAAAAGGTGGATAAATTGGACTTCATTAAAATCAAGAACTTCTATTCATCTTAAAATATCATTAAAAGGGCATAAAAGGAAGTCATGAGTTGGTAGAAAATACTTCCAGGCAAAAGATTTGTACCCAGAAAGTATGAAATACTTCCAGAAACTAATAGGAAGAGGATAAGCAACCTGATTTTTTTTAAATGGGCAAAAGATTTGGGCCCCTGGTTGCCTCAGTAGGTGGAGCGTGCAACTCTTGATCTCAGAGTTGTGGGTTCAAGTCCCAGGTTGGGCGTAGAGATTACTTTAAAAAATAGAAATGAGCAAAAGACTTGAACAGGACCTTCACAAAAGAGAACATCAAAATGAACAGTCACCATACGAAAACTTGCTCAAGGTCATTACTCATCAAGCAAATTAAAACCACAATGAAATGCCAGTAACACCCACCAGAACGGCTAAAATTGAAACAACTGACAATACCAAGTATTGGCAAACATATGGAGGAACTGGAATTCTCATATGCTGCTGGTGGGAGTATAAACTGGCGCAAGTACTTTGGAAAAATGTTTGGCAGTATCTCCTATAAGTTAAAACTACAGACTCCACCTACTCTACAACACAGCAATTTCACCTGTAGGCATACACACAAAAGAAATTAGTGTGCATGTCTACCAAAAGCACAAAAATGTTTACGGCAGCTTCACTCACACATAGCCAAAGACTGTAAACAACCAACATGCCAACATGGCCGTTGACAGTAGAATGAAATAAATATATATATTTGTATGTTCATACAATGGCATACCACACATCGATTAAAGAAAATGAACAGCTGGTGTCTGCAAAAACGTGGCTGAATCTCACAAATTGTTAAATGAAAGACACAAGAAGCAAAGCAGTTATTTATATCCAGTTTAAGGGCAGGCAAAACAAGTCAATGTTTATAATAGTCACCACAGTTTTTACCACTATGGGGTAGGAGTGGAGAGGTTGCTAATTGACTGGGAAGGAGTAGGAGTAAGAGGGACTCTACTGGGGGATTATAAAGATGTGGTGTGTGTATACACACACACACACACACACACACACACACACACCAGTAGAATCTTCTTCAGCCATAAAAAGGAATGAAATCTTGCCATTTTCAACAACATGGATGGAGCTGGACAGTACAATTTTAAGCAAAATAAGTCAGTCAGAGAAAGACAAATACCATATGATTTCACTTATATGTGGAATTTAAGAAACAAACAAGGCAAGGACTGGAAATATTCTCTATTTTTATATGGATGGTGGTTACATGGGAGATATATTTATATATAACATATATAATATACAACATATAAATGGGTGTGTATTTATATATAACATATATACTTATATAACATATAAGTATATATACACCTATGTAACCATATAATGTAATGTAACATAGCCCTATTAAAAAAATTAATATATATTAACCCATACAATTAATATTTGCACATTTCATATATATCTCAATAAAAATCAATAAAAAACACTGTCTCCCAGTGAGGACAGTATGGTAAATGAAAATATATTTGTAACTACAAATTTCCTTTATAAGGATTTATATGATCTTTCCCTTGTATAATCAAGGTCCAGGAAAACAGCAGACTCTCCTGTCACACTGTCAATCTTCCCTTTACCAGGCAATAAAACCATATATCCTGCCGTGTCTTACTTGTGCCAATAAGCACACACGAACTCAGTACTAAATTGATCACTTTCCTGGCCTGGGTTTTGGTATTTTTACTTCTATTCCCTCTTTCTTCTGCCTACTCCCCAAATTCCAACCCCATTTCCATTTGATAAATACCTTTAACGTATGCCTTTTGCCACTTCAAAACCACACAGGATGCATAACACAAATAATGTATCAAATGAATAAGGTGCTGAGGACAGTTGAAAGGCGGTAGAAAGAGGATAATATTCACTCAGAAAACTTTTGGTTTGGCCACTTCCTTTGTTGCCTGCAGGCTATAGAGCAAACCATTGAATTTTTTAAACCTCTGCAGCCTTGCCTCTCAAACCAGGATGCCAGGACCCATCCCACAGGTGTTGTGAACATCTCCCAGGATAGTGCCTGCAAAAGTTCCAGAAAGCAAGGTAGTAGCGTTCACCTGGCTACCAATACAGGGGTGCATGAGCTGAGGTCAGTGAAGTCTGAGTGCCCCTGCCACAGACTTAGGACCTCATCGCTCTCCATCTGCCACATTTCCTCTGACCTACATTTCCTTTCTGGAACTTGGTGGGTGTCCCCCCTAATGAAACACACCTCCTGCTGTCAGGAAGGAGAGTCTCCATAAGAAGCCTGTGAAAGTGTCTCGAAAGGCTTGGCTGGAAAATGACCATGGAACTCAGAAGCTCAGGTCTACCTTCTTTTGTCTCCCCTTAGAGAGACAATCCCAGGCCACCCCTGCATGTCTGCTCACAGAAGAAAGAGACGGGAGACAGAGGACAAAGTGAACAAGCTTCCAACAGAATTTAACTGATGCCTTATGTCCTCCACCCCCTTACTTCCATGACAATGGCTCCTTTTAGTTTTTAAAATTCATTATGCATCGTGGGATATCAAAAAGCTCAGGCAATGGTATGATAGACACCAATGTCTCCACTATCCTTTTGGAAGAGAAGTTGACAGTATGTTCAATGTGCTAGGATCTCTTTCTTTAAAAAAAAAAATTAAGTATTACAGGTAGAGCTCAAGTTCGACTGCCATCCCTCCTAATAATCTGTCCCCTCCCTTGAGGTACCTCTCGTCTGAAGCTGGTGTGCATCATTTGCAACCATCCTTTTGGTTTTCGACCCATAATCCCCCTCTACTACCGCTTGGGGGTGTCATTAAAGTCAAATAAAATGAATTCAGCACATATCCATCCCTTCAAACTTGCTTTTTCCAATCTGTCATATTGGAGACTCCATTCATTCATTTCAACTGCTGTGCGGTGCAACACTGTATACATTCTCATTGCTTTGTTCCTTCCCCTACCAATAAACAGTTGGATTCCACCACGCCCTCTTTTTTAGCCATTTCAAATTGCACTGCAATGAATACCCTTGGGTAGATCTTGTTTCTACTCTAGGATATCCCATTTTAAAAAAAAAATCTAGAATGGATGCTGAAAAGTAGAATGGCTGAATTGTAGAGCAAGCTTATCTTGAAATAAATTAGAGCTTTCTAAAGTGGTTACAACAATTTAAACCACCATATCGTTTGCCCACAGTTGGTGTAATCAGATTTTAAAATGTGTGCCAGTATGATGGGTTTGAAATGGTAATCTACTGCAATTTTAATTTCCCCTGAATCCCAGCGAGACTGAGCACATTTTCGATATATTTATGGCTGTTTGAGTTTCTTCGTCTATAAACAGGCTTGTTTATACAGTTTGTACATGCAATGGTTTATCAGAATATTTGAATATATCTGGTGCCAGGGAATTGGACTCCTCCCAGGGAAGCTCAACCCATTTTCTCACAGCTCCAATTTTCAGAAGTTTCTTCTTTAAGGTCAAACCCAAACCTGCATTGATATTTCCCCCCACACACCCGCCCCCAGTACACTGGGTTTGCATTCTGGGATGACACACAGTAAGTCTGACCTTTCTTTCACAAGGCTGCCTTACACATTCATTTGTTCACACACTCACTCATTCATTCATTTTGGCAAACGCTAATTAAGTGGTCACCAAGGTCAGGAAGAAGACATGGGTCATGACATCAGGAGACACAGTTTAGAGGAAGAGACAGACACTGCACCAATTAATAACAATAACATGGTTAAGTCTAAGAATAGTGGTATATATAAGAAACAAAGATAGGGCAGAACAAGGATGATTTCAGAAGATACCATTTCAACACACAATTTACTGAAACATTAAGATATTTGCATAAAAATTATCTATTATAAAGATCTATTGTCTTAAGCCCTGTGTATCTCCTCCTTCAATCACCTGCCCACCCTGGCACCTTACAGGCACAACCCCCCCAACATCTCGACATTAAAGGGGTGGCATGGGTCGGGGGCTCTAGGACCCCACTCCACTGCTACAACGGGCCCCGGTTCCCACTGGTTGGTGCTTAGCCCTGTTGTTATACATTCTGACTGTCTCCCCTGGGAGGGGGCTACCTTCTTGTGGGACCTGGTTTCAGGTATTCTCACCATCCTCTTTTAGGCTTGTCTTTATCCGTCATAAATTATAACATCCCAAACAATATTTCCGTCTAGGAGGAAATGGTCTAAGCACCATTTTTGTCAAACTTCAATGTGTATCTGAAACATCTAAGGATCTTGTTAAAATGCACTGATTCAGAAGGTTTGGGGGTGGGGCCTGAGACCATGTTTCTGACCACTTGCCAACTGAGGCCAGTGCTGCTGGTCTGGAAACCACATTTTGAGTAGCAAGGGCCTCATCAACTTGGAATACGGTGCAACTAACACCACCGAATTTTCACACAACACCGTTAACAACCCAGCCCAGCGTCACATCAGCTTTTTGGCAAAGACACTAATCACACGTATTGGCCTATATCACCCAAGTCTTTTTAAGAAGGGCGGAGGTTAAAGTCTACTCTTTCTCATCTCTCCTTTGTGCAAATATGCATTTTTGTGCATACATAATAATAAGAATCCATATTGATTTGGAGGCTAGTGAAACTGCATCCTGGCTGTTACTCAAACAGGTCAGTTTACAGAGAAGCTATATCCCATGTTGTGTCTAACAATGCACCTCAGTGTCTGCTAGCCTGTCGAAAGGTCCACTGCTAAATGAAAGTAGCTTTCTAGGGACCTAAGGTTCAAAGGCATATCATTATAATGTTTCGTTCATTACGTTAACAAGGAGTTTCTGAGCACTCACACCTGGCTGTCCCTGTTTTAGGGACTGAGACCAAGTCCCTTCTCTCATGGAACTGACATTCTTTTGAGGCCAGATATACTAAACAAACAAAACCAATCCGAATAAAGAAACAAGAAGAGTTTCATATGCTGAGAATGAAGTAAGTGATAAGGCTGCTACCATGGATTGGGCGGTAAAAAGAAAAAAAGTCTCTCAGAAATGATCTCATTTAGGCCGAGATCTTCTGGATCTAGACTATAAGGAAGAAACCATACAGAGATTATAGGGGGGGAAAATTCAGGTAGAGAAAATAAACAGTACCAGACCTGGATGCAAGAAAGAAGCATGTTCACAGATCAAGAAGGCCAGTAAGCTGCCTGGGGCATAATAAGTGGGGTAGGGGGTAGTACTCACCGACACTGAAGGGAGGGAGGGGAGGGGCCAGAGCCTGCTGCGCTACAAAAGTCAGAGTAGGAGTTTAGATTTTATTTGAAGTGTGATGGGCAGTCATAAGAGATCCTTGAAATCTTCGGATTTGCTTTAGAAGTAGAGTCTGCAAGGCTTGCTTTCATCTATAGAATTTGTTGTGTTTTGATTTTTGAGCTTTAGCAATCCGTTGGGTGTTCAGATCATTCACTTGGCTGAGGGGAATTGTAATACGGAGGGTATCTATGGGGGAAATGCAAGAGTTTCATTTAAACATGGTAAGCTTGAGATGCATGCTAAATATCCAAGATACTTTAGATGCCAAGTCAGCTGTGGGGCATCTACTAGAGAGCTAGTGAGCGATTAGGCTGGAGAGAAAGGCCCGGCATATACAGCCGGTGGTTCCCTGGCAGACCTGTAAGAGATACCACACTTAACAGACGGATTAGAGGTAGAAAGGCCACTTAAAAAGGAGGAAGAGTAAAGTAAGGACTTGGAGACCTGTGAGCTCTAAGAAATCATTCAAGGAGGCAGTGGGCCACTGTATCTGATGCTACTTTAAGGTCACAGTAGATAAGAATAGTTCATCGCCTGCCAAATTTGGCAATACAGAGATCACCAGTGACCTTGGCAGCCGTGTCCCCAGTGGAGTGAGGGGAGATAAGCCTATACGGTGAGTGGAAAAGAAAATGCTAGAGAGGAAATGGAAATAGTGATGGTTGACAAACAGCTCAAGACTTCATGTAAGGGAGCAGAGAGAGTAGAAGCCGGAGGGAAACAAAAGATTTTTTTTTTTTCCTGCAGGAGAGCCCAGAGCATATATGAATGATGACAGGAATGAACTAGTAGGGAAGGAATAATGAGGAAGAGTCAGGAGTGAAGGAAGATACAACTACAGCAGGAAAGACTTTAAGGTGAAAGAGACTGGGATCCAAACGAAAAGCAGTAGGATGGGATGTGGAGACACTGTCTCCATAGAAACAGGAGGGAAAGAAGGGTGTACAGAGTCAGAGAGGTGATTTTGGTACTGACAATGGAGGGGTCCATCGCCCTCCATTTTCTCTACGTTGGAGATCAAAAAGGCATAACCTATTCTCACATGCAAGAAAAACAGACAAGCCAACATTTGGCATGACCCCACCACAGCTACAAACAAACAAACAAACAACTCTGTGAAAGTGAGCAAGGGAGAGGTAGGTACCTTGTACCCCGAGAAGTCTGGGAGAGGAAATGTGATCTCCTTTAGAGCATTCAAACCTCTCAAAATTCTCAAAACATGTTCCATTATGTCCTACTTTCCCATGACCATTCCTGACACTTTATTGTTTTTTAATATTTTTTAATGTTTGTTTATTTTTGAAAGAGAGACAGAGACAGAGAGTGAGCAGGGGAGGGGCAGAGAGAGAGGGGGAGACACAGAATCTGAAGCAGGCTCCAGGCTCTGAGCTGTCACCACAGAGCCTGAAACAGGGCCCAAACTCACAAACCATGAGATCATGACCTGAGCTGAAGTCGGACGCTTAACCGACTAAGCCACCCAGGCACCCCCATTCCTAACACTTTAATGTCCCCTTCCTGACAGACTTCTCCCCATATTCTGCTTCTCCTCTCGGTATGTTGAGAATTTCCTTCATCTTTAAAAGCTCACCTCATCAAGCCTTTCCTGATACCCACCTAATGCCCCCAACATTGGTACCTGTCTTGACCTCTTTGGATTTCTCAGTCTTACTACATCACTCAGCAAAGTCCTTCCTGTATTATAGTTTTGTACTCCTGGAAGGAAATAATGATGTGTCGATTGCCTGCTATGCCTTCCAAATATTATTTCGCTACTCTAACTCATGATCCCAGGATCAACTGCTCCCTTGTCTAGACAGCCTCACTCTCTTTTGGTTCTCTGCAAAACTCAGACCTAACAGAGTCCCCCAAGAAGTCTGGTCTCAACAAGCCTAAGAATGGTCTAAGCCAGTGTTGGCATTCACAGTTAGCAGGACCTCTGGGATGCATACCGATGTCTTCCTGTAACAAGATACAGGCTGGAGCTAGGTCCCCTCCCCAACCCTGGTGGGTGCTGCAATGTAAACACGTCCCTGATTTTTGCAACACACACAGACCTGGATTCATGAGTACGTATACAAAAGTTCGTGCTTCGTGAGCTGGGAAAGCACCATCTCTCTGTTCTCTGAGGCTCTCTCAAAAGGATCCTTGTATGAAAGGGTTATTTGAGCCCAATGTGACACTGTATCAGCAGCAGAATCCAGCCAATCTTCTCTTAGAGTCAGGCAACCAAATCCTCAGATAATCTGCTGTATGCAGGACTTCACTGAAGCCCTACGGCAGCTGAAGGCACCACTAGAAAGGAGTGAAGGCTCTGGGGCTTGCTAGAACCTCAGACCTCATTCATCCTAGTGCGGGGGTGCCCTGATGATACCTCTAGCCTAATCCACAGGTTTTGAATGCCTTTCATTTTACCAATAAAAATTTATTGCTAATATCTCTTGTGCTAATCAACGTAACTTCTAGGCATAGATTTAGATATGGAGAGTTGACTGTTTGTCATGTCTTTGCCTTTGAACTGTTAACTCCCCATCAGTATCTCTCAAATGCTACCCTCTGCAGTGTGTATCCTTTTCCAGGACACTTCAAATGTTAGCTGCTTCCAGGATATGGGTAAAATCAACTTACACACACATAGCACAGGGTTTAAATAGGAATGCTCTAAAGTAACTTACACAGAAGTTAATAAATTCTTCCTCCCCACTCCATTTCCTCCCTTCCCTCTCTTCTTCTTCCCTCTCCCCCTCCTCTTCTGTCCCCCCCTTCCTCTCTCCCTCCTTCTTGCTCTTTTTTTTCTTGGTTGTCCATACTGAGGAGTGATGGCGTCATAAGAAAGGATCATATTTTGGAGTGTGGAGCATTTCACTAAAAATTAAAATCCACAGACAACTCTGTTCTCCAAAATCCCTCTTAGCCACACTGCCACTCATGGCTCTCTTTTCCTGCATCCTGTTCCCTCCCTTAGGAAATTTCAAACTACTTTCCTATAGAATTCTGCCTCCTAACACAGCACTCATTTAGTCCTTAACTTGCAAACCCAAACACCAAGATTCTTAGGAAAAACAAAGGCTCTTGCAGGGCACAGAGCCTGGCCTCATTCAAAGGCTATTTGTGGAACATCTTTAATGCCTTAAATGTGTCCTTGTGGCCTCCACCTCCCCTCACCCTGTTCCTATGCCGTATTTCTGAGCATTTCTCCAAAATAAATACAGTGTTTTCCTCAGGAAGAATGTTGGTAAATAAAATTTTCATCACTGCATTACAGATTTTCAGAATGAGAAATCATTCTTAATTATTAAAGTCTCAGGCAAAATCCAAAATGCATTTTATTCCAGATATGTACTCACCTACCCTCCATCTTTATGGAAGGCACTTACCCTTGATGCAAATATAATATAAATATTCCAGGGCTCTCCTGCATTAGATTTTGTTGTTGTTGTTGTTGTCTACATGCCTTCTTCATTTTTTTAAAATCTCAGCTTTACTGAGGTATAACTGACAAATATCTAAAGTATATGTTGGGATGATGTGATATATACACATACATCGTGAAAGGATCCCCCCATCTACTTAATTAACACAGATATCATGTCACATATTTATCTCTTTTTTCAGTGAGAACATTTAAGTTCTATTCTCTTAGCAAATTTCAATTATACACTAGTGTTATCAACTATAGTCGCCATGTTTTATTACATTTGATTCTCAGACCTTATTCATCTTACAGCTGGAAGTTTGTACCTTTTTACCAACCTTTCCTTATTTCCTCATCCCCCCTCCCAGCTCCTGGCAACCACTTTTCTACTCTGTTTCTGAGTCTGGCTTTTGTTTTTGTTTTTGTTTTTAGATTCCACATATAAGCGATACCATGCAGTATTTGTCTTTCCCTATCTAGCTGATTTCTCTTAGCATAACGCATCCATGTGGTGACAAATGGCAGGATTTCTTTGTCATGGCTGAATGATATTTCTTTATGCACACACACATCTGTATCTCACATGTCTTTTTCCATTCATCTGTGGATGGACACAGTGTGTTTCCATGTCTCCGTTATTGTGAATAATGCTGTAATGAACCCGGGAGTGCAGATACAGCCTCCATATCTGTTTCATTTCCTTTGGACACATGCCCCAAAGCAGATTGTGGGACCATCCTCCTCATTTCCTTTTGTTGTCCCCGACTTTAAGTAGTTAGAATTGTAGCGCTCAGCGTACAGGGATCAGAAGACCTTGGAGAGATTTTGAAACTGCTCAAGAACATCTTAGATCTTCTAAATCAGTATCAGTGGGGCAACACCAAGAATCTGTTTTATAAAACCATCTTCAAAAGGAATTTTGGTGTCCAGCCCTGATTAAGCTCTTCACCCCCACGGAGGAACTTTACAAATGTCTTTGTGGGGGGCGCCAGAATACTGCTTCCTGTGGTGAGGTGGAGGCTTGAGGCTTCCGGTGACCTTACACACAACTCTGTCACCTGCTCCTGTAGTAACTTCTTCCTCATCACTTGCCTCGGTGTCCACAGCACAACCCACAGTGACAGCCATATTTGTGCTCATCTGCATGTTCAGTAGTCATTTCACTGGGGGTCACTCTGATTTCACTCTTGCGCCCCATCAGGGGGAGTTGGTAGGCCCCTTCCTACTGAGAGGGACTGAGACTCTGACCCTTAAACTTGACCTTCTCTGGTTCCCCCTTTGGATGTATAACTGGAGTGTTGTAGTGTGACCATGTGAGCAGCTAGGTGCTGCCTGTATGGACTGTGGGGATTTCAGCCCGGAAGTTTTCCTTCAGCCACAGACCTGGGGACTACCCCTTGGTGAGCTCCTCGCATAGACAAGATGAAGAACGAAGGTTAGCTTGTTCCTTCTTCCACTGGTTCTAGTTCTACCATCCACCATCAGGGTTTCTCCTTACCCCCACCCAGAGCCCGCCCCCGAGGCCCTGGGGGTGGTCAGGCTGACAACATACTAGCACACCGGCATGGGTGCCACATCAGACGTGAAATGTGTCCACGTGGGCTGGGAGCCAGCCCGAAGGAGTGACACAAGCTCAGGCCCTGGAGCCAGACTGATCTGGGTTCAAATCCCAGCTCTGTCACATCAAGCATTGTGGCCTTGGGCCAACAACCATACCTGACTGAGAGTCCATTTGCTACCTATAAAATGGAGGTAGTGACATAATAACTGCCTCAGGAGTCGAACGGAATGAAATAAGATGACCTGGGGTCTGTATGTCAGGCACGTAGCAGGTGCTCCTTCTTCCCCTGGCTCCCCTCACAGAGGAGGGCACAGTCCACACCACACCACACCCCTGGCTTCTTTTTATCCTCCCTCTTCCCACAAGGGCACAGATAATAATTATTGGGAGAGCTCTGTCAAGCATCCATTCCCCCATCTCCAGATCCAACCTTATCCAAACTCTCAACCTTGTCTTTCCTGTCTTCCACTCTCTCAGTGACTTCAAATCGCTCTAAGGTGACAGACTCACGTGAGGCAAGTGTGGTGTCTGGGGTGCACAGTTTAAGGAGGCCCCCACTCTTGCACAACCCCGACAGCACGTGCTTCCTTACATCCGGCACGCTGGGTACCTCATTCTAGTCCTGACCCGCTGGGGATTTCATTGCCTCAACTACCATGTGCCACACTGAGGACAATCATTTCCTTTCTCCTGGTAGTTTAGATATAGTTCAGGTTAGTTAACAATAAAGCTTAGGCAACTTTTCTCACTGGCGCGAAGGTAAAAAAAAAATACAGGTTTCCAAGCCTCATGTCAGACATTTGAAAGCAATTCAGCGCCCCCCACCCCACCCCACCCCACCCCACCCCACCTGACCTCTGGCTTCACATCAGACCCACCTCCAGGGATTCTGGTTCAAATGATCTGGAGTGGGGCCAAGTGGGTAATTTAAAAAAGCTTTTCAGGTGATTTTTATTGGTGATTAGGGTGAAGTCACCAGAATGGGATCAAAGAATATGCTCCCAGGAAATTCTTACACTCACTACAACTTAAAAATCCACTGGTGTCCTGTTGGGCACTCATACCAGCTCTGGAGCCAAACTCAGGTTAAAATCCTTACCCTTGCACTTGCTACCATAGTATCGTGAGTAAGGTACTTACCCACGTCCTAAATGGTGGGTACCCTACTTTACCCACCTATAAAATGACAGTAGCAACAGTACCTGCCCCAAAAGTGTTTGTGGAATTAAACAAGACTTAAATCACTTAGCATAACTTAAGGCACATAGAAAATATCATTAAGTAGGGGCTATTATTATTATTAGCATGTTATTAGCATTTGAAGCATTTATTTGGCTCTTACTGTGGGCAAGCAATGTATGTATGTGTGTGTACATATATATAAAATATACATAAATGGGGGTACCTGGGTGGCTCAGCTGGTTGAGTGTCCGACTTCAGCTCAGGTCATGATCTCACAGTTCAGGAGTTCGAGGCCCATATTGGGCTCAGTGCTGAGAGGTTGTCTGCACAAAGCCTGCTTCGGATCCTCTGTCCCCCTCTCTGTGCCCCTCCCCTGCTTATACTCTCTCAAAAATAAATAAAATAAATAAATTACATGAGCCAGTTACCTAATCCCCCTGTGCCTCTAGAAATCATAAACAGCGTCTATAGACTAAGTATATCATGAGGATCCAATGAAATATTGCATGTAAAGTGTTCAGCAGAGGCCTGGCACACAGTAAACGATCAATAAATTTCAGATGTTATAACTACAAATAGAACATCAATAAAAGATAATATTCTTTCACCACTTTTTAATTTTTTTTTAATTTTTAAGTATTTATTTTTGAGATAGAGAGAGAAAGCACATGAGCGGGAAAGGTGCAGAGAGAGAGAGAGGGAGACACAGAATCCGAAGGAGGCTCCAGGCTCTGAGCTGTCAACACAGAGCTTGATGCAGGCCTCCAACTCACAAACCGTGAGATCATGAGCTGAGCTGAAGTTGGACGCTCAACTGACTGAACCACCCAGGCGCCTCATTCCTTTAGCATTTTCAATACAATTATTATTCAAGAAGACGGTCCAACTTGGCTCCTTAAACAAAGCCAAATGTCTTACTCATATTTATTTCTCCAGATTTTAGCCCAGTGGCTGGTCCTCGTCAGGAGTTCAACACATGTTTCCCAAACATATGAATGAATGAATGAATGAATGAATGAATGAATGTGCATGTGCCTTCACTCTCACACTGATCTTGCCCGTGTCCCAGGACTGTGAAAACCTCACTGACCACGGGCCATTCATTTTGTTTCCAAATGCTGCCGACCTGCCCACAGTTCTAATCAAGAGCAGACCTGATTTATGCTGCCTGTGGAGTGAGCCAGGGAGGTGGAATCCTCCACCGCTGATTTGTTTATCGCTGAGTCCTTGAAAATTGAATAGGGAGGGAGAGGGAGGGATGAAGAATGAATTAAGAGCTACTCCCCATCACATTTGATAAGAGGTCCTTTCACTGTGGCAGAGTATAGCTTTGTGTTGTTGTTAATATGAAAACTCTACAGCTGTTACAAAAACACATGGCAAGTTCCATGCCTGTGTCTTTCACGTGACGGCCACCACGGCCCTGACAGTGATGGAGGACAAGCCACCTGGATTTCAGGGGCTCGATTAATGAACTGTTACTGTCTGTGCTATAACTCTGTAATACTCCTTGGTGAATGACTACAGTGTATAAAGCAGAATGCATTTCCCCCATTTAGTGGATATTGATTGAAGGGTTTGTTTTAAAACATTTAGGCTAACTTGGTTGTTTTATTTATTCATATCTGTACATTAATTGAAAGCTCAACAGCTCAGACAGATTGTATTAACTTGATCGCCCTCTACTGGCCATAAGATGGAGCACACACCTGGTTTTGACCAGGTCCTACAAAAGCGACAGCTATTTTTAGAAAGCAATGGGCTTTTAAACTCCAAAATACTTTCTATGGGTCAGTTATGAGTATAGTCGAGAGACCCCTGCTACACTAAACCCCAAACTGTCTGCCTTATTTTTGAATATTCTGCTTCCTGAAAGGAGATGATCTTATATCATATGTTTGGTGATTAATGAAGAAACATGGCCAGGAGCCAGGAGACCTGAGTTCATAGAAATCAGTCTTCTCATCTGTGAAAGGAGCAGGTTGAGGTAAGACAATCCCAAGGTTCCTTTTGAGTCTCTCCAACTGCTGTGGTATAGATGGCACACATGTACCCTAAGGTCTAGTCCTTATTCTAATGTTTACTCTTGGTGTAAAGTAAAAAAAAAAAAAAAAAAAAAAAAGGGGGGATTAAATCTCTAGGGTTCCTTTGAATTCTGCCATGTTATTAACAAGTCATACTAAGCTTAAGCACATATAAATGACTGGGAGAAATTCCCAGAGGATAATTCCAGTTAAATCCCTTTGTGTTTTTGTATTTGTGGGGTTTTTTTTCCTATGAATATTCCCCGGGAAATACAGGGTTTATCCCTTACAGAAACACTTACACCTGTCACTGAAATGACTGTATCTCATGAACAGTCTGAATAAACCCTAACATTTTCATTGTATAGAAGATAGGGGAGGGAAAAAATTCAGACACTAGATTCTAGGCACAGGTTTTCATAAATTGAAAATATGACATGAAGAGGCCCTTTCAAGTCCAAGGAAGAAGAGCCACCTCTGAGTATTTGGAGACACTTGGGAAAAAACAAACTGGACTACCTCCCTCTACCAAGCAGACCTGTAATGTGGTCGGCAGGCAAGCTTTTGCTTCCCTGGCTTTGTGCTGGACTCCTCAGCCCCTGGTCACCGTTCAGAGGAGACAGCTGCTCAGGCAAAGTGAGCGTGATGTGATTCTCCACCCTTGAAACAAACACTGAGAGCATTTAAGAAAGTCAGAGCGAAGCAATGCTGGAAGAAGGTCTTTTTCTATCATGGTCAAAACAGAAAATGCCACCTAAATCAGCATGAAATCGATCGACCTAGCAGTGATCTGGCCTAGATAAAATGCACCAAGCTTCAAGAACTAAAAACAAAAATCATAACTCCCTTGCATCTAATTAGCTATTTATCTGACTGGGCACTTTCAAATGCATACTTTCACTTGCTTCTTAAAACAACCCTGGAAGGGGCAGGCAGGAGCATTATTACGCCCATTTCGTAGATGAAACTGGAAAGCATATGCACCTTGCCTATAAAGCCAAATCGCACAAACGATAAGCACAATCTTTAGATATTCAAAATCATGCTCTAATAGATTTGTTTAGGAAAATACGCAAGTCATTCCAAAGATGTTAGGATTATATGCATGTATGTATGTATGCATGTATGCATCTCCTTTTCCAAGGAGAGCAAAGGAGAAGTAAACCATTGATTCCCAGGGGAAAACCAGAGTCACAGAGCTGGGACAGGAAGTCTTTGAGTTTGACTGTGCACTGATGTCTCCAAATCAAGAGTTCTCTTCAATGTGAAGATCACCTTGAACGTTGACTGAGCACCTAAAAGGGACTGACTGGGAAACATGGCTTCCCTTCCAAGTTCATTGCCTGGTTGGGGAACAAGCTATGCAGATGAATGCAGATTAAATTCTGTTTCATGTGACTTGTGGACAAAATGGTAGCTATTAGTTCCCAGGGGTTGGAAAACAATGGAGAGGAAGCTTTGTGCAGGTCACGTCCAATCCCACAAGCAAGTCTTTAAAAAAAATCTATCAGCTCTAGCTCAAAATACTTCCCAAATCTCCTCATTCTCTGCATCTCTACTATCACCATACCAGGCTAGTGGTCTAAAACGTGGGAATAGGACCACGGAAGGTATGTTTCATGACTTTTAGGTGGCCAATGTCAGAGACAGGAGCATCAAAGAGGGGTCCTCTGCCGATGTATTTAAAAAACCTGACCCCCTCTTCCTGTCATCTCTGGAATCAGGAGATAACATGCCCCATGTCTCCTTTGATGTCATGCTCACAAAGTTTTATCTGCAACAGGCTGATGCGGGAGTTCATACAACATAACTATGTTGTTCATACCTTCTCAATCTCATCCGCATGACTATTCTGCAAGTACAAGCTTAAAATATACCAGACTAGACACCAGTGTGAGTCCAGTTGGAAAAATTCAGACATCAGCATGATCTCTGTGCAAGCATGTGACAAAATCTCCACAGTCACGCTTTTCATCTGGATATGAGCTTTCCTCTCCCCCTAACCTTTCTTGCATCTCTCTGATAATATTTTTGCATTTTCTTTCTCTGTCTATTGAACTCAGGCTCCTGTGGGTAGAAAACATGCATGACCATGTCTCTTACCCTACTCAGGCAGTCAGATTCAGCGAGGTCTATAGAGTCTGAAAGACCTGTCCCAGGAAGCTGCTTCTCCTACCTGTGGAACCTGGAGCCCTTAATTAACCTCTTTGAGCCTCAATTCCAACAGCAAAATGGTAGTTTTAAAGATCAAATGAGCTAATACTTGTGAATTGCCTAGGCAATGCCTTGTCCCTAGTAACTAAGGCAATGCTCTGTGCCTTGAGTTAGGCTCCCTGGAGGAAAAATCTGAGATGAGGATATGGCTTAAGGATATGGCTTCATTGAAGGAGAGCTCTCAGGAAGAAGGGAAAGCAAGATAGAGCAGGAAGAGAAGCTTTGCCGAAATCTAGCTCCAGCCTGATCTCAGGGGGAGCTCTGGAGGATAAATTGCACCAAAGTCTTGGATCCAACATGGATCCAATCCAAATCAACTTGGATCCAGTGCTTTGTACCCTCCCCCCATCCACATCCATCAGTCATCGGCTATGGGCTGTCCCCTTGAGGGCAGAGGAAGTCAGATCCTCTTCTCCAGGGCCAGGCAGTTCCCCTTTGGCTGAGGACAATTCTCTGGAGAAGAGGGCACCTGTGGGCTGACAGCAGCCAATATTCACAGCAACTGTGTAAGAGAAATCTGGGCAGGGCATCAACAGCATCCACTACACTATTATTATCAATTTATATCATCCCATGTCTAGATCTGTGCTTTTGATATGACAGGGACTCAATAAACGGTTATTGCAATGAATTAAATTAAAGGCTCCAAACTATGGAGAGCATGCCAAACCAGCATGAGTTGCTCAAGCCTCATCCATGGGTCCAAGAGCTTTGGAGACAGCTCTCACGCGTCTTCCCCCTTGTTGGCCCTCATAATTACCAAGACTACACAAGATTGTAGCAGGTCCCTAAGTTCCTTGGCACACTGATTACGGCTAAAGCTAACTTAACTGTGAATTTCCTTGCTTTACTTGTTTCAGAGATATTTTTTTTCTGGCGTTAATTACACCTATGCTTACATCCAAATATTTCATTGTGATGCAGATTATACTTGTAAGTGCATGAATTATTCTTCGACGGCAAAAGGAATTAATAATGTTTCACCACTCACTGCGACATGTTTCCAAGCACGTAAGTGACAGATGCGTTTTTAAATGATGCACTTTCTCGTCTCCTTGACATGCAAGGACCCAGATTTAAAGAGATAGAGGATGTAAAGGCACTGCCTTCTGGATCTACTGATGTCATGCCTGGATTTCCATCCCCATCAGCAAATGCATGAATAAGTAATGTGCTCAGGTCCCAGTACCTGCTCAGATTAGATTGTATCAGCAGCCTTACACTCTAAAACACCATTAAAACAAATCCCCAAACACCCAGGGAGCAGAGGGGAGAGGAGGGTAGAGATGGGTTGGTCGTTGAGAGGAGGGGGGGGGGGGAAGCATTTTGTAAATCATGAAGTGCTTTATAAAGGTCAGTTATTAGTATTATATTAATTCTTTTACAATCAACCTTATGTTCGGTACTCAGAAAATCCTCTAACCCCACATTTCCTACTGAATCAATCAGTCCCTGGCAGAGATTTTGCTTCTGTTCCAGTGACTAGGGACAAATTAAAAG
Organism: Herpailurus yagouaroundi; assembly: GCF_014898765.1. Lineage (NCBI taxonomy): Eukaryota > Metazoa > Chordata > Mammalia > Carnivora > Felidae > Herpailurus > Herpailurus yagouaroundi. Next base: position 9,063,298 of record NW_024412420.1, on the reverse strand, counting down.
GAGCCCCTCCAGGTTGAGTGACCAGCTCTTTTCGTACACTTTCATCTGATACTCTCTCTATTGGTAGGGATCAAATTGAATTCAGAAAATAAGTCTCAGTACGTGCTAGATGAGCCTTAATGCTGAGTAGCCTCTGGGTATCATATGGAAAGGGAATGGGGATTCTAGAGACAATCGTCACCATCATGACCTCAAGGAAATGAATGTCCAACAACCAGGTGTTGAGTTTGGGAAACAACTAGACCTACTGCTCTGATTCACCAGACTTCATTATAGTTCTTTCAGGACCACAGGGTATTTGAGAAAGGAAGAAAAAGGAAAAAAACAACACCCACTTTTTGGCACAGATAATCCACAAAATAATCAATCCCTCAATTACATACACATGTGAATTCACAGTAATGGAAAAAATGGTCTGGTGGGGGCAGGGGGTAGGCAGACTCTGGAAAGGCAAACAGTTGAGCTCTAGAGTAGGGGCTGGCAAACCATTGGCCAAATCTGGCCCTTTGTCTGTTTTTGTAAATCAAGTTTTATTGGAACACAGTGATACCCATTCATTTACATATTCTCTAGACTGTTTTTACTCTACAACAGAAGAGCTAAGGAGGTGAGGCCATCTTGGCCCACAATGCCAAAAATATATTCACTATTTGGCCCTTTCCAGAAAATGTTTGCTGAATCCTTGCTCTACCGTCAGACTTCTTGGGATTAAACTCTATCACTTACTTATTCATTGTGTTACCTTAAGCAAGTTCCTCAGTCTCATCATGAGGAAACGAACACTACCTACCACATAGAGTTGATATAAAGAATGAATTAAAACTTTCAAGACACCTAGAACAGTGTCTAGCATATATTAATGAGAATCAATAACTGGTGGCCACTGTTATTATAAACAGCAAGATCAAACCTCCTCCTTCTCCCCAGATATGTCATTGGCTCTTCGGCCCAAAAGACCACCTAGACACCTTGCTTCCTTTTCTCATGCAGAAATTTGGAATTTCTTTCAGACACAACTTACTATGAATGCAAATGGATCACCCTCTAGGTATTCCATAACAGCCATTCAGAGAGGAAATAATTTTTTTCCCTTTCTTCAGTTTATTTCCATAAGAGGCATCCAGTCCAAAGCTCATGCAGAGATTTGAAACCTCCTTCCTCTGTCTGCTACTAAAATATTCAATCACCAGTCTGACAACTGATAAAATAACAGTTTGCTTTCCCAACTAATAGCCTCTCTTCTCACCTTTAAAATCAGTCAGGGGCTCTAAAGATATTGTATAATCAAGGGACTATGGCTTAAAACACCAACCCCCAATTCCTAAGAGAGTTTATTAGCATGTACAGATTAGCTGCTCAAGATGCACAGAGGGCCCCGCCTCTGTAAAGCAGGAATGCAAAGGAGGAGGTAAACTTAGTACCAGTTGTGAAAAACCCATCTCCTTGAAAAACACAGATGGACGAGTAGATGACTCCTTCCTCTCTTTTTCTCTCCTGCTCTTCTGTGACACCTTTCTCTCTCTCTCTCTTTCTCTCATTTTCTTTCTACCTCTCCTTCTGGAAGTTTTCAATAATAAAAAGATCAGTGTTGGGAAGTAAAAAAATTACACTGATACCCAGATGCGCAAGGTACTGCCCTGGGGACCACAGGAAAAACCCATGAGTTTTAACTCCTGTTCTAGGAGTTAGTACTTCCTTTGGGAAGACAAGACAAGCCCATGAAAAGCTAAATAGCAATTAATGAGTTCAATGACGGTACAAAACAACAACAGAAAATATATTGCCACGTAATAAGGAATTAGTTGCTAAATGCTTTCTTTAGACAGTGAACATTATAGAAACTTTAGAAGAGAATAAGATCCACATGACATGTGAATTTGAAATCCAAAACAGGAGAGAATGGCCCTCCTACTTCCTCCTACTCAAAGAAGATGAAATGCCAAAGTTAAATACGTATTTACATTTCAAGTGAGTAATTTAAGGTGTTTTAGTTTAAAATGAACATTAATTAACTAGCTTCCCCAGCTAACAACGTGTGTGAAGGAGCCACTGAACACTGTTTTCTAACTTCCATTGGAATGTTTTTGGCATAGGTTGGACCAAGTGGTGTAGATAGAAATCAAGATGCATTATACAGAGGGGCTTTAGGTGAGGGAAGATGCGATGGGGTCCTGAACAGTGTTAGAAGACCCAAATGCTGAAGGAACACAGCAGAACTCAGAGGAGCACCTCCCCAGAGTCAGCATGAATGAGCATGTGTGGCTGAATTCTAGAACGTTCTAGAAAGACCAAGCCCTGAACAGTGTCAAAAGACCCAAAAGCTGAAGGAATGTAGAACTCAGGGGAGCACCTCCCGAGAGTCAGCATGAATGAGCATGGGTGGCTGAATTCTAGAATGTTCTAGAAAGACCAAGCTGAAACCTGTGAGCAAGTCTCATGGATGAAACTTCTCTACTGCATTTACCAATTCACTGTAGGCATCCTTATTTCTCAGTTTGGGAAAGGTGTTTATTCCCAGACCTGTCACCAAATTCCAGTTTAACCACATACTCAGATCTCCATTTCTTTTGAACCACTGAAGTCGTAATTTGAGTGTTTCGATGACATGCTTACATAAACTCTATAGCACAGTGGTGAAGAATGTGGCTACAAAAGCAAAGTGTCTTAGTTCAAGCCCCAGGTCTGCCACTTTAATCTTGAGCAAGGTGCTTACCCCAATGGGGAGGATGATACTACTGAATTCACAGTGTGTCAGTAGGGTCAAGTGAATTTGTACATGTGGGCCTTTTAAAACCATCCCTGGTACAGACAGCCTAATAAGTATAAGCTGCCATACCCTTGTCATTGTCTTTGTTACTTAACCTTCCAGCCAGAGGGGCAGTCCTCCCTCCTTCTCTGGAATGAACACGGGCCCTACAAAGGGGGACAATCAAGTCAGAGTTGATTTGGTAGCCCTCTTTCTGGCCCTGTGTGTATCTTTCTCCAACCCTGGTTCCACCCAGAGGACTTAATTTTAGTAACTTGATTCTAACTTTCTTATTCCACCTATCCTGAGTTCAACGTACCCCATTTTCTCTGTTGGGTGCCCTTTGTGTTGACCCGTGTCAGTCATTCTTAGACCTGGATGCAGTCTTACATCCAGGCCCCCTCCTGCTGCTGGGTCCCTCCAATGCTATGTTCTTCTCGCTCTCGGGATCTTTTCTATGGCAGGACCACTCGGGTGATGACTGCATGTCTACCTGGATATCTTCCACTGTCCTGTTGAGACCTTCCCCCATCACCAGCTATGGCTCCAAGAATCTGACTGGTTTCAACATTTTGCATTTGTGGTTCGGCATCTAATCCACTCAAGTACTGTTAGCGTTTCTTTATGGCAAGTATCCTCAAAAGGCTGGGTCATCAACTGTTCTTCAGACATTATGGCAAAGGCCATAATGAGTTTCTTCCAGGCACTCTCAAAGGATTCACCTTCTCCACATTACCTCTTGTTCAGCTGGTTTGACAACATGAGAAAACAAGGTAGACATTCAGAGCTCCTCTCAATGCTGCTATAATCGGCAAATCTACTCACCGGCATTAACATGGGGAGAAGACACAAGTGACAGGGGACACTGCCTCTAGAATATACTGCTGATTCGAACATAAAATAAAGCCCGACCCACAGCGTGTGTACACAACAAAAATGCTGAGTAACTCTTATCTAAATCACTCTGCAGAGCTTAGGTATGCGAAGCTATGAACCCATTGCACAATTCTCTTTAGAAAGAGACCTTCATGGAGAAGGAACAATTGTAGCTTCTTGGTGGCATCCTCCAGCAATCACATCAAGGGAAAAAATTGAGGGCATTCTTGGCTATGTTACACACACACACACACACACACACACACACACACACACACACTGTATGTACAGGCAAAATAAAATGTTGGGTATTAATTTCTAGCCACTGTTATGGCACCAGGTCTACCACAACTGGCAGCTCAGAACTCAGAGTCCAAGTTGCGTTTCCCTGGCAACACTCTTGCCCCCACTACACACCTGTGCTGCCCTCTCATCCAAAGGCCTCCAGGAGCCTGTAGGCAAAAAGCTGGTCACTGAAGAGCCTTGACCTTCTCACTCCTCCCTGACCTCTAGTGCATGTCTGAGGATGTAACAATTACTATGCCAGCACTGGGATCTGCAGGCCGAAATCTCTTCCACAAATATGCTTCCTACTGCCTTTTATTCCATAGCAAATAGCACTTTTTGCAACTTCAATCGGAACTACCCAAGTAGGTGTTAAGATGGCTTGGACAGGGAGAAGAGTAAGAAAAAGTTAAAACACCAGACAATGCACTTCCAAGTCAGATCTGTATGAAGAACTTCACAGATGCTGGGGACTAACTACGGTGATGGAGTGAGGCAGGTGAGGTAGAACTCAGCCACTGAGCTGAATAATATTTCAATGCAATATTTTTAAAAATCAAAGTTAATGCAAAAACTCCATTGGGAACATAATATCCAAATTTTAAATAAGAAGAAAATTCAATAGTGCCATGATGAACCATTTTCACAGCCTAAGACAAAAGGAAAAATCAGTAATGCTGATCCTATCTTTATTAAAAATTTGGATTATTTCATCCATTGTGGGGTTTTTTTCCTTCCTGTGCCAATTTTGATTTCTTAAAAATACTTCATTAAGGTAGAACTTGTCTTGATTTCTGTGGTTTTGGTACCCCCTCCCTTCGATTTGCACCCCAGGCAAGTGCCTCACTTAGCTTACCCTCATCTCTGTCCTTCTCCAAATGACTGAGAATCCTTATATCACTAGGAAAAGCAAGGGTACTGACTTCTGATACAGCCTTCTGGAACACGGCTACCCAGAATTAGTACAGTAGCACAGAGGCCAGTTCCTACTTAAGCATTATTAAACAGGTTAACCACTCCCCTTGAGTTCAAATGCCATGGATTAGATTCAAGAGAAATTATTATTGGAAAGCCCCCCAATTTAACATTAATTTGCCCATTTCTGTTACATGATGGGTCTTGTTTGGCAAAGCCCTTTTTATTTTTTGAATTTTTAAAAAAAGTTTATTTGTTTTGAGACAGACAGAGACAACACAAGTGGGGGAGGGACAGACAAAGAAAGACAGCGAGAATTCTAGGCAAGCCCAGCACTGTCAGCGCAGAGCCTGACTTGGGGCTCAAATGCAAGAACTATGAGATCATGACCTGAGCCGAAACCAAGAGTCGGATTGCTTAACAGACTGAGCCACCCAGGCGCCCCTGCAAAGTCCTTTTTCATCAGTAATTTGGTCTTTGCACCACTAAAGACATTATTTCTACCCCCCCTCCCCAGTCAAGTCTGGAGTTTTAAAAAATGGTTTATTTTCCTGGATATTTATTTATTTATTTTTTTAATTTTTTTAATTATTATTATTTTTTTTAACATTTATTTATTTTGGGGACAGAGAGAGACAGAGCATGAACGGGGGAGGGGCAGAGAGAGAGGGAGACACAGAATCGGAAACAGGCTCCAGGCTCTGAGCCATCAGCCCAGAGCCCGACGCGGGGCTCAAACTCTTGGACCGGGAGATCGTGACCTGGCTGAAGTCAGACGCTTAACTGACTGTGCCACCCAGGCACCCCTGTTTTCCTGGATATTTATTAATACATTATCAATACCTCTGTCCACCATTTTAATAGGCCAACACATCTACAGCTGCCAGCCTCATCTTCTGATGGGTGAGAGACAGTCTGTGACTGCCAGGCTGACCAAAGACAGAAATACCTGACCTTCAGGTTAGCCTGTGTGGCTTCATCAAGGATGTCAAGCTTTTTCTCAGATATTTCAAAATTTGGGGAATTCTCAAAAACGGTTACGATGAACTATTAATTAAAAGGAGTGACATAAAAACTAGTATGTATGCTACATTTTCCCTTAGGTTTATAAAAAGATAACAAACATGTGCAAAGAAAAACAGTTTGGTGTTCTAGCAATAGGATTACAGACCATTTGTTTAAAACTCATGTGGTGGGGGCGCCTGGGTGGCGCAGTCGGTTAAGCGTCTGACTTTAGCCAGGTCACGATCTCGCGGTCCGTGAGTTCGAGCCCTGCGTCAGGCTTTGGGCTGATGGCTCAGAGCCTGGAGCCTGTTTCCGATTCTGTGTCTCCCTCTCTCTCTGCCCCTCCCCCATTCATGCTCTGTCTCTCTCTGTCCCAAAAATAAACGTTGAAAAAAAAATTAAAAAAAAAAAAAACTCATGTGGTGTTTCCATTGAAAAGTTGAAAAAGGATCCAGATCTCATTACCAAATTCCTGGTCTTGAGGCCTGAGGGCTCCCAAGGAAGAACCACTGTCGTACTGAAAACAAATCAGTGGTGGGGGAAGATTCCTACTAGAATAATAAACTTCTGAGCAAGAATTCATGAACAGAAGGCTCCTGGATATATGGTAAGCAGGGCGAGGGGCTAAAGGCCATTGACTGAAGCTTGATATCTTTCCTTAAGAATATGACATTTCCAGATACTTTTCAAGATTACCTGCTAGACTGTAAGCTCCCTGAGTCCATCCCTGTGTCCCAGTATCTGGCAGAGGCTCTCTCCCAGGGCACAGTCAGTAAGTATTTACTGAATAAATGAATGAACGAGTTGAGTTCTTATTTCACTGCCGTTGTTTTAACATACGAATGCACTTCAAGAGGCATCAGGATTGGAGAAGTCTGCCTTCACAGGCCTTCCATGGAAGCATAGCCTTGGGCCCCTTTTTTGAAAAAGGCTTCTTGGAGGGGCACCTGGGTGGCTCAGTCGGTTAAGCAGCGGACTCCTCATTTCCAGTCAGGTCATGATCTCACGGTTCTTGAGTTCAATCTCTGCGTGGAGCTCTGTGCTGCCAGAGTGGAGCCTGCTTGGGATTCTCTCTCTCTCTCTCTCTCTCTCTCCCTCTCTCTCTGCCCCTCCCCTCCCCTGCTCGCTTGCGCTCTCTCTCAAAAATAAAATAAACATTTAAAAAAGGCATCTTGGGGCGCCTGGGTGGCGCAGTCGGTTAAGCGTCCGACTTCAGCCAGGTCGCGATCTCGCGGTCCGTGAGTTCGAGCCCCGCGTCGGGCTCTGGGCTGATAGCTCGGAGCCTGGAGCCTGTTTCCGATTCTGTGTCTCCCTCTCTCTCTGCCCCTCCCCCGTTCATGCTCTGTCTCTCTCTGTCCCCAAAATAAATAAATGTTGAAAAAAAAATTTTAAAAAGGCATCTTATCAAGAACAATCATCAAAAGACAGTATGGAACATATCTATTTATTCACACCTAATGACTAACAAACCAATGACCTATCCCATAGACTCTTCCCCTTTCATTTGTTTCCCACGGACTCTCCAGCCTCTTGTTTGGGCTATTTTCCCACACTGTCACACCCTCCTAATTTCTTCCTTTTAACTGTGTGGCTCCTTCCTGTACTTCCTGGCTCTCCAACCGCTGAGCTTGCCTCCTCTAATCTGTACTTACCCTCCTCTATTTCACCCCACCCCCTACCACACACACAGTTCAGCCCAGCTTAGACAGTTTTTTACACGTTTTTTTTTTGGTTTTTTTTTTGTTTGTTTGTTTTGTTTTTGCTGGCCCTCACAACAATCCCACGAAGCTGGCAGAGCAATTGGAAATGGGTCCCATTTTCTCATTGGCAAAACTGAGAGTCGCAGAAGTTAAGTGCATTGGCCCCAGATCTCAGTAAGTGATATATCCAGGATTCAGAACAAGGCTTTCTTTTCCCAAGGCAAGCCTTTTACCACTACCTTCAAATGAGTACAGGATTCTCCTATGTCACCAAGAACTTCAGCCTTATATATAGCATGCAGTCAATTAGAGCCTAATGTAAGAAGTGGCATAACAAGTCATACAGAAAGGTCCAGAAGATACTGGAGAACCCTGTATCTTTCTCTGCCTACGGAATCAAATAGTAATTCTTTAGCATGATTCACAAGATTCTCATAATTTGGACTGACTTCCCAGCTCCTTTTCCATCACTCCCCATGACTCACACAGTGCCCCAATCATGCCGACCTTGCAGGATCCTCACATCTATCCTATCCTGCTCACCTGGCAAACTCCTATTCATCCTTCTAGAGCCTGCATAAGCAAGACTTAAGAAACTTTCCGGGTGAGGCCTGCTCTGCTCTGTACCTACAACACCGTATCATTCAAGTAGCTCTCCGCAGCTCTTGGGATAAAGTCTGAGCTTTCATTCCACATGGCCTGCTAAGGCCCTCTGTGATCTGGCTCTTACTTACATCTTCAGCCTTATATCTTCCTGCACTTCACACGCTCTCTCACACTATTCCCTTTCTACACTGAACAACCTTCAGTTTGCACATACACATCACTGGCTATCTCTGCCGTAAGCCCCTGCACATGCAGGCTCCCTGCTTTCTCTTCCCCTTTGCTGGGAGAATTCCAACTCAATCTTTCAGCTGAGTTGTCACTTCCTCCAGGAAGGTGTCCAGAGTCAGAATTGGTGGCCCTCTTCCTTGCACCTTGCTACCTCCTCACCGTGATAAGTACTCTTTGACCAACTCCCCCAACGTCACCCCTGATTTTTTTCTTCTTTGATATATACCATGTCTGTCCCAGAGGAGAGTCTATAACCAGATCCTCCTTGATGTTCCTTATTGGAGATGCCTCCCTATCTTTATAATCATCACTAAAAGGTTTGGGGGTAAATGTTGTGGTGTAACGAATGCTGAACTCGGTGCTGGCTCAGTCTCAGGTCCCATTCATTCATTCATCCGTTCACTCAATAGGTATTTATAGAGTACTTTCTATCTTTGTGCCCAGCACTATTCCAGGCAATGAAGAGAACAGGCAAAGCCCCTGCCCTCATAAAATTTTCATTCTAGTGGGGGCGTCAGATCAAAACAAAAAAGACAAATACACAATGTTACGCGTGTTAGGGATAAGTGCTGTGAGCAAAAGCGTGGCTATGATACTGCCTGTGCTAACCTGGACAAACCTATTAAATCTCTCTGAAACTCAGTGTCAGTTTATACAATGGTGTCAATAATATTTGCTCTAAATAAACGAGCAGGGTTTCTGTGAGGTTCTGGTCGGTAGAAACAGGAATGCAGTTTTGAAAACACACCAAGTATATGCTATTATAATTATTAATTTTGAAGTAATGTGGTCTCTATTTACTCTCTCTAGCAGCCAATACATGAATAAAAAAGAAATGCATCAGTCATCTAGATATTTGAAAATGAACAAATGTCTGACTGACGGCTCAGTTCTGCATCTGAACGTTTAGTTAACGTACCTGCATGGTTGCAAAAGTCATGTGTTGGCTGCTGTGCATTTGAAGGCATCGACCTCTAGAATTATTATTTTTCCTCATACTATTGAGATAATGGTAATTTTCCTGTCTAAATGTAAATTTTAAATGGGCATTTTCATGCTCATCTGGGAAAACAAGCTAAGCGGGACTGTCCATCTCACATAAACGTTATTTATACTTCTGTGTAGCTCATTTTTATTTAGGACATATGTGCATGCCAACGACGTGTGGGAGAACATTAAATCATTCCCCATGAAACTTAGGAGCCAAATTTAATTTTGCAACTGTTTGCAAAATTTTTAAAAAATGGCAACACACTTTTTTTTTTTTTTACTAGCTTTAAAGGGGATAGTGCATGAGAATAAACGAAACCACGCTTTTTTTTTACATTGCATTTGCCAAAGAACCTGACATCCACCATTTTGGAAGGGACACAGGAGTGAGGTGAAGATGTGGCAAATGTGGGTAGACAACTGAAGCTTCCTTGTATTACTTACATGCTGTTTGTAATTATACAATAAAATGGGACTACGTCTCCCAGTAATTCTGACAGCACTTATAAGGCTCAGGTTTCTCTTCTCTCCTCCCCTCTGCCATCATAATTTCACCGTGTAGCCTTTGTAGACCTGTTAATACGTGTTTACAGACATACACACTGGTTTTTATATGAAGAGTGCACTGTACCTACTGTCCAGCAACTTTGTTTCTTCACCTGTGTCCGGGGATCCCGCCACACAGCAAGGTCTTTATGTTCAAACTGTGCAACACTGAATACCTGGTATATGGCTCCCACTGCCCGTGTGTGCATTCTGCTCCAGGGTGTTCGCGGAGAGGTGGACCCGTGGCTTCGGGGATATTCGCCTTCTTTTCTTCATTTAAAGTTTAACGGACACTGCAGACTTGCTCTCCAATAATGGAATCTCCGTTTACACCCTCACCAACTAGCTCCATTCCCATTAGGGGGCATCACTATGCTGTTCAGGGAGGAAGCAGGTGGGGAAGGAGAAGAGGGCTCTCTAGCCCTCTGGGAGTTACATACAAACATTCAACGGGTAAATCCTGAAGCAGTGGAAGGGGTTGAGCCCAGCAACAATTCTTTCTCTTCTATTACACTAGCGTGAATTCCTCCGTTGTTACTTTGCTCTTTTATTCCATCTTCCGCTGACCTTAGGTCTCTGGTATCAGATATCCTGTGGCTTTATATTCCCCTGGGATGTGACCCTAATGACACAGTCCACCGGAATTAGCAGCAACTATCATTTATTGGCACACAGTTTGCATGCACTATGTCAGTCGGTCCGTGAGATAGTTCCGTTATGTAGGTGCCTTCTGATCCACAGTTCACAGATGAGGACACAGTCAAATGTACCTACCATTCAGGGTCACAACATACATCCCATAGTGTAGAAACGTGGACCTGGGCTAGGTAGTTCCAATGTGGGTTCTGAGACTGTGAGCCACCAGGCTCCACAGCAAACAATCACTCCCCGCTAAGGCTCTCTATCTCCACCTCCCTTATGTCAGGCGCTGCTTTCTGCCTCGTGTTAGTTATTTGTCAATAGTATTTATCTTATCTTTTCGACCATTAGCTTCTGGAACGAAAGATGCATGGCTGAGTCACCTCTGTCTTCACCAATGTTTCAAAAACACAGTACCTCGAACACAGTAGAAACTTAATATTTTAAATGAAAGACATACTATTCAATCTCATAACATTTCTTCCTGTACATTCCCATATGACTGAATGCCCTCCATGCTGAATCTGACCATGGCCTTCATGGGTATCGCACCCTGGATCTGTCCTAGGGCTGATTCCCACATCGGACCATCAGTGCTCTATGCAAGGAAGCAGCCCTCATGTCAGTAAGACTAGACCATCACTTTCCCCTTGGCCTCTCTTCAGCCTACTCAGGCTGAAAGCCACAGTCAAGTTCCTCCTCCATAATGCCTTTCCCAATTTTCCCCAATAATTATTGAGAACCTCATTAGACATCTCATATCCATTTTCCAAACTAATATTTAATTATACATTGTCTCATTTTGTTTCATGTGATTTGAAGTCTGCCCTAACAGACCAAAAAACTTCTTGAAACAGGTACCATATTGCCATATTCTCTGTAATCACCATCATCAATATAGCAAATACTTATTTAACACTTTATAAGAACCCTAAGAGAGAGGTACTACGATTATCTCCATTTTGCAGATGAGAATACTGAGGCATGGAGAGAATAAATAACTTGCTCAAGGTCACGTGGATATCAATGTGGTAAAGTAGGTTTTCAAGTCTGAGCAGTCTGGTCCTGGAGCCTATGGGCTTAACCACTGAGACCCCTCTTCCATGCAATCCCACGATAGTACCAAAAGCAGAGATATTGCACAATAAATACTCATTGGCTACTTGGTATACAAGTTGATATTAGCTGCCATTTCAGTGTCCCTAAGTCCACTTTACAATCATTTCAGGACTCCCTTGCGCCTTACTTAATTGGTCGTTGTCTAATTGCGGAGGAAGGGCTCACACTGGAGCAAGATTTGCCCACAGAGCTATGAAAGCCTTGGAGAAAGCTGACCCAGAGGAAGCTGCTATTGAAAGCTGGTTTGGCTAGAGAGGCACGAAGCATGACAACGAGAGGTCAGGGTCCAGTTGAGGCAGACAGTGAAATGCATCCTGCTTAAGAAGATGGGGTTTAGGGCAAGGCTGCTGAGCTGGAATCCCAGCACCATGGAACACTTTTCTCCTGGAGCTAATTCTTCTCAAGTGCTCAGCACAGTAATGGGCAGAGTAGATGTTCCACGTGCATTAACTGCTGTATTATTCATAATAATTAGAAGGGAGAACAATATCTGGTATCTGGGTTCCTGACTTCTATATGGGACACAGCAAGGGAATGAGGCACAGTGGATATTCAGAATTCAGCATCTTTTTCTGGGGCTCTGGCAACCTGAGTCCTTGGGGCTCTAGAGAGCCTAGCCACAGGTAGTAGAGCCAAATTTCAGGAGGGCACTGGACCCTAAGCCTAGGGATTCCAAGGTCCCTGTGTAATGCCTATAGAAATTCAAGCCCTGGGTACAGGGAAAAGGTCCCCGAGTCAGGACCAGGCCACATACAGGATTTGGTGCCAGGCATAGGTGAAATCTCATGGGTCACCTGAGGCATAGGACTGGAGCAAGACAGCAGCAAGGGTATCTTGGGGCAGAGCCCAATCAAGATGGGGTGGAAGAACCTAAATCAGCCCTACCTCTGCTCAGGAATAGAGAACCACGGGCAGAATGAGCTTGCACTGAGGATCACATGACAATGCAGGTAAGGAAAAGCTGGGAGTGGGTCTGGACCTGTTCCATGCTGCACGGGGTTGCCTCACGGCCCTATCTGGGCCTCACCCCGTTGGTGAGCCAGCAGTCTGGTGCCGTGCCCTTTGCTGAAGGCAGGTGCACAGCAGGTGACTGACCCTGGGAAGTGGAAACCAAGCTGTCAGTGGGCACAGCCCATGGTGCGAGACTTGACTGCAAGCCTCAGAGCCTCCGGGGCCCCAGCGGTGGGGCCCACGTCCTCCGGGCAGGGAGCGTCGATTCACACAGCACGAGAGCCATAACATAGCGGGAGACCCACAGAAGGCTTTTAAATGTCTATTTTTTAAAGTGGTTAGCAAAGCAGGGGAGAAACTGTCAGAGATCTGAAATGAAGAGTTTAATTCCGAGTCAGCAAAGAGGTGAAAGGAAGCAGAAACAGAAGACAGTGGAAGAAGAGGCCCCAGGATTTGGGGAGAGAAATACAAAGGTTGGGAACAAGGGGAAAAACATAATGGCCACATCTCAGAAATGGCTCAAGTCGACAATTGGGAACACTGCTTTCCATTCTCCAAATACCTGCTGCTTTTTCAGGCACGTTATTTCCTCTGCCTGAAAAGCCCCCTCCTCTATGCATCTGACAGACTTCTATGTGCTCTTAACCCTGGTTCAGAGATCATCTCCTTCAGGCAAAGCCACACTCTCTTTTGGTGTCTGTTTTCACCATTTGTTAATAGCATATTTCAAAGTCTACAATAATGGGTTATGAAGTCTGTGCACTGCGGCCACGCACGATCTCCTTGAGGATGTCCATCTTTCTACCCACAAGACCCCCCCAAGACTTAGTATAGTTCCTGGCACACAGTGGGTAGTCCATTTATGATACCTGAGGAAATGCGTGAAAAAGAAGGAATAAAGGAAAAACAGGAAGGAAGGAACCACAGAAGGAAGGAGGAAGGGAGTGAAGAAAGACCTTTTATGGCTGTTAAGTACAGGGTGCATGGAGGGGTGGCAGGAAGTGAGTCCATAAACGTAGCTCAGCATGTCCTAAGAGTCATGTGTACCAAACTGAGTATTTACCTCATGGGCAAAGTAGCATAATCAGAAGTTATAAAGCAGAATGATATTTGAAAAAGCTGTCTCCAATGCCCTCTTCACCCTACATGTTATTAATCTCATTTATTTGCTCCCTACTTCAAATTAATGTTCTTGCGCCCAGAGATTTGGCATCTATGGCCTCATTCAAAACCAGCAGACCCCAACTCCTCCAAGAAATATTCTTAAAATGACCTCCTATCCGACTCTTCATTATCTCAGTACTTTTTTTCTTAACTTACATCATTCCAACTCCGCACCTGTTTATTTGTCCCTCGGGGTAACAGTGTTCCCCTAGAAGTTATGAGTTTCTTCTTTAGAGCCAAACAAACTTAGGTTCAAATCATGGCTTGGCTATTTGCTAGCTTTCTCACTCCAACTAAACTACCTAATATCTCTGCGCCGCAGTCTGTTCAGCTATATTGGGGTGATGAATGATGCCTATCAACATGGTTTTTGTAAGAAGTGAAGCCTATTTAAGGTTTAGATATATCCTAAGCAATCAATAGCAGCTAGCAACAGTGGAGTCGCCAATATTAGTTTAAAATTGTAGTCACAGTAGATCTGTTTGTTCCATATGCCCTGCTCTACTCTCTGAGAGGGGACACTGTCTTCTCTTTCTCATGTTGTTATTGCCTTTTCTCCCCCTCCCCCAACTCTACATCACCTTCTCCCCTTCAAGGTGTCTTGCTATTCTCTGTAACTCAATGCAGAGTGTCTGCTATGCATCATGGTTCCCCTTTGCCACTGTGCCCTAGCTTCATGAATGACACTGTCATCCACCCAGTTCACAAGCCAGAAACCTGGGTCTTGTTCTGACCCGCCATTCTCCCTCATGCCCACCATATGCGATTCACTATGCTCTGTTGGCCCATGTCCTAAACAGCTCCTGATTCTCTACACTGCTCTCCATATCCACCACCACCTTGATCTGCTGACCTCCATCTCTCAGGGTCTCCTGCCACCAGGGTCTCCTGACTGCCCCTCTCAAGATTACCTGTCTCCCTCACCCATCTTTGCTGCCAGTCAATTCTCTATCCTACAGCCAGAGAGGTCTTCTTAAAACTCAAATGCGATCATGTGACCCCCTCGCAGCCTCCCATTGCTCTTAGGGTAAACACACAACTTGCTAACCTGGTTGTTCTAGAATCAGACTTATTACCTGTGTTGGAATCACGCTGGTTTATATCAGGGCTCCTCTTCACATGGGTTGTTCTCTCTTCCTCCAACAAGCTCTCCAAAGAAACAAGACTTGCACAACACGGGCTCAAAGACAAAGGTAAGCCCTGAACTCTGGACTAGGAAGGTCTCTTTTTGGTTCAGGATATTGTATGTAACTGATACAAAGCACTGGGCAAAGACAAGTCTCAGAGAAAAGGGCCAAGCTTGTAAAGTACAAGACAAAGTGATGGATGGAGGAGCTGGGTGCCTAAAAGCACTTCATTTCACTTTTCTAAATGTGCCCTGTCAAAGTGAAGGGAATAGACCCAGTAAGGCTTAAGTTAGTGGATGCACAATGAAGTAGAATATTTATCTTCACGCTCTTGAGCTGTAGACCATTCAGCATTAGAAAACACCATCAAGTCTGTCTCCCAACATGCCTGGGGCCCTTGGAGTGGGGAGGATTCTGATTTAATGAGCAAGGCACACCATCTGTCAACAGGACTGCTGAGCAGTAACTCAGCTAACAGCAGCTCTCAGACCTCAAGGAGGAGAACACTTGGGCGCCATTTGGGTAAGACGTAGCCCTTGGCTCTGTAGTCAAGAGACCTTACGTACCTTATCTACTCAACCTGGGAATGATAAGTGAAACCTGTGTTCTTGTTCACAGTCTAACCCAGCCTTAACATTTTATGCGTGGGTGCTTGATAAGCCATTGCAGAAGGAGACATCCAGCATAGAACAAGGTGTTAAGAGGGTTACATCCTTGACCATTACACTTTCCAGCAAGAAGCTTCCAGGGTATTAATGCAGACAATAACACCAGCCAAACCATTTACCTTAGCATACAACTATGGGGGTGGGGGGGGGGGAAACAGAAAGAGTATGATTCATGTATATTCCTTATGGAGTATGATTTTAAAATTGAAATAATCCAGGAGAGTGCATTTCGTATCTTAATCAGTGAAAGCAATATAGGAGTGGCTCCTATCTCAATAGGAAAATAATATGATCTTTAACCAAACGGACCAGAAATTATGTATCCAAATGAGGGTTTTCTCCTTTAAAAGCAGTCACCTTAGAATGCTAAATAATTCTTTGTCTGCATTTCCGTAGCTCATTTTACTTACTAAATTTCGAGGTTCACTTCTCTGGGCATTTTTTTCTCTTACACATGTGACTCTCTAGCCCTTAACCTAGTGCTTGGCACAAAAGCAGGCAGAACAGCCAGATACATGCGCCCAGGAGTCAGAAGACCCAAGGTTCAAATCCCAGCTCTGTTAAGCTAGCAATGTGAATTTGGTCCTAAGCCCTGAGCCTCAGTTTCCTCATCTGTAAAATGGGGATGGTAATTGTCCACAACTCCTGGAGTTTCTATAATTATATGAAAATAACGCATATAAAATACTTAGTATTACCTTTAACACAGAGACAGCACTCGGAGTTGACTACTGTTATAAATAGGCATTTTTTTTTAATGTTTATTTATTTTTGAGAGAGAGAAACAGAGCACAAGCAGGGGAAGGGGCAGAGAGAGAGGGAGACGCAGAATCCAAAGCAGGCTCTAGGCTCTGAGCTGTCAGCACAGAGCCCGACGCAGGGCTCAAACCCATGGACCACAAAATCACAACCTAAGCCGAAGTCAGATGCATAACCCACTGAATCACCCAGGCGCCCCTAGGCATTACTGTTTTTTTTTTTAATTAGTTATTCCAATTATGATGTCTTATCCATAAATTGTTGGGGCTCCTCTTCTGAAGTCACTAGGACATCCTAATTCCCATTCTTCAAAACCACCTTAATGTAAGTTTTTAGTGGGATTTGATATGTAAAGACGACTGAAAATTGGTTAAACTTAATCCAGTGTCTGTGAGCATCTCAAATGTTAGCTCAAAGTCTTATTCTTGTATTTGCTTTTATGACCATAACATCTTTCACAGTTCTTGGCACTTAGCTCCAGTAAATGTTAATTTAATGAACGGGACATTTGCTGAGTAAATCACGGAATGAATAAAGTAGGGGAACAAGATGAATAATCACAAGCAATTACTCAACTTGTTCACCCAACCTAGCTTCAGGATTCTGGTGAAACGCTCTCAAAAAAATGGAGAGATGTGACCTATGAATAGGATGTGGGGAAACTATCTTTCTAGCCTTCCTTCTGTGGTGCTGTGCTGGACATCTGTCATGCTTTCTAATCTCCTACCACCCTTTGAATGCGTTTATGATGTGTACTAGTTTCCTATTGCTGCTGTAACAAATTACTATTTACTGGCTTTAAGGAATGCAAATTTATTATCTTAATATTTCTGGAGCTCAGAAGTCCGAAATGAGTGTTATGGGGCCAAGATCAAGGTGTCAACAGGCCTGTGTTAGTTGTCGAGGCTCCCAGGGGAGCCTTTCCAGGGCCTTTCCAACCACTGGAGACCTTCTGCATTGTATAGCCTACAGCCCCCTTACTCCTTCTTCAAAGTAGATCACTTCAACCTCTGCTTCTGTTATCACATCTCCTTTTCCTGGCTCTGATCTTCCTGCCTCTCTCTTATAGGGACTCTTGTGATTACACTGAGCCTGCCTGGATAATCCAGGAAAATCTCCCTATCTCAAGATCCTTAACTTGGTCATATATGCAAAGTCCCTTCTACTGTATATGGTAACACATACACAGGCTCCCAAGATTAGGATGTGGACAACTTTGGTGGGGGTCATTATTCAACCCACCCAACCAATCCACTGTGTTTGGAGTACTTCCTGCCTTTAGTGTTCAATCCTGCCCAGGCAGAATCCTCAGCTTTGCTTTTAATAAAGCATAGGCATGTGACTGAAGCTGGCCAATCTGGGATGCCAGACTCTTCAGTTCTGAAGTTAGCAGCATGAGGAAGGAGCATCCATTTTCTGGTGATGCTGATGGCAAAAGTGTCCAGCTCTATGGCCACCAGTGGTGCCTAGTGACCCCTCCACATCAGTGAAGGTATCTGACTATCTCTGCCCAGTAGTGGCAAGAGGAGGAGTGCTTTCTAGAACAATCCTATAGTACATTCTTGTAAGTCTACCCTCCAAGTCCAATTCTTTGGCTCACTCATAGATTCTGAGCACCTCAAATGCTTTAATGAACATCTCGTCTGCTTGCCTGAGTCTGAAAAGGGTTCTGTTATTTCAAACTAAGAACCTCAAGTGGACACAGCCTCCGGTCTTAGGTTATAAGGAGAGCCTGAAGAGAGGCTGGGAGTGTTCCTAGAAAATGGGGACAACAAAGAATTGTTTGGGGTGCCTTTTAAGGGCCGAGTACTTAGTAAAAGGGCTCTGAAGAAATGCTGTGACATCATTCTAACTAGGGGTTGGTAAACGGCACCATTGTTTATCATAGAAGGGGTGAGGAGGAGGACCGAAAGGGAATACTCTACGTAGCTGGACTCTGAGACTATGCTCTTTTCACCTCTTCCAAGGTAGATATAATGCTGTTTGTAATGGAACAGGAAGAGATTTTGATTATTAATGTTGGTCAGCATGGATGTACCCTTCAGTGTTTTTCAAAATGCTTTACCACCATTACTTATTTATATTAAATTACATAGTCTTGGAATATCCATTAGTTTAGAAAACAAAAGTACATCTGGCTTAAGACTTCCTCTCACCCACCGCCACCCTCACCCCTGCATTATCTACAGCATGCTCACCCGAGGCTCTTAGTTCACCCCTTTGTAGGACGGGGGATTTTGATCTTTCAAAATAACATTTTTTTCGATTGCTCTCTGCTCTCTGCCCTTTGCTTGCCGTTAGCAGTTCAAATCCTGACTCTGGCAGTGAGTAGCTGGGTGACTTGGGAATGGTCACTTAACTCTCTGAGCTTTCTCTATCAAGTGCTGACACCTCCAAGCAGGTTTGCAGACAATACTGAGTAAGTGTATGGGATGCCACTGAGCTCAAGCTCTGGATCCAGACATATCAGAGTTCAAATCTTAAGCTACATCCTATCAGCTGTATGTCCTTCAGCAAGTTAGCCTGGTTGCCCTGATCAATAAAATGGGAGATGGGCAAGCACTCCCTTATAAAGGTAAAACCAATAAATGAGATGGTAGGCGGAGAGCTCTTTGCACCATGCCTGTTAGCTACAAACAGTGAAGGAGTTGTCTGGAGTGAGTCTTTGTAGACAGTTAAGGCATTTTCACACGGAAGAATAAAATCAACTTGTTTTCACACATCCCCAACCACCACCTTCTTGTGGTCTCTAGTGTTCTCAAATGCTCAGGAAACAGACATTTAAAAGCTGATGCTATTGGCAGAGATCAGATCTGCAGTTGCTTGAGTTCAAGGATGAACTCAGAGAGGAATGACTCGAAAGGGGCACAAGGAAATTACGGGGATGATTGAAATGTTCTGTAGCTTGATGGTTGTGGTGGTTACGTAACTATATTCCTTCCCTAAACGCACCAAACAGCAGAGTTAAAATGAGTGCATTTTACAGGCGCCTGGGAGGCTCAGCAGTTAAGCATCCCACTTCAGCTCGTGTCATGATCTCGCGGTTCACGAGTCCGAGCCCCACGTCGGGCTCTGTGCTGACAGCTCAGAGCCTGAAGCCTGCTTCAGATTCTGTCTGTCTCTCTCTCTCTCAAAAATAAATACACATTAAACTTTTTTAAATAAAACAAATGAGTACATTTTATATACAGTACACTTTGGTAAAGTTGATTTTAATTATTACGTTATAGGCACACTAGAGCAGGGGTTGGCAAGATTTTTTTCTGTGAAGGGCCAGAGAGTATTTTAGTCTTTGAAGGCTACATACAGGCTCTAATACTATAGGCTCAGGTCTGCTATTGTAATGCAGAGGCAGCCACAGAGGATAGGTAGCTAATATATAAATGAATGGGTGTAGCCGGATTTTGATACAATTTTATTTATGGATCAGAATGTGGTTTTGTATATTTTTCACGTTTCATGAAATCTTCTCCTTCTTTTGTTTTTATCGAATTCATTTAAAAATGTAAAAATCATTTTTAGCTCCCGGCTTTATAAAAACAGCCAACAGGCTGGCTTTGGTCTGTGGGCCACTGTTTGCCAAGCCCTGCTCTAGAGTCCCAAAGAGCCCGTGTCAAGCAACATTCTGAAATCTGCTTTAGTGGCTTCTCAGTGCAAATGTCAGGTCTAAGAGCTGGGAATGCCAGAACCCACTCCCTCTGTGGCCAGGCTAAGCCTCTGCATCTTGACTTCAATTTCCCCATCTGTCCAGGGAGGACGGCAACCATCTCCCAGAGCCCAGCAGAACTCATTCGGCTTGTTATTTGGGAGAAGATGCTCCCGTCCAAGTGCAGAAACTGATCATGGCTCAGGTTATGTGTCTGGCCTGTCTCAATCGTCAGGGGGAAAGGTTTGATTTTTCAGGTTGTCATTCCTAAAATTGCTTGCCTTTCCAGGTGATGTTCTTATTTCTGAATGTGGTCTGACCTTCACATTCCCTAAAGAGGAGGGTTATTTTTTCAAAGGACTGGGGGCAGAAGGTGCTCACAGAAAGCTTGCTCCTTCCCTGCCAAGCTGCCATCCCCGGCAAGAACCATCCCTTAGGGGACAGTGGTTTCCCCTCAGAATGTTTGTCTGGGCAGGGCCACAGCTACTCCAAGCTCCTCTGACAGTAAAGAAGGCTTTACAAATCCAACTCAGCACAAAATAAGAGTTCCTTTTTGGTTTCTGACAGTGGTAGGTGCTTAAGGAACCCCCTGGGGGTGGTAGAGACTGCCAAGATACCTACGGAAGTCAAGATAATCCTGTCGTTCAAAAACCTCAAGGCTTTAAAAACTTTTTTTTTTTTAACATTTTGTATATAATTTAATCTTTCATTGAAAAAAACAGATTGCCCGGGCACCTGGTTTCTTATTCTACCTGTTAGGAAGTATTCAAATTAATTGTTTGCATTAAGGGGTTGCAAACTTTTCCTGTAAAGGGCCAAACACTAAACATTTCAGGCATTTCAGGGAACAGAGTCTCTGCTGCAGCTACTCAAGTCCGTTGCTGTATAAAAACAGCCAGAGACAAATGAATGAACAAGCATGGCTGTGTTCCAAGAAAACTTCCTTTACAATGCAAGGCGGCAAGCCAGATTTGGCCCAGAGGCCCTTGTGTGCTGAGCCTTGTCCTAAGTGGTAGTATCTCTAAGAGGGACTAGGCAGAAAGAGGTAATACAACTTAAGTCAACAAACACTACTCAGCATATCTGCAAATAATCTTGCAATTATCACTACAGACTGGGGAGTAAAACCCACCCAACCAGCATGTGTGCTAGGAGTGAGAACAGAACACACAAGCAGACTAGACAATTCTTGACCACGGTGAGTTTTCCATCTGACAGAGGAAGCAAGTCAGGTCAGTGATGAGTAGCACTGAAGACTGGAAGAGCCAATGGGGTGTAAAGAACCAAGAGAGGACTTCCAACTTGCGGGATCACAACAGCCTTCACAGAGAAGGAGCCCTCCGGCTGAACATGTGACATGGGCAAGATTCAGGTGGTTGAAAACCAGGTGGGGAAACACAACACGAACAACAGCACAGGTAAGGATGGGCAAAATGCATTCGAGGAATAGAGAGCAGCCATGTTGGAGCAAAGCTGGAAAGGTGTTTACGGAGTATTACAGACGACTTTTAAACATCGGTTTTAACAGTGTGAACTCTTGTAGAGTCAGCGGGGGGTATGAAGTTTCTGAACTTCTACTGCAATGTTCCTTACAAAGGAGGTAACTCAAAGAATCCTCCTCCTTTTCAAAGACCACATGACTGGCCTCATCTCCCATGTTATGAACATGATGTTACTAATGAGCCACCTTTATTAAGCCATTATTATATGGCTTATATAATAATTAATTATATAACGACATATATATATATAACGATATATAATATAATTATATAACGACACACTAAATGCTTTACTTTCATAATGCCATTTAACACACATAAAAAACATCACTGAGGTGGTTCTTTTTATCCCCATATTACAGATTAGAAAACAGATGCAGGAGAAGTCAACATCCCCAAAGCCTTCCAGGTTGGAAGAGGCAGTGTGTGGGTTTAAACCTAGGTCTGTCTGTCTGTCTGTAAGCTTTAAAATCACTCTCTCAAATAGTTTCCCGGTGCATTCAAACATATTTCTGTGTTTTAATAGTTAAATGATATATTTTTTAAAACCTCATTTCTAAATTGTCTCTTCCAAATGTTTCCTACTCAAAAAATCCCCAATACTATGATTGCATGTCTCATCTTTTTATCTTCCTAATTATTTTCTTCAAGAGCAACAGATTCATAATTGAAGATTTAGAAATTTAAATTCTGTTCAAAGTTCATCTGATGTGAGTTCACTAATTTAGCATGAAATTGTGATTTTCATCAATCCCACATCTATCCATCCACGTACATAATTATTTTCATATTGGTTTTGTCTACATGTTAGGCAGGACCTGCTTTAATGCACACAAACCATGCATTTATCTCATGTGCCTCTTGCTCAAACAGAATAGTGGAATAAAATTTCAAGTAACTAAAACCACTTATAAATAAAATTTTACAGGAGAACAAACTATTCATAATAGTTACTTTCAGGTTATGGGATTATAGGTAATCTGTTTCCTCTTCTAGTCTTCTCTTAAAAATTGGGTTATATTAGGGTTATAATTTTTAAATGTAATCATGTAAAAATAGTCTCAGAAAAAAAGGTTATGAAACAACACATTGGGAACTAAATGCAATTAATAAAAGAATTTCCTAGTGCAAAAAGGAGGTATGTCCCATAAAGTCAGTGATTCTTGCTTATGTGCACTTTAAGCTAGCAGGTCTCATTAATTCACGGGGCTCTAGTATCAGGTGTGGGTGTATCATCAGCTCCTCGAAACTCAATCAATTTAAGAGAAACAGGAGTAGGGGTTTAGTGGATTAGCCCCAACAGGCCATTAATCTGCACATTCTCCATTGTAATCCAGCCCCTACCAACGTGACTGGGGGAGGGGGGTGGTGGGGAGAATCCCACAAAAACACCCAAACACTCAGAAAAGCTCCCAAGCTGGCTCCCTAGAGACACACATGCTTAGGTCACAGTTTGCTTCTCTTTACTTAACATCAAGACAGCCTTTGTCATCTGTCAAATTTCTTGTTAGTTTTTCTTTTATGCCTTTTGCTGAAATTCTCAGATCAGATATATTTGAAAGGGAACCATGTCGCAATCCCAGGAATAGCTCAGCATTTAATTATCATTTTAAAAATCATTCTCTCGAGTGGCTATGAAGCATAAATCAGAACTATCATTTCATGTTGCAAATTTGTTGAAAAAACATAGTTAAGGTTACCATCTGCATAAATTAGTGGTTGGGGAACCTGGCAAGACTGAGTAATGAAAAGAAAACAGAATAACCAAATTCCAGTAAAAAACGAGCAAGGGATAGTTTTAGAAGATGTAAATATTATATCTTTTATCATAAATGGATTAGATCCTAATACCTCATTTCTTTATTGCTCTGGCCAATAAGCCAACATTTACATCAAGCAAGAAAACCTATGAGCAAATTCCTGACTCAGGGATTTGTTTATGCCACCAATCTCAAGGCCAAATATTTACTGGATTCCATGAGATCATATACCTATATACAGGCCTTGATAAGTCTAAACCCTAGTTGTAGAATGAAAAGGACGTGGCATTAAATACACATTTTTTTAATTATTAAAAAAATGTGAGCCAGACTCAGTAGATTGCCTCTGAAGATCATTTTATGAAAAAGACATGATTGTCTTCTTTCTTATTACCTTTAAAATATTCCCCAAACATCCTAGCTTTCCCCTGGTGAATCAGATTCAACCAACCTCAACTGATTATATGTTATGTGCAGGCATTGTGCTAAACACTTTCACATGAATTGGCTCATTTAATCCCCATGTTTTACATGATATTGCCAAATTCCTTCCTAATTTTGCCCAACATCTTTTGTTCTTCTAGCTTCAGCCATAACAATACGAAACCATTTATCAAGTATATCCTATGTGCTAAGCACTAGGCTGCGTTTTAAAATTTCAGTCTCTCTTAACTGATGTTATAGATGTTACTGCTTCCAGTCTATGAAAGAGGATACTGAGGATTACTTAGAGATTTTAAGTGACTTCCCAAGGTCACAACACAAGACGTGAAATTCTAAGACTCCAATATATGGACCACATGGTTTTCAGTATATGCTTTTATGAAGCAATGATGCCCACTTGAGTCTTTCCAAGGGTCTCACTAGAGGGCTATAAGGTCATCTTTCTACAAGCATAGTTCAGGCTATTCTCTTATCACCCCTTGTCTTATACTTGTCCATCTTTGAAATCATTGGCCACTTTCCCGCCTACTCACTGTCATGAAAGTTCTTCCTGCAATTTTTCTGCCTTAACGTTTCCCAAACTGGGAAAGTTTAGCATCACTGGACAACTGGACAGTAAACTTGGATAACTCTCGGTAAAAGCCTCTTAACATTATAAAATTCCGAGTTGGAAAGGGACCTAGAAATTACCTGTCCAATGTCCCTGTTTAAATGGAAAAAAACTGGGGCCCAGGCCGGTAAAACGACTTCCCCCAGACCACAGAGCTGGTAGCAGCACTCACATCAACATTTTCTAACTTCCGTCCCATTAATCTTTGCTGCCATCCACCTGATATGTTCTTCTGTACAATTTATAGAAATATGTTATTAGAACAATATTCCAGAAGTCTCAAAATTCTGGAGGCGCCTGGGTGGCTCAGTCCATTAAGTGTCCAACTCTTGATTTCAGCTCGGTTAACGTCTCGCCGTTCATGGAATCGAGCCCACACTGACAGTGCACAGCCTGCTTGGGATTCTCTCTCTGTCCCTCTCTCTCTCTGCCCCTTTCCTGTTCACACACACATGCACACACGCACTCTCTCACGCGCGCTCTCTCTCTCAAAATAAATAAATAAACATTGTTTTTAAAAAGTCTCAAAATTCTGGATTTAGGATAGTGATTTGCTTGTTCTTAACCATGGTTTCCTGTGTCTGATCTGACTTATTGAGCAGAACAACATTTTGAATACCAAAGCTATTTGGGTTTTGTCTAATAGTTTCTGGGGTGGGCCACTGTTGAAAGGATTTTTGAAAGTTTAATCACTGTTCTACATACTTGTTGACTTTCTCAAGGAATTTAGGTGTACTTCTGGAGACTTATAAAAAGGTTGTGCATTACTTAAAGATGTAATATGGCCAAACCACAAAGAACTTCATACTGTTTTATCCACTTATCACAATACAGGGATGATTTTAAAGAAATAATTCAATATAAATAAATATCTATGCCTCTTTGACATCAGTTATAGCAACCGCCTTCTAGATATGTCTCTTGAGGCAAGGGACATAAAAGCCAAAATAAACTACTGGAACTTCATCAAAATAAAAAGCTTCTACAAAGAGACAGAAATAATTAATAAAACTAAAAGGCAACCTAAGCAATGGGAGAAGATATTGGCAAATGACATATCTGATAAAGGGTTAGTATCCAAAATATATAAAGAACTTACAAAACTCAACACCAAAAGAACAATTGAAAAGTATGCAGAAGACACAAATAGACATTTTCCAAAGAAGATATACGGATGGCTAACAGACATATGAAAAGATGTTCCACATTACTCATCATCAGGGAAATACAAACCAAAACCACAGTGAGATGTCACTTCATACCTGTCCGAATGGCTAAAATAAGCACAAGAAACAAGTGCTGATGAGCACGTGGAGAAAAAGGAACCGTCTTGCCCTGTTGGTGGTAATGCAAACTGGTGCAGCCACTCTGGAAAACAGTATGGAGGTTCCTCAAAAAGATAAAAGTAGAACTATCCTATGATTCAGCAACTGAACGAGTAGGTGTTTACCCAAAGAATACAGAAACATTAGTTCAAAGGGATACATGCACCCTGATGTTTATAGCAGCATTATCAACAATAGCCAAATTACAGAAACAGCCCAAGTGTCCACTGATAGATGAATGGATAAAAAAGATGTGATATATAGGATATATATATATATATATATACACATATATATATATGGGTTTTGTTTACATATACATATATGTATATACGTATATATATATATAAAACAGAATATTACTCAGCCACCAAAAAGAATGAAACCTTGCTATTTGCAACGATGTGGATGGGACTAGAGAGTATTATGCTAGGCAAAATAAGTCAGTCAGAGAAAGACAAACACCATATGATTTCACTCATAAATAGAATTTCAGAAACAAAACGAATGAGCAAAAGGGAAAAAAAAAGAGAGAGAGAGGCAAACTAAGAAACAGAGTCTTAATCATACAAAACAAACCGATGAGAGGTGGGAGGGGGAGGTGGGAGAAACAGGTGATGGGGGGTAAGAAACAGGTGTTATGATGAGCACTGGGTATTGTACGGAAGCATTGAATCACTATACTGTATACCTGAAGCTAATATTACTAACTAGAATTTAAATGCTAACTAACTAGAATTTAAATAAGAACTTAAAAAAAAATATCTCTACAGACCAAAAACAAAACAAAACAAGACATATGCCCCCCCAAAATGGCCAAATGTATAAACCTAGATCTCAAAAACAGGGAAAAAGATAAATATAAATGATGCTATTTTAGATGAATAAGTTACATGGAACTATTGTAAAGAAAGTCCTGAACATTAAAGCGACAGACACCAACTAATGGTTCGCCAAACCGCTGTCCCTCTGCTCCTGGACACAAGGCTAGGGTGCAATTCCCAAGCTCTTTGGCAATAAGATGGGGCCATGTGTCTGACCATAAGTGATGCACACAGCTTTCCTGCTAAGCCCATAAAACCTCTCCCACGATCCTTCTCCTTCTGCTCCATTTGCTGATACTGACCTAGGACAGCATTGGAAACCCTATCCTAGAGAGAGCAGAGCCTCTGTCAGCCTGGAGACTTCCAAGTCACCACAAAGACAAGATTCCTTCCCTTCCACCCCTCCCCCTCACCATGGCCATATGCACCTTATACATGCACGTGCACACACACGCATTGACACCAACGGCCAATTAATGTGAGCAGGAAGTAAGCTTCTATTGTGTTAGGTCACCAAGATTTTGGTGTTTATCTGTCACAAAGTCTAGGATTTCCTGAACTAACATAGTGAGGAAGCAAACAGGGAAATACTTCAGATACAATGTAGAGTTAAAAAAAACTATAAATATTTAAGGTTGAAAATGCTGTAATTGCAAACTTTGGTAAATAAAAACCTAGTCTATAAGGAATCCATTCGTTTTTCGCAATTTCCTTTGATGCTGTGATTTTACATTAAAAGGAACTCAATGACTTCCACCATCACTCACGTCTGTGACGCTGAAAACCTGCACACACAGTCCCCAACTTGCAAGGAACCCTGATCAAGGAGGAGCGTTTCAGTTGAACACGCCTTCAGCCCAAACAGCAAATGCACAAACACAACTCTCATTCATCAATTTGTTCAGCACATCTTACCTTCAGATGGGGCACATTACAAGACTTTACCTGGCTCAGTCAAGCCGTAATTTCAGCAGTTCTAAGAGCAGGAGGAAAGAAAAGGGGGGGGGGGTGCACCAACCCATGCAATTAAAATGCATACGACTCTCACTTAGCCACAGCACAGCCCTTCAAAGACCGCACAGAACATCTTCAACACGGTGGAAAAACAGGGATGGAGTCTATTACAGACACAAAAAATAATGACTTCACTACTTTATATGTCATTCTACCGGGATTTGAGCCTCTGGGACTTAGAGCTGCTATCATCACGGTGATTATAAGAGTCAGCCATCCAGTGACATTCCTGTTCACACCCGGGCCATACAGCAGAAGCCGACTGATTACTCATAGATGCCTCGCTTTCTAACTACTAGTATAATCTCCATATATCTACGGAGAAGTTAATAGGAGGGGCCTTTTTAAAATTAGGGGCCCTAATTTTTTTTTTCGAAATTAAATTAACAAGCAAACTGACCACAACAAACCATCCAACTGAGCATTTCCCCGCAGCTGTGGAGATCACCTAGAAGATTCTAAGCAGAATGTGCAGCCAGTTCTTTCCATTTCTGGGCCCCAGAGTCTCCCCACTGGTAAGAACTAGTGGTTCAGTTACAGAGGCCAGAGGGAGAAGTCAAGGTCTCTGATACAAGACTGGAAACACCTTAGGAACCAGAGTCATTTTCTGTATTAGTCTGCACCCAGACTAAAGACTGGGTGGGCTTTTTCCCCCAAAGCACTCTAGTGCAATGCTATAGGGCAGTGAGCTTTCTCAAGTGCTGGCTTCTCGCAAACTGGAATCCAACAAGCACATGCCATATCCTAAGCAAACTCCTTTAATGGGAACAGACGACACGGAGAAAGGAACAACAACACATCCGCTGATCCTCAGTCTTCCTGATGCAGGGGTTACAGTGTGGAATCAACACAAAGGAGCCAAAATACATTGTAAACAGCTAACAGTGGGTTTGTCAAATGCAGAGATGAGTTCAGTCTGAGAAGAAAATAGGAAGCTATCAAATATATGGCTCCCTGGGAAGGTTCCAGTCAGCTCCGCACGCTCAAAGACCCCCATGCGGTAGAAGCCAAAGGGCAGCCAACAGAGATCTTCTTCATCTCTCCTCCCTCCTGGCCTCACATCTTATCTCCCACTCTCCCACAAAAGCAAGAAAACCATTCTAACCCCACTTCTTGTTACTCATTTATGTAATAATCCAATCATTCATTATTGATCATCTACTAAATGCAAGGCACTGGGTTGAACAATGGGGGGAAAACCCACAATATTTATGTATCACCTACCATACATTCTATAAGGGCAAAGATCACGACTGATTTGTTCACTACATTGCCTAGCCGAGTGCCTCCCTCAAAGGAGGCATTCACTAACATTTTGTTAATGAATGAACTGACACGTTAAACGCTAGGGGTGGGGGGCAGAGCCCTCCCTCAGATATGTCCCTTTTTTGTTCATTTCAAGAATCCCATGAAGCATTCATTATTATCCCAACCTCACAGAGGAAGAATGGCCTATGCTCACTCAATACATGCTGCCATCAAAACTGTTTTCCTTGTGGGGCGCCTGGGTGGCGCAGTCGGTTAAGCGTCCGACTTCAGCCAGGTCACGATCTCGCGGTCCGTGAGTTCAAGCCCCGCGTCGGGCTCTGGGCTGATGGCTCAGAGCGTGGAGCCTGTTTCCGATTCTGTGTCTCCCTCTCTCTCTGCCCCTCCCCCGTTCATGCTCTGTCTCTCTCTGTCCCAAAAATAAATAAACGTTGAAAAAAAAAATTTTTTTTTAAAAAACTGTTTTGCTTGAGGGTGAAAGGTAGCTGTGTGTGGTAGGAAGAGGGGGCAGCGGAAGGGGAATATGTTGACTCATATCCTTCAGTAAGTGTGTTTATTCCAATTCTAGCACTGCTGCCAAATGTGTTGTGAAACCAGCGGGACTTGGCTCTGGAAAACTTCACCTGAAAGTCACAGGCTTCATTTCCTACCGCCAGCCCCTTCAGCCACGGGGCATGAAGCATTGGACAAAGTTAAAGATTAATTCCGCATTTACTGTGACAAAGGTCACACCTCTCCCACATGAGGAGGAAAAGGCACTTGCAGGCTGTCTCCCTCACAGCCACGGATAATCTCTCCACTGCCATCCTGATGGTACCTTAATGCAAATGTAATCAAGCCCAAACACTGGCTACCCCATTACCAGCCCAATCCTGCTAATAAAAAGCAATTATGGCTCTCTTAAAAAGTCAATCGTGGACCATCTCTTACCACTTACAGCTCCCCACCCCAACCCCCACACGATGGAAATCCTCTAAAGCTTTGTGTAGGGTTTTATGAGACAGAAAACTGCAAAAAGGTAGAGGGAAGACTCGATTATCAAAGACAATAAGATGACAATTAGCATACTGCCCACTCCAGAGTCAGCCAGTGGGTTCTGGCTTTTTCCTAGGGTAGAAACACATGGGGGCAAACTAAGTCAGGAGATAAATTCTGCAATGTATATCTGGCTTATTTCAAAAGCTTCTGGGAAGCCACCTGGAACTACAGGTGACACTGGAAAATAACCAGTGATCTGGGCCAAATGAAGCAGAGCGGGTTCAAAGCTTTAACCCTGACTCATCTGTTCCTAATGAAAAGAAAGATGTAAGCTAGAGCTACTTCTTGGGCCTTTAAAGGACGCCTCCCCTGCACTGAGAGGCGCAAGGGTGGTTTTCACTGACAATTTTTGCTTGCAAGGTGTTACTGTTATTGGAATCCTATCTCCCCAACCTCCTCTATCTCAACCTCATCCATCACACCCCACTCTCTAGTGGTTGCCGTATTGACCTCTTGACAGCCCCTGCATTCATCGCGTCTTATCTAATACTCCTGCCTTTGCAAATGCTCTTTCCCGTGATCACCCTTCCCCCCCGTTACACTCCTCCTGGTCAGTCGGCAAAAATCTTCCGTTCTCGAGACTCGGCCCAAGAATCGTTTAACACTCCTTTCCTCCCTCCCTCCCAACCCCAGAATGAGTCAGATGTCCCTTCTCAATACTTATCAGATTCTGCTGTAACTACTAATATTCTTTAAATTGGTCTCTTACTGGATTGTGAATTGCTGGAGGGAAAGGTCCATGTCTGACTCATTCCTGTAGGATCCCCAGGACCTCACACATAGTGCACCCTCCATAAATGCTGAGTGATTAAGTGGACAAAGGAAGCCATTTCGTTTTAGGTCTCTATACTTGCTCTACGGTAACTGGACCTTCGAGAGGGTAAAATGGGTATATAATTTAGTGGGCCATGAGGATACCCTCCCAAGTGAACAGAGTCTATTGGAAGTAGGAGTGCAGAGTGGAATAAGGGAAAACGGCTAGAAAATGCTTTGCAGTGCGTCAAGCATCCGTTTCATGTCAACTAGAGAATCTATTGCTTGGTGCACGATCTTCAACAGCACAAAAGCGTGCACGGATGATTCACTTCTCTTAGCCTGCCTCTAATGTTAAAGCCATCACTGTTAATGTTATCATTGTTATTCAAGTACAAAATTGGAGACATTTGCATTTGCTCCACATGAAAATACCAAATCTCAAAGATTAGGGTAAATCAGGTCCATAACAGATAGGACAACTGACTTTTTTTCTTTTTTAAGGTCTGTCACTCAGAATGTTCCATTAATGGCCTAATTGATCTATTAGACCAGTATTTCTTAAATGGGTTTTGTGAGCAAGAATAAAGGCTGACAAGAAGACAAGGAATGGGGTTTCTAAGTTATTGCTTATCGCGATCAAAGTTTAAAAAGAATTGCACATAAACCTTTTTTATGTCCTTTTCCTTACCTCCACTTTAGCTCCTCATAACAAAAGATAAAGTCTAAACTTCTTATCTTGGCTTTCAAGGCCCCTTCACACTGGCCCCAGGTTATTCTTCCAGCCCTGTCTCTAGTCACTTACTCCGGCCCAGCCACTCCCCATGCCCAGTTCGAAGCACTTCTGATACTTTGTTGGGTTTTTTTGACAGACTATCCTTGCCTCCTTGCGTGCCTTTTCCTTCCTATTCTTTTGAAATCTCATGTATTCTTCCAGCCTTATCCAAATGTCTTCTCCTCTATGAATCCTTCCCTCCCCCACTGGCATCCACCAACAAGAGTTAACTGGTCCTTCTTTACACTCCCACAGCACTTTGTGCCCAACTCTATCCCCTGGCAGGTACCATCTTGTAAGTACTAAGGACCAGGTGTTGTTCATTTTTGTGATTCCTATGCCTGACACAAAGCTAGCTGGCAATCCTGTTTTGCTGAACACTAAAGAAATGACTGAGTTGTTCACTGGAATTTACATGCACAGGTGCAAGGTGTCAATAACAAGTGACAAGTTATTGATGCCAATGGTGATTTTACAAGAGTAGCTCTAGTTCACTGAGTGACCACTACATGTTAGGCACCAGGGCAGGATCTTAAGCATATTTTTTCTCCAATCCTCATTTTATAGATTTTACAGAGGCTCCGAGAGCTTAAAGATGTTCTCTAAGACCACACACAGGGAGAGAATGCCAAAGGGAGGATTATTATGTACAGGCCTCTCTTCGTTCCAAGGCCTACACTTACTCCCCTCTGACAGGTGTCACTTGGCCCACGGTAAATGTATTCCAGACACCATGTTGGCATTTTACAAATAGTAAGTGACAATTACACTGTAGGATAAACAACCTTGGGGAATCAACCATTTTACAGACGAGAAAGCTGCAGTCTCCCCAAACTCAACCATCTACAATCCCAAATAGGCTACAAACCATGCAAAGTGCAGCAGTGGCTGGAGACTTGCAACACAGACTTACAACCCAAAGAAATGTTAGGATTTCACACAAATTTTAACCAAGTTCAGTCCATTGAAGGCATGCCAAGATCCATAATAAAAAAAATAAAAATCATGAAGTAATTAAATATCTGAAGGCACTCTACATTCTCTCAATTCAATAGCTCCCAATGTGAGCTCATCCCAACTTGCCATAAAAGTGAACCTTTTATTCCAACTGGGACTGTCTTCACTCTACATCACTCATTCCTTCTCCTCTCCTTTGGATGATGTGGTCCCCTCCATCCCTTCTCTCCAACCTCCAACATTTATCTAATATCCTCCTTTTCCTTTGCATCCGGACTTCTCTCTTCTGCAGCATGTATGTCCATTAGCAAACAACAAGGCATTATTCTTAATGTTTTTGTATCACTATACACTTTGTGCATTACAACTTTGTTCTTCTATCTTAGCAGTCAAGCATTATTCTTATCATTTTACATCACTCTACATTATGTGTATGTACCTCAACTTTGACTTTCTAACTATACCTTAAGCATGGATCATTCCATAATACAGTAACGATACAGGTACTTTACATTTACATAACACAAAGAACATTCAGGATCACCCTCTGATGTTTCCCTCAACAATTCCTTGAAACGGGCAAAGAGGATATTGTTTCCATGTTACAGAAGAGGAAACTGAGACTCTAAGAGGCTAAGAGACTCACCCAAAGAAGTAATTAAGGAAGAGTCTGACTGCAGAGTGGGTCTTCTAATTTCTATACTCTTTGTATGAAGGCTTGCCACCATACACATTTATGGAACCTGGATCTATCTCTTCCTGACCTAAACCCCAGAGCTACATATGCAATGCTTAATCAAGGTGAAAAGTTGAGGTGTTAGGTGCTGATGGCCAAAGATGGCAAATCAAACCCTCTCTCCTCCCCACCCAAGAAAATGACTGTCCACATTGACACTTCTCTTTCCCCCAGGGGTTTTATATTACTCAGAAAGACTCTCATCTCACGGACAAGAAAGTCCCATCTGTGATGATGGTATCTGTCAGGGACTGGGCTATAGGACATCAAAATGGCAAACTGCATTTACAGAAACCATATTGCCAATAACATCATCAGATAAGTAGTCTTTGTTGGGGTGGGGCTCTTTTTTGTGTGTAACGGAATGTTCTCTTTCAAGTCCTATTGACGGCATACGTAGTTTGCCATTTTGGAAGCACTTTAAAGCTGGGTTTATACAGAGTTATAATTTACAAGGAGAAAGAGGCTTATGGCCCCCTGGGTAATAAGTACTCCGTTGTTCCCAGGTGATTTATTAAAGTTTCCAAGCCTCACCTGAGTACTGGGCTCAAAGAGATAAAGTGGGTTTTACTCATAATATGCACCAAAGCCCAATACTACCAACCTCGTTTATATGAGAAAGTGGAGAGACATTTCAAAGTTGTGAAGCCAAGGCCTCCTTGAAAGTAGGATTCATACTCAGTGTTAAAAAATTCGCTTGCTCATGATGTTCTTTTGCTTTTAAACAAGTTGAAGGAAGGAAGGTAAAGGCTCTGTTCTTTCCTGGCCTCACAAACCTGTGCAATGCCTGATTTGGAGGGAGAAAAAAACTAATTCTATTACTGCAAGCTTCCTGTGCCTCAGATACCGTGCTAAGTGAAAATCACTGAATACGTCATAATCCATGTCACAAAGGGGTGGGGTAGGTACTATGATCCCCTTTCCACACATAAAGACACAGAAGTTGAGCCATTTTAATTTTCCAATTAGGAAAAGAACGTATGAAATATTCCTTGCTTATAGGGACTGCTGACCACCAGGTGCAGGTGGCAAACCCAGGTAGTAGCATCCACTGTTTGACTGACAGTCATATACAACTCAAATGCTACCTGATTTCTAGTCCTGAACCGCAATCACACTAAACCTTCACTTCCAAACTCTCTAACTCACATCCATTTCACATAATTCATTCTTTCACTCTGGAGACCTCGCAATAAAAAACACTTACAAAAAAACATTTACAAGAACTCTTGATCCCAAAAGAAAT
The DNA here is from genome assembly GCF_014898765.1 of Herpailurus yagouaroundi. Taxonomy (NCBI): domain Eukaryota; kingdom Metazoa; phylum Chordata; class Mammalia; order Carnivora; family Felidae; genus Herpailurus; species Herpailurus yagouaroundi. The sequence goes on along the minus strand of NW_024412420.1, from coordinate 9,029,078 downwards.
GAAATACTGAATTCTGACTCAGTTAGACCTGGGTGTGACCCCTCCACGCTGAACTGCTGTGGGCTTTGGCTGCCTCATCTATAAAACTACCCTACAAATTCTTAGATGAATTAAAATATGTGCAATATTATATAATACCCGTGAAAGCACCACATAATTTTAATTGCTATTGCTATTATTATGAATAAACTGACAAAAAAGTAAAGTTACATAGAGGCACGTAGGATGTGTTGTGGAAATTAAATCCGACAGCTGTCTTTGGACCTGGAAATTCTCTCCTGGCGCTGCTAAGCATTCATTCTCGCTGATCTGAGCTGCTTTTGTAAGACTGGAATGGTGCTCTTGCTAACATAGAAAAAAACATCCTGGTTCTCCTCTCTCTCCCTCTCTCTTCCCCCCTCCCCCCCTCTCCCCCCCCCCCCCCTCCCCCCCCCCCCCCCCCTTCATTCCTCTTCACAGATTTTCGCTGCCTTACACTTTTGGGAAAATGACATCTGAGTCTGATGTGGAACAGAACTCCCAGATCGTGGCATTCCCTCTTAAACCTAGCTGTGCTGTCCTTTTAGTAGCCAAAATTGAAATGCTCTCTCAAATGGAAGGTACACATGCTACAGCCCCAGCAGTTAGTTAAGCCTGGTCAAGTGGACCCCCAGTCCCCTCTGTTGACAGCTTCATCACAACCAAGTGATGAGTGCAGAGCCATCAAATACACGAAAACCAGGGCTCTGTATTTTAACAAATATAGCCACTCAGGCCCAGGCAAAAAAAAAATGCCTTGGGTACAGTTAATTTGGGGAATGGGGAGGGAGAGGGTTGGAATCTTTGGTTACCAAAGCACTAAGCACCAGAGTGTTCCTGAAAGTCAAGGCTACCAAGTGAAATGCAGTCACTATAGGCCAGACCTACCACCAAAATGTTCCTTCTGTAAAGTGTTTACACTGCAGATTTTTGCTGACCTTTTCTAGTCATGAAGTCCACCCCACCAATGCATCCATCACGGATGCCTGGTGACTCAGGAAGAATTAGTACCCATTTACTGGGTAGGGTAATTCATCCCAAGATAGAAGAGAGGCGCTGGGAATGGGTCAGTTTTTTAAATTTTTTTTTAAATTTAAGATGTAGTAGGTTCTATGATCAGAGGGTTATGTTCCTTTTGGTAAAAGCTCAGTCGTGAGTAAATTAAAACTGCAAATCATGGAAACAGAAATGAAAGACCCACTAAACTCTCCCTGAGCCGCAATTATTCAACCTTAGTGCACTGTATACCTATACCTCTTAAGGCTGCTAAACTGTGGCAACTGTGAGTCATAATTATATTATTAATCAGAATTAGGACGTACATGGATACCACTGAACGTGTAGTTGTTTTAGGAGGGAGGCCACCTTGGCCCTGGAGAAAGTACAGTCTTTGAAAATTAAGTTTATGGATGTGTAAATGTAGAGTCCATAATGTTGCAACTCTGCAACATTAATGTCTTCATACAGTGCAAATTAATGCAGAGCCTAACTAGGCATTTGGAACGCTAACCTAGTTTTCTGTGTTTAGCTAATAGCTGGCAATTTTGCTTACACTTTTATCCTCTCGTTACGTAGCAATGATGATCATTTAGTAAATACATGTGAAAGGCCACATACTCCATAGCACCTCTTCTTGGTTGGAAATAACCCCTTCCTAATACTTGCATTTATATAATTTAGTTACTGATACACCAAGTCAAGTGCAGCTGTGATAAGGAGCCCACTAGTGCCGCTTTTGGAAGCTAAGAACAGACCCATTCTCAAAGGGTTCCTTTGTAATGGCCTGACCAAATAAATGCAGAGTAGGGGTGGGAGACAAAGGACTGTGGGGGGTCCAGAGCCTCAATGCTGTTAACCCTTTGTAAACCTTAAAGGGACTCAGTTGGCTTCTCTGCTTTGCAAATTATTTATGACGGTGAAGAAAGGTAAGGAAAGGCTATTTTCTAACTAGTGAAATATTAAGGAACGAGAGAGTTTGGAATAGACATGTAGAAGAGAAAGACGTAAACTGTGATCTTCTAAGGTGCCATCCAGTCCATTCCTGGACATATGACTGATATCAGCCCTCACAAGTCACCAGGGAATGTTTCCTTTCAGACGCAGAATGGGGTAAAACAGGTCCCACTGGAGGATTTGGGGTGGTCCCAGGGTACTTTTTCTTGTCTCTAAAGTATTACAGAGGCAAAATCCTTAGTTTGGTGGCAAAGCCCCAAACAGAAGGATTCTGAATTCAAGATTCCCCATTCCTGCCCTAGGAAGAGAAAGTTGACACTGAGCAGTGGTATTTGGAACGAGGTCCAGGGTGTGCACAGACAAGGATTTTGAAGATCCAGAACCAGAACTAGCTTAGAGGGTGGGGATTGGCTGGGCCAGGGAAGATGCAGGAAACAGGTCCCTCCACCTCAGCGCTGCTCAAACCTGTCTGCTCACAGGGGCAAGGTTCCTGTTCTCCTCTTTTGGTGGCTTCAGCGGGAAGTTGGCCGAGTCCCCAATTCTGCAGAGGGAATGCAGGCTGAGGGGAGCGCTGGGAATGGGTCCTACCCTAGGCACTTTAATGACAGGTGTGAAGGGAAATGGGGTAGACACTCTCAGTGGGAGGAGACACTGAACCGAACTGGGAAATACTGCCGATCCTGGGGCTTTTTCTCATGGCTCCCCTCCACACAGCCAACTCCCTGCACCAACAAAGACACTGCTTGGAAATCAGAATCCCCTCCAACACGCAGACACACAGGCAGGCAGGCACAAACCCTACCCGATTCACCTCATCAACTCCTGAAACCACAGACTGACATAAGTGGCCTCAGGTCAGTGAGGCTGAGCTACCATTCCACTGGGAGTTAGGAAAGGCTACCGTCTAGAGTGGTATTTCCCACAGAGTGTCGTTTCAGGCAGGCTTGGCTTTTACTTGATGTGGAGCATGGCATGCTAGCATGTTTTAGACCACCAGTTCTGATGTGCTTGGGGAAGGCACGGAGGACCTCCACATCCCTCTCGTCCCTGCTGGTGGCACTCTCCAGTCCCGCATCCTCCCGCAGTCTCTTGAAAGTGCCTAGATACCAGGGCAGGGCTCTGCGTCCATTTTGCCTGCCTGGAACCTCCGAGTTTGGGAACTTTGAAAGCCAGGGGATGGGGGTGGGGGTTGCCAAGGCTCAGATTTGGGGGCCAGAGTTCTCAGCAGGAAAGCCGTTGAAAATCAACACCCATCTGCCTCTTGTTTCTCATCCCCACCCCTTCTATGTTCCAGGACTCCTAACAGATAATAACCATCTCTCTCTCTCTCTCTCTCTCTCTCTCTCTCTCTCTCTCTCTCTCTCTCACACACACACACACACACACACACACACCCTTGGGCTTAGAAGGTTTTTCATTCTCAAGGCAGCAAACCCTCAGAACTGAAAGGATCTCTGCCACCCCCCCTTCCCCTCCCACCCCGCGAGGCTACTTGAGCGCCTACACACAATAAAATCCCACACGTTCCCAACAGCACAACAGAACCCCAACCCGCCAGGGGTTCCAGCGCGTCCCATACCTGATATGCAGACGATGAAATTGGCTTGAAGAAGAAAAAGCACCTCCCAGACTATTTCCATCCTCTGATTCTCATTCCAAGTGCATCACTCGACGGGAAAACAGGGGGGGAAGGGGAGAGCCCGACACGGCACACACACATACAAACACGCACACACTTGCGAGCGAGCGCACACTCGCACTCCCACCCGACAGCCGGCCAGGGACAGTCACCCCCAAGATCAATATCGCAGTTTGAATTGTTCCGGCAAATCTCCCCTCGGGCTCGACGGATGTGCGCCCCAGATGTGCTGACACATGTCCGATGCTTCGCTGCCCCGGAGGTGTCCCCGATCGCCGGTCTCCGCTCCTCCTCGCACGAGAGGCGGAAACAGCACTAGCAGCGGCGGCGGCAGCCACCTGAAGCCACCAGCGCCGGGCTCTTCCTGCAAAAACGAGACCCCGATCCGCCTGGCGCCCCAAGAAGACATAGACGATAGCCCCCCGCCGGGCCGCGCTGCACAGTTCCGGGCCCCCGGCGCTCGCAGCTCGCTGGCTAAGCCCAGGCAGTCCGCGACAAGTTGCCCTCGAAGTCCGCCCCCCTCACCGGGGCATGGTCAGAGGCCGGCTGCCGCGCTCCGGGGCCGCTCTCCTCCTGCTTCCGGGGGGCGGGGGGAGGAGACGCCACCGCAGACAGGGAGACAGAGAAAGAGAGGCAGGAATTATTGCCCGAAACCGCCGGCAGGCTCCGCCGACCCTCCCTGCTCCCCAAGTCGCGCGCAGCCCGCCGCCTCCGAGTCCGGCTCGGGCGGCGCATCCAGGGCGCCAAGCGCCGAAGGCGGGGAGCCGGGGACCCGGGCGCGTCGGGGGCCCGCGGGCTCCCCACGTCGCGCGCGCGCTTTCGGTCCCTCTGCTATTTTCCTAGGCTCCCCGGAACCCCCGTTGCCTCGCTTCCATCGCCCGCAACTAGCACCGCCGCCGCCGCCGCCGCCGCCGCCGCCGCGATTTTCCGCAATGCAACTGCAGGGGTCGTTATTTCCTCGCCTACGGAGCCCGACGCTGCCCGATTCGGAGGGGAGGAGGAGGGCAGGTGGGGCGGGAGGAGGGGGAGGAGGGGGCGGCCCGGCCAGGTGAGCGTCCCCGCCGCCGCCAGCCCCCGCCGCAGCCCCGCCGCCCGGCGCCCGGGGGCGGAGGCAGGAGGCCGGGCTGGGGAGCCCAGGCTTAGCGCGGCCATAAGGAGGAGGCGAGGGCTGGGCGTCGGAGCCGCGGGCCAGCGCGGAGGCGTCTGGGCCCCGGCCGCTCGGTCGCCCACCAGGACTGGGAGTTTCTCATCTCCTTGGAAAGAACTTCGCGCCCGCCGCTGGGGCGCGGGAGACCCGGGCGGGACTCAGCCGGGGCGCTGTGATGCGCTCTCCCCCTGCTGCGGAATAGTGGGGATTTTTTTTTTTTTTTTTTTTTGCATAATTCATTCCCTGCCCTCTCCCGCTCGTCCCTCTCCTGCCCCCCCCCTCCTCCTTCCCCCTTTCCGCTCCAGTGCCAGAACACTACTTACCCCAGAGTTCTCCTCTCTGTACGTTCCTAGACCAGGTGCAACTCTCGCCCGCGAGTCCCTCACCTCCCTCCTCCCCGAAGGGGGAAAAACCGTCTTTCCAAGTCCGGGTGCGAGCAGTGGCCGCCGCCAAACTGCGCCTCCGCTCAGCTCCGGGCGGATCCGAGACTATTGGAAACCCGGGCTTGAGGGGAGCCGGCTTCCCTTCTTTTCGGTTTTTTTTAGTCTGCTTTTCTTTCGGGAAGCTCAAGTGCTTTGGAGGCTTTTGCTGGGCTCCAGAATACTCTCTGCCAGCGATACTCAGCTGCTTCCACCGAAGGAGATTTCCCCACCAAATCCGCGCGCGCGCGCGCACACACACGCCCAGCGCGCGGCTTTCCGAGTCCCGCGGGGAAGGTGGGGGCGGCGTGAGCACCACCCACCGCCGCGGCCGAGGCCCAGGCCCGAGGCCGCGGGTGCGCAGAACGACTCGCCGCGACCCGGGGAAGGACGTGCGTCCGGGCGGCCGCTTGGAATGCAGATGCGGGGGAATTGGGAGAAAACCCTGCGCTCGGGACTGTTCGCCCGAGAAGAGGGCTGGGAGCGAGAAAAGAAAAGAAAAATTGTAGCACATTTGCATCGCCTCTCTCGCCGCAGCAGCGGGTAGAGAAAGCCCCAGACCTACCTCTTTGGGAGAGCTGGAGAAGAGGAGGGCAGGGGAGGGGAATCCCTGGAAAGATCTCGGATTTCTCGGCGCACTTGTCCGGATTGCAAACTGTGACGTTTGGAGATCTTGCACAAGCGCGGATGGACACACACAACAAACACAAACACACACGTAACCCGCAGGGTATTTTTTGCACTTTTTAATTTTTCGTGTTTAGAAGCCATTTCCGTGTGAGTCTCGGTCTACTCACCGCAGAAAGGGCGGAGGAGTGGAGAGGGAGCAGGAGAGGGAAAGAGGGTACCGTGCCTCCGCACAGAGTCAATTTAGGGAGGCTTGCAGGCTGTGTGGCATGGGAGGGCGGGCAGGGTTGGAGCCAAAGGAGTAACACTGCGGCGCTCCAGGCTTCTTGAACCAACTTCAACTGCCCTGGAGTCTGGCGGGTCTTTTTGCGGAGTGGTAGGCGTGGAGGTGGGGGTAGGGGTAGGGGTGGGAGGGAGCGGAGCCGAACAGCCTGGGCTGCCTGGGTTGGACAGACTTGGGGAGTTGCGTAGCCCTGCTACCTCTGGGGATTGGCAAAAGGAACCGCCGGCTGACTTGAACAAGGAGGTGTGGCCAAAGGATCTGTTCTCCGGTGACGGCCAAGGACTTGAGGTGGTCAGCATATGGAAAATCCCGGCCCAGATGAAGAAAGTCCAAGATTCTTACGGGGGGGGGGGTCCGCCGAGGCTCGGCGGGGAAGTCACATTTAAAGAACCTGAGATAGTGGGAATTAGCACATTTGGGAAATATGTGGGGGATGTTTGTCTCCGTGCCTTGAAAGTCGACCGCGCGAAAAGAGATTTTTGAAGGGAAAGAGAGGAAAGCATTTTACCAAAGATGAAGAAATCCCACCCTAGCAGGGTTTGGAAACATGGGCAGTGACTGACCTTCTGCACTTGGGAGTGGAATTGGCTGCCAGCAGGAGACCTCTCTCTGGAAGCAGAAGCGGGGCGCCTGGATTTTTATACCACGACCCATTTATTTATTAATGAATTGTGCATATATTAAGCGAGCGCCTTATACGTGGCAAGCACTGTGGCGAGATGCTGGAGTTTCCTAATTGAAAAATCCATAAACCTTTCTTTCAGAATGCTTACAGGCCATATTCTACATTTTGCCTTAAGAGCCAATGCCAGTAAAATAATACTTAACCCCCCCCCCCCCTTTTCGACGGGGGCAGCGACCTTCTGTACTCTCAAGGAATAGTTAATCTATGCTCTGCCACCAAGTCCTTTCAATAAAAAAAAAATCAATTAATTTGATAGTATTTAAATAAAAATGGTGGCACGCATCAATTTTTTTTTGCTATGTGTCATGTATTGCCAAATCCTTTTGTCATTACATCTATATGAGAGAAATATCATTATTACTTCCATTTTACAGATGATGAAAGAGAGCCCCAGAGTAGTTATTTGCCCAAGGTGTCACAGTTATTAATTGGTAGTGTAGAGGCATTTCTACAGGCATTTCAAACTCAGAGGACATGCCCCACCAACTCCCTTCATGCTCTCTCTGCAAAATGAAAAGTATCATCCTGGGGAGCTTATTTTGTATTTAGGTAAAGCAGGAGCCCTCACTAGACACAGCTAGAAATTAAACAAAGGCGGGGTGAAATGTAATGGCATCTTATGCAGTTGAGAACTTCACTACTGTAGAATTAAGAGAAAGACCAGATCACTGGGATTTAGAGGTAATCAAAGGCATTTCTAATGAAAGAATCCAAGAGCCTGCTAACTGCCGATTCTGTTCTCCACACTTGGAAGATAGCTCTGAACACAACGGTTCCTCAACATTTAGTTTCAATATTCTCATTTCCTAGAAGAAAAAAAAAAACTTTTTTTAGTCATTTCTAGGCTTAACCTGTATGTCTTTTTAAGAAAATCTCCATGTTAATCCAGAAGATAACTCAGAAAAAGCATGCACTACTAAGTAGGAACCTTCTGTCTTCACTCTTTACTGAACTGTTTATTTTTTTAGTCTCTAAAACAAAAGAAATGAAAAAATAAGTCTATGTAGCTAGGAATATTAATTCACAAGTTATTTTTCATATTTTAATGAGCTTGTGCCCATATCTGATAAGGACAAAGAATCTCTCTCCTGTATATCTGCCTTCATCTTTTGTCTCTGTCCTGCTCTACATTTCTTCCCTATGAATTCAGTGCCAATATGTTACACATATAACAGAAAGTCTTCGCTAAGCCCAGGTGTGGGGGCCAGTTCCGGTTTCCCATGGAAAGCAGTGGATTACAATTCTCCCCAGGAAAAGACAATATTGAAATCCTTTGGATTCTTTGCCCATGCTCTCTTTTTGTCAACCCCATAGAAAGAAGAGTGACTTACCTGATTGGTAAAATTTTGAGGAGCTTGATAACCATTAAGGCACATTCCCCAGAGTCTGGACATCCGTATTAGAAGCCAAAGCAGGTCCATGTGTCTCGGTGAACCTGCGTTCGGGCTCACTATTTCACTGGTCTCCATCCCACATCTAACTTGGAAAGAATAGTGGTTGCCTAAGAGGGGTGGAGGAATGGAGAGGGTCAGGAGGGTGGGGTTACAAAGGATAAAAAGGAAACTTTTTAGAGTAATGGATATGATCAGTATCTTAACTGTGTTGGTGGTTTATGGGTGTATAGATATGTCAAAAGTTATCAAATTGTGCACTTTAAACATGTGCAGTTGATTTTATGTCAATTAAATCTCAAGATTATCCATCCAGATGGATGGTTCACTTTTGCAAACGTAAGTCAGAGACTGTAATCATAAATAATCATAAATAGATACATTTAATAAACCATGGCTGGGCCAGGCTTGGAACTCATCCTTCGTGTGTTGTTATGGTTCTATGTGAATTGTTACTTACTACCAAATTGCTCAGACTTTGCGAAATGTTAAAAGTTAAAGGAGTTTTTCTTTCTTTAGTTTGGAAGCTATTAGGTAAAGTGGTGGTTCTGACACTGTATCTGTATCTTTGTTTTACAGGTATTGGAATATGATGTCATGAAATCATCCTCTTGGGAACATAGGATAAACTCTCCTTGTATTAAGTGGGGAGTATTCCCTTAAAGGCAATGGAAATCATTCATTCAGTCGTTCCTGGAGAAAGGCAGATCTTGGAGCGGAAATGAAAACTTAGGAGATGCGTCTTAGAGGGAGTTGACCAAGGAATCCTTTTCTTCAGAGTTAGTATGAGAGGCAAAGGAGTCTGTACGTTCAGGAGTGTGTTTAACGGTGATGGGAAATTGCATTCTGCCACTGAGACACAGGCTACGAGCTACCTGGGGAGGAAGCCTTTCGGTAAGGCATGAACATACCAGGAGCAAAACCAGTAAGATTGGCATGTAATTCTGTTATCTGAGAGCAGTCATATCTAGTAACCAATTAAAAGTTAGTCTCTGAATGTTTTCCCTTTCTGCTATCCCTTCAGATGACTATTGATGAACGTGATAACGTTGTGTGGGAAAATCTCTGTGCCAACACCCAATGCAGCCATTCCAAAACCAATATGGAGATGGTATCAGAAGCAGAAGCAAACTCTTGGTGGTACCCCAAACTGCAGAGTGTGATGGACAGTGACACAAAGAGCAGCCCGTTGGCAGACCAGAGAGCTATGTGGGTGGTGGTAAAGAGCCTGGTGATAACATGGATTGTGAGCAGAGATGCCTTATCCCCTCAGGGACTCTTTAAGAGTTAGGGGGAGACCTGAAAAGGGGTGGGGGGCAGGACTCTGCTCTCCAGTGGGCAGGTTGAGGCCATGAAGCAGTATGTTAGTGTCCTGTTGCTGTTGTGATAAATTAGGATAAACTTAGTGGCTTAAAACACACACTTTTTATCCCGTGGTTCTGAAGGTCAGAAGTCTGAAATGAGTCTTCTGGGGCTATAATCAAGGTGTCTGCAGGACTGTGTTCTTTCTGGAGGCTCAAGAAGAGGACCCCATTCCTTGCCTTTTCCAGGTTCAAGAGGTCATGTGCATTCCTTGGCTCGTGGTTTCTTTTCAGCAATGGCTTTACTCCAATCTCTGCTTTCGTCTTTATTCCCTGTTTTCCTTCTAAGGACTCTTGTGGTTACACTGGGTGGGCCCACTTACATAACGCAGGGTTGTCTCTCCATCTCAAAACCCTTCACTGAAGGGCATCTAGAGAATCTCTTCTGCCATATGAGGTAACATACTTGTGGATTCTAGGGATTAGGTGGGGGTGGGGGTGGGGGTGCATTAGTCTGCATACCACAAACAGGTAGATATTTGGGTCACATGAAAAGTGCCAAATGTAGATCAATGGAGCCTCTCAGGAAGTTATTGAAATAAAAGAAAAGCTTGACACTTTTCAATACCATTCAGTAATATACCTTATGTTTTTCAACGGCGAGTTCATGTGGGTTGGTATGAGACCAAGGCGTTGGTATGAGACCTTGTTCTCTATAAGTGAGTCAGTCGGGAGGAGGTGTTGATGTGTTTGAGTGGATGCAGTTCACCTCTCTGGACACAGAATGTGACGATGTTAAGATGGCATATACCACAGGAAAACAGGTCAACATCTTCCTCTCTGACATCAGGCTGGATAACAGGTTTGTTACCACCAGTGTGCAGGATATTTTGTAACTAGGATTTCTTCTCATTCCTTTTTGTAATTTGTGACCAACATAAAGGAATTTTATGTTTTCAAAGGAGATAGCAGACATTTTATTCCTATCAAACATTATGCCTTATTTGGCACTTAACTTTAGGCAGATGAACAGTAACTAGGGATGATACACCCTAACTGGATGGCATTTTGGCCAATGATTTGGGCATCATTTTGGAAGTCAGTGAAACCCATTCTATACCTTTTCTCTTTTCATCAGTGTGAATTTCTCTTACATATCCAATCTCCTGAACTCAGGCTCTTACACACGGAAGACTTGTTTGCAATGAAGAAACAGCAGGAACTTTGTCAATGATTGCTGGAGAATTGAACAGGTTTATTTGTTGATTTAAATAGCTCCATACTTTCTTGCATTTTTGTCACGGATTTGACGGTAGATGTTTTACAGTCCATTTCGAGTGCACACTAATAAAATTCTAGACATGATCTAACCCCTTAATTTCAGGGTGAGAAGATGAAGGGGTTAAGGTGTCCAAGTTCAAATATAAGCAGAAGCAGAGGCAGAGTTAGAACTTGACTCCAGCCTTCCTAATTATTTATTTTTAAACCTTCATTGGTTTGCAAACTGGTCCCGTACACAGAGGGCAAGGGGAAACTAAAGGGGCAGAGCACTCTGGACCAGTAGGTGGCAGGTTTGATGAGTAAGGGAACTTACACATGAGGCTCATCTTGTGGCAGCAAGCTGAATAGACCTCTGCACCCATCCAGAATCCTAAAAGTTTATAGAGAGGCCTTAACCAGATTCAGTCACGTGTTCAGTACAGAAGGTCTCAACAGCATCTTACTCTCTCCTTGAAACAGCTCCTACGATAGGATCTGTAGACAGAGCACATGAGCCAAGGACAGGGGACGGGATGAGGAGTCTCTGATTGCCTGGTCCCGCTTTGAAGGGCAGCTAGAAGCCATGTCCTCTCGATGACCTTCTCCAACAACCTACCATGCCCATCCTTCTTTCTGTTGTTACTAAGTAACGCACTGCAGCAGCTGAAACACAGAAGGTAAATAGATTATCCAAATCCATACAACTCCGTGGAAGATGCTTTTCCTGGATTTTCTGCTGCTTTCTGTCCAATGGACTTTCCACTCCACCCTGTCATTTGTGTGTATGTGTGTTCTGTGTGTGTACGTGTGTGTGTGTACACGTGTATTTTTTTTACATTAAATGCTTCCTGTGAAGTGTCATACCAATACGACTTCTCTCATCTTCTTAAGCCAGCTGCAGTAACTTCAGGTAGCAGTTATAGATCAATATAGAGGATTTTAGCTTCATAATGGTTCTAAGGTTTAAAGAAAGGCTTCAATTAGAACAACAGTATGCTCCTATCTCAGCTTGTATAATTTTGGAGTTAGCAACTAATGCATTAGGTGTTTAAATTATTTGCCAAGATATTTTTTCCCATCGCCTCCCCAATGATTAGCATTAAAATTATAAGTATTAAGTTTCGCTTTTTAGTTTGCCCTTGAACACCACGTTCTGGTTCACTACTCAGCATTTTCTACAGGCTGAATTAGAGAGTCTTATGTCCCATTTATTTGTTAGAAAAAGCTACGAATAATGAGGGTGGCAGATAGACCCGCCCCAAATATTTGGAGGCTCAGGTCAAGAGTAAATCTGAAGGAGTCTTCCCTCCCCAAGCTATAGCCCTTGCTCTGTCTCTTCAGCAGCCAGACACCGTCTCCCATTGTCAGGGGCCTCATGTGGGGTCTTTCGTGCTTAAGTGAGATGCCTCAAGGTTAAGTGCTTCAAGCCTGTGTTTCTTCCACACACACTTCTTTAAAGAGCCATGTCTTGGCCACGCCCTCAGTCCTGGGTAGGCACTCACCAGCACTACAGTCACTCTTGGGAAAACAGACCTGCCCCCCTCAACAGTATTAGACATCAAATGCTTGTGCCCTTTTCTTCAGAGCATTGAAAATGTTTGATATTGAGGAATACTACAACTGGAAGATTCTGAAAAGAATTCCATTTCTGGTTTTTTTTTTAGATTTTTTTAAAGTTTATTTATTATTGAGAGACAGAGAGAGACAGAGCCTGAGCACGGGAGGGGCAGAGAGAGGAGGAGACACAGAATCTGAAGGAGGCTCTAGGCTCTGAGCTGTCAGCACAGAACCTGACACAGGCCACATGTCACATGACTGTGAGGTCATGACCTGAGCCGAAGTCAGATGCTCAACTGACCGAGCCACACAGGCGCCCCAAAAGAATCCCATTTTTATTTATTTTTATTTATTTTTATTAAATTTTTTTTTCAACGTTTATTTATTTTTGGGACAGAGAGACAGAGCATGAACAGGGGAGGGGCAGAGAGAGAGAGGGAGACACAGAATCGGAAACAGGCTCCAGGCTCTGAGCCATCAGCCCAGAGCCCGACGCGGGGCTCGAACTCACGGACCGCGAGATCGTGACCTGGCTGAAGTCGGACACTTAATCGACTGCGCCACCCAGGCGCCCCAAGAATCCCATTTTTAAATCAACACAGAGGAGACCTTGCTGTAAGGGGTCTCCACATCTCCCTTGTTTCCTTCTCCTGCACATGGAATTTCTCAATTTTCAGCCAACTTCAGCAACAGATACATTTTTTTTTCTTCCTGATACGACTGCGTGGATTTAATAAAGCAGGAGCTGGATTGCCATGGTAGGGAACCCACCAAGCTCTGTGTCTGTTCTCTGCTGCTGGACAGAGGAGAAAACTCATTAAAACAAAAAGAACTTCCTGCCAAGCAGAACAGGAGAGATATGAGTAGCCATAACCCTACCGCAGAGTTAACAACACTTGAGACCAAAGAGGGTTGTAAGACTAGAGCTTTTGTTACAAAGATGTAAACATGCCTTTGTCAGGGACTGTAACATATCAAGATTGTAGCAAATGTCACATAAACTTATAACCCAGCGATGGTTTTCATCTCATCGACTTGAATACTTTCTCTTAATGAATCTTTTAAGACCCTTATGAGCTGATGTTACCTTACGTTGAAATTCCTCTTGGGAGGGGAAAGAACATAAAAATATCACATGTGCAAACGTAATTCCTTTTCATCTCCCTTAAGTTATTTTTAGGAAAATGGATTTTATTTAAAAAAAATTTTTTTTTCAACGTTTATTTATTTTTGGGACAGAGAGAGACAGAGCATGAACAGGGGAGGGGCAGAGAGGGAGACACAGAATCGGAAACAGGCTCCAGGCTCTGAGCCATCAGCCCAGAGCCTGACGCGGGGCTCGAACTCACGGACCACGAGATCGTGACCTGGCTGAAGTCAGACACTTAACCGACTGCGCCACCCAGGCGCCCCAGGAAAATGGATTTTAAATGGATGCGAATGAGATCTTCAGTGTGCTTTAAATGATCAACTATTAAAAAAGAGATAGGAGTTCCTGGTGGCTGTTTCTCACTCTCCTACCTACAAAACAGGACACAGATTTTCATCGTACCCTCTTCATTTCCGGTTTTTCATTAGAGAGAAAATGAGTGGAATGAGTCCTATTTTCTCCTCTCCTGTAAGTGAATTTCAGAAGGCGGCAGTGGTAACGTTTGGAGGTGTTGCCATAATAATTTTTGGATTCTTGCATTCCGCTCATCAATAACTAATTGAATTAGCTTGTTCAATAGTCCTCACTAACCAAAGAAAGAGAACTGGGCCCCTAATAAAGCAGAATGTGAGTGCCACTCTCAAAGATTTCTCATTTACATGCAGGAATTTCATAAAATTCTCAAAGAAAATTGATTTTAATATACTTGAATTGCAATGACTTTTAAGGAGGCGCGGGGTGATTCTGTCATAAAATCAAATGATGGAGAGCTTGGATAAGGCCCATTGGTAAAGGGAAGTCGGGTCGATCACGGTGCAGACACTGATTTTGTTCCAAACCAGCCACGGAACACTGTCAAGAGAGCCTCTTCTCCAGCTAACCACTTTACACCAGCAGGGTGCAACCTTGAGTCAGCCTGGATATGCCTTATCACTGTGGAAAAGCAATGGGCAGACTTGGAGGTAACTAGAGGTAAGGGGACCTAAGAGCGTCCCCCTACACCATTCCCCACTGAGGGGAAGACTCTCCTAGCTACTCTAGAGGAAACCCAAATTAGATAACGCGGACCCAATGAACGAAGCAGGGTCCTGTCGGAACACAAAAACCACTCGTTATTTTTCTGAGAGAATTTAATGTAGAGAATTGGTTGAACAGGCATTGGATGACCGAATAGCCAACAGGAAACACTAAATTAACAGGGACAGAGTAAGTGTAGGGAACAGCTACCACTGTCATGATAGGGGAGACAAAGCAAAGATGTCAGGGTTATCAGAAGTCTTGGGGGAGGGGTCCCTGTTGGTCTAGCACCTGTACCCCTCAAGAGAAGGTGCTCTCCCATTGGTGCTGGTACCTGAGAAACTCTGAGGAGGGGTTGTCACTCAGATCCCTAAGGAGGGTATTGCTCCGCTGAGACCAATATCTTTTATCTCTGATGCGGCACAAAGGGGGCAGCTTTTGACACCACTGGAAAAGACTGGAAATTGGAACAACTGCCCCTTGCTGAAGCAAAAACTGGATGCAAAACTGAATGCATCAAGTCCTTTCTCTGCTTCCCGCCTTCTAATCTCCCTCTACCACCCCCTGTTGGCAAAAACCTAGCAGAGAAGAGCCTGACAAAAGAGAAAGGTGCTTGCTAAAGACTCAGCCACAGCATCGCAGAGGATGGAAGGAATTGAAAAGGAGGGATGATAGGTTAATAACTGGCACCCTCTAATTACAACGACAGGACTTTGATGGAGGAAAATTATCCTCTCATGCTATAGAGTTACATAGGTTGCTGTCGTCCAGGATTTTGAAAATGAAGTGTTGCTTCTTGTCTGCTTTTCACAGGGCTTGATGAGACCTAACCAGTACTCTTCTCTCTGATTCACCAGCAGTTCTGATATGTTACACATAACTTCATATATGCCGTATGCGATTTCCCAGAACCTGTTTCTGTGTTAATTTCCCATTGCCTTATGAGACTAAGCAACCTATCCCAAAGTCTCTTCCCCTGCCTTCTAATATCATAACTTTGGCTTTTCCACCATAATCAAAGGCTAAGCCCTCCTCCTAAGAATGATTGGGACCAGCTTCCAAATAGCCAGTGGTGCCAAAGATCATGCTTCACTTCCATGTTCCTAGAACCTGCCAGATAACAGTATAGAGGCAAACAGAAAAGAGGTCTTCTAGTCTGGAGACTCGATCCTAAGGTTGTCTGAATTGGATAGGCAATACATCTGACCTACAGACTTAGAAACCATTATAGGAACTCAGAAAAGAAATGTCCAATATGAACCAAGCAAAGCTGGACGGCAGAGGTGAGTCACTCTAAATTCAAAAGTAGCTAACCATAGCCCTGCAGAGAGCACAGTGGATGAAAAAGGACTGGACCTCAAATCGGAAGGCTGGTGTTTGAATCTGAGGTCTACCATTCACCATCTGTGAGATTTCAAAAGGCACTTGAGTGCTTTAAGCCACAGTTTCCTTTACAAAAGCAGAATAAAAACATCTCTCATATAGAATTGTTGAGATAATTGCATGAATAGTATACATAAAAGCATTTAATGCATTATAGATACTTAAATAATTATTAACCTAAATCTATAAGGACCTGTAATTGGAAAATGTAACCTGTGGTTTTAATTTTTTTTTTCAACGTTTTTATTTATTTTGGGGACAGAGAGAGACAGAGCATGAACGGGGGAGGGGCAGAGAGAGAGGGAGACACAGAATCGGAAACAGGCTCCAGGCTCCGAGCCATCAGCCCAGAGCCCGACGCGGGGCTCGAACTCACGGACCGCGAGATCGTGACCTGGCTGAAGTCGGACGCTTAACCGACTGCGCCACCCAGGCGCCCCAACCTGTGGTTTTAAAAAAAACATGCCAACCGGGAATTTTAAAACATCAGGCAGCAGACACTCAGCATATACCAAGGTATGGCTCTCATGCACCCTGTTCTGTATCCCTTTCCACCCTAGCTACTATGGTGTGTCTGATTAGCTGGTGGGGTTCTGGGTTAGGAAAGTGACATAAAGTGGAGTGGATACTTATACAAACAGATATTTACATGTTAAGCAAATATTCATTTGATGTTCACTAACTAAACTAACTAAACTTTTCTTATTCTTATGGGGTGTGGGGGGGGGGCACCAGGAAGATACTTGAAGGAGAACTGAGATAGGAATGAGAAGGTGTGGGTTGAAGTCACCACTGTGCCATTTAGAAGTGATGTGGGCAGGTTACTTGACATTTCCCCAGATAGGTTTGTGTTTTACTTGTTGTTTTAATTTTGTTTTGTTTTGTTTTGTTTGACTCTGTAATAGGTGGATTAGTATCTACCCTACTGGGGTACTTTGAGAAATGTGTGAGTGTGAGGTAAGACATACAAAGTGCCTGGTGCACAGTCAGCCCTATATTCCCAGGGGCCATTACTTTTAGCTCCTAAGCTCTCAGTTTTTGTGGACAGATCGGTGCGATGTGGAATTTGAGTCTCAAGGCTTTGCCACTTAACTAGCTATGTGATCTTGGGTAATTGACTTAGTTTCTTAGTTTCTTAATCTTTAAAACTAAGAGACAAATACTGAGTGTCCCAACTTCCCTGGGTAAATGGATAGTGGGTCTGATGAAAAACTCAGTGCAAGACATCTTATATATATGTATATATACATATATCTATATGTACACCTGTGTGTATGTGTATTACATATGTATGTGTATATGCATATGCTTGTATACACACACACACATGTACAAATGTGTAAACCTTAATTTGGACTTTGGCTTGCAAATGTCTGAATATTACATAATTTATCTATGGTAGCCCTGGGATTGGAATTTACTAATTAACACAAGAGAAGGGCATCAAAATCCAGGCTGTGCTGTGACACTTGAGGAGAGCAAATGTAGCCTCTCATTTGTTACAGATAAACATTAATATCTTTATTCTATTTATTAATAATTAATTGCCACAGGCTCTGATTCAAGTATAATTGTACCTTATGAAAGCCCACAGCAGAGAAATATTGTGCAAAATGCAAAACACCAATTTTATCATGAGTAATAAAAATTCAATTAAGTTTAGAATAAATGTGCGAGTTAGTAACCCAAGCTTAACATAAAGCCACGGAATGTAAATAGATTTTGGAAAACAAAATAACAAGGGTGTGACAATTTATAAAGTGTATGGAAAATCCATCATTGCCTTCTACACACTGGCAAGAAAAGGCCCACATTATGGGAGAGGAGAATAATTTTTGACATTTTTATTGTGCTTTATAGCTGGAACAGTCCAACAAGGAAGCTGAATAGGAGGTTTCGTATACAGCATAGCTTGAGGGGAAATAAAAAGTAAATCTCCCAGAATTATTTCTTCCATGCACCTTTGCTGGGGCCTGGGATCCTGAAGTGTTGGTGAGGGTCTTCCCTTCAGAAAGCCTGGGTGGAAAATATGAGCATGAACATAGCATCAGAGGGTTCGGGACCTGGGCTCCGTACTTAATTTGCTCTGTAACTAAGGACAAGGCCACTTCACTTATATGATCCTCAGTTTACACATCAGAAACATAAAATCAGAGATAATATTATTACTAAACATGTTATGAGAGAATAAAATGAGATATTAATTAAAGCACTTTACATATATCATGGAGGTTAATGAAGGTTACACAAACAGCGACGTTATCATGCAATTTGAGGAAGTTAGTATCTTTCGTTGTGTGTTTTTTTATTCCTGCAGAATTTTCATGTTCAGAAAATTTTGTTCTTCCAAAGAAGAGCCTCTAAAAAGAATTTTTCCGGCAGTTCCATCGTTTCTCCAAAGAGTATGGCAATTCTTATTTGAAAAGGGAATTTAAGGGGCACCTGGGTGGCTCACTCAGTTGAGCGTCCACTTTCGGCTCAGGTCACAATCTCGCGGGTGTGTGGATTCAAGCCCTGCGTTGGGCTCTGGGCTGACAGCTCAGAGCCTGGAGCTTGCTTCAGATTCTGTATCTCCCTCTCTTTCTGCTCCTCCCCTGCTCTCTCTCTCTCTCTCTCCAAAATAAATAAGCATTAAAAAATGGATTTTAAAAGTCATGCCAAAATAAAATGGCTCATTTACAGTCACAACCAATTTTTTTTTGAAACTAGAAGATGTATAAACAAGTTTTATCACTCACTTGCTTCAGAAAACTAGAGTTCATTCTTCATGAAGATATTCTAAGGAATAAGTCATAGATTTTGAAAGCAGTCTCTAAGAAAGACTCTCAGCAGTGTTCCGAATAGTGATATCATGGTAGACTCCCTGGATTAGAGCATCCTGGGGCTGGAAAGGACCACTCAGACCACTGCCCGCAGAATTCTGTGTGATGCTAAAACTCCTTCCATCGTCGTGCTCATCACTGGTGGTCCAGGCTATGGTTGCATACCCTACGTGACACAGGACTCACCATTCCACATTGTAGTCCATACTATCTTTGGTTATTTATGCCTTTTGAAAATCCTTCTAATAATGGAGTTGAAATCTGTTTTCCTGTAACATTTTTCTTCCAAAATTGCCATCTATCCTGGCTCTATCCATGCTCTGTTTACTCTTCTTTCAAGTTAAGCAAATTTTCAGGTTTTCAATGATGTTTTCATTATACTCAATCATTTTTTAATAGCCTGGCTTCTTCAGTCTATGAAAGTGTACCCAGAATTAAACGTATCTCTTCAAGTGTGTTCTGAGCGGGGTAGGTCGTGCATTTGTGTGTTGTCACGTGTGTGTGTGTCTGTACTGTGTACGTATGCATATGACTGTATGTCCTCTTGCTTTTAACAGACTGTGTAGGAAATGATGGTGTTTATTTATTTACTCAATGAATATTAATTAAGGTCTTGACATGCAGGGTGCTGATGCTGCTAGTCAGACATCAAAGACATGCACGATAGATATATTTCCTGCTCTCGGGAGGCTAGTTGGAGAGAGACAAATATATCAATGTATAATTATCTAGGTAAATATTGAGAAAACGAAAGTAGAGTAAGGTAACAGGGAATGGCTGATGAAGAAACGGTAGTTCTTTGAGATCAGGTGATCGGGATAGGCCTTGCTCATCATGTAACTTTTTATTTTAATCAGCATATCTTTTTAAAAAATTTTATTATGGAAGAACAATTGATATACAATGTTATATTAGGTCCCAGGTATGCAAGGTATTGATTTGACAACTCTATACTTACTCAGTGCTCACCATGATGAGTGTAGCCACCTTACAGAGTTATTACAATATTATTGACTATATTCCTTATTCTATAATTTTAATCCCTATGACTTATTTTTTTTAATTGAAGTACAGTTGACACACAATGTTACATTAGCTTCAGGTGCACAACATAGGGATTCGATAAGTCTATACATCACGCGACTTGTTTATTTTATAACTGGAAATTTGTACCTCTTAATCCCCTTGATGTATTTCACCCATGTTTCCTAACACCCTCCCCTCTGGCAACCACATTCTGTTCTCTGTAATGATGTAATATTTAACCATTTTTTTAATGTTTTTTTTTTTTTTTTTTGAGAGAGAGAGACAGAGCATGAGCAGGGAAGGGGCAGAGAGAGAGGGAGACACAGAATCTCAAGCAGGCTCCAAGCTCTGAGCTGTCAGCACAAAGCCCAATGCGGGGCTTAAACTCATGAACCATGAGATCATGACCTGAGCCAAAGTCAGACACTTAACTGACTGAGCCACCCAGGTGCCCCAATGATGTAACATTTAAATAGGAGGCAGAAAAAAAGCAAAGGAATGAACCAGTGGAATCTGAAGGAAGAGCATTTCTGGCAGAGCAAGTACAAAGGCTCAGAAGCAAGTGAGCTTGGCATGTCTGAGAAACCGTAAGAGACCTGGGTGCCTCTGGTTAAGTGTGCAAGAGGGAGGGTGGTAAGAGGTGAGGTCAGGGAGTTAGGCACAAATCATATGCTATCACACCTTGTAGGATTTGATAATAAATCGATTCTATGCCAAGAGGAATAGGGAATCCATTGGGTGTTTTCATCAAAGACTGTCATTTTGAGATCACTGACTTTGGCTCCAGGGTAGGGAATTGATCTGGGTGACAGTGGCAGGGAAGCCATGGAGAGAAGTGGGGAGATCACCTGGGATGAGTGATAGTTGAAGACTAGGCAGGTAAAATGGTGTTCTCATGACCAATTCCAGTGTGTATCTATGTGTGTGAGAGTGGTGGAGGTCACCACACCAATAAGCAATGCTCAAGACACCAACTGGGTGTCCCACAATTCAACCCAGTTCTGACGCTATCCGTGCGAGTATCGGAGACAGTATCAGATTCCACAGGTTGAGGGCTGAGTCCCGCAAGTCTGCCCCCGACCCTAACTAACACTTCAGACTTCAGTCCAGTCCCAAGCTCAGGTTGTGACCTGTACTTCTGATTCGCTGGCTATAGATCAGAGGTTCCCACAAGCCCCTGGGTGGGTGCAATTAATTTGCTAGAGTGGCTCACAGAATTCAGGACACCCTTTTACTCTCTGGATCACTGATTTATTATGAAAAGATATAACTCAGGAACAAGCAGATGAAAGGGATGTAGAGGGCAAGGCAGGGCAAAAGGGCTCCATGCTTCCTTGCCTTCTCCAGGCTGGGCTTTCCCAGCAGCTTCGTATGTGAGCTCACCAACCCAGAATCTCTCTGAACTCTGCCCTTTTGGGGTTTTATGGGGACTTCAGTACACAGGAAAGGACAGATTCAACCTCCAGCCCAGGAAGTGTGTGTGTTTCGAAGGAGAGAGGAGGGACCTTTCCAACTCCCCAATGGCTTCCAACCAGCCCCTCAAGCCACCTCATTAACATAACAAAAGACACCTTTATCGCTTTTATCAGGTAGGATGATTCCAAGAGCTTTTGGAGCTCTCTGCCAATGACAGGATGAAGACCAACTACATATTTCTTATGATAAATCACAATATCACAGACAAAGATGTTGGGGACTTGAACTAGGGCAAGTGGTTGAATGTGGAATCTACTTGAAGAGTAGTGTTCACAGGACTTGTTGATAGTCATAGGGATGGAAAAACAGAGGGTTAAGGAATTCATTGTAGAACACGTGCATGACGGTTTTTACAAACAGGTAAAGAATCAGTGGGTCCAAAGAAAAGTTTTACTGATACGTGAAAAATTATATTCTGACACAGCCCATTCACAGCATGGCACAACCAATAATATAACACTGGACTAACTCTTTTTTTTTTTTTTTTTTTTTTTTTTGAGCCTTGTTACTCATGATTTGGCCTTGAGCAAAAAAAAATTTCCCATCACTGGCCACCTCAGGTTTTTTTATATGTAGAAATTAAAGGGTAAAGTATATACTCTCTACAAGTCCATTTACTTCATTTGTGCAATGTCTCCAAGGATTAAACGCAACCTTTATTTGCTAATAGATATTCTGAACCCATTAGTGACTTTGCTGGTGACTTTACTTCCTAGGGGCCTGCAAGAGAAGTATTTCCCAAGGGAAAAGTGTATAGAATTCCATTAGGAGTGTACCCAATGAATTGAGATGTCATTTAAAGCTTACGCAGAATCCCATTCTGATGACCTGACCTAATAAAACAGACTGAATAAACAGAAATTTGCCTCACTAATGCCTTGGGCAGAGGGAAGAGGCTCAATCTAGTTATTATACTCTACTATGTGTTTGACAATGTTGCGAGTTCTTCAGCCAAAAGATTAATCTAAAAAGTCAGTAAATGTTTGTTCAGTGGGGAAAGAAATGCATGATGATTGAATTACATATTATAGCTTCATTGATTGACAGCACAAGTACTGAGATATTTGGCCTGGCAAATTGAAACTCTTGCATAGGAAGTAAAAAAAAAAGGAAGAAACCTTGATTGTGTAATCAGAGCATGTTAACACACTGTTATTGTTTCAAATATGTGTTTTCTCCCTTTTGCAAGAAAAAAAAAATCTGAGAAAGAGCCTTGGTTTGTTTACACAAAAGATCCTATAGGCCAGGATCGTAAAATATAAATAGGCAAGCAGCCAGAACTAACAATGGAAGAAAGGTAGAAATGGGAAACATTTGGGCAAAGTGGGAGAAAAATGCAGGAGAAAGCCGGACAGAGGGCAAATTCAAACACTATACCTCTCTTATCTTCAGTTACCCTGAGTTGGTGAGGGAGGGGGAATAGGAAAACAAATTTCTCCATGAATCTTGCCAAATTCTTCTTATTAACTCTTTAACTGTTCCTGTCCAGAGAAAAAGTTCATTAGAAACCCTTCTTTTTAAAAGCATCCAAATAAATAAGAAGCAAACTTAGTGTACCTTTTCACTAGCCTTTTGGTCAGTGGTTCTCAAGCTCTAATGACTGTAGGAATCACGCAGGGAACTTGCTGAAAATGCACATGCCAGGGCTCCACCCCCCAAAGATGCAGACTTCACCTCTGAGGTGGAGCCCCCAGCCTACCTTTTTCCAAACATCTCAGCTGATTCTGATGCAGGTAGGTCCACAGACCACATTTGAATATCCATCTTTTTTGTTTTTTAATGTTTATTGATTTTTGAGAGAAAGAGAGCAGGGGAGGGGCAGAGAGAGAGAGAGTCAGAGACACAGAATCCGAAGCAGAATCTGATGCAGGGCTCCAACTCAGGAACTGTGAGATCATGACCTGGGCCAAATTGGCTCAACCGACTGAGCCACCCAGGTGCCCCTGAATAGCCATCTTTTAAGAGGCCACAGAGTATGTAGTCAGGCTCTTTCCCTTTGTTGTATCAAAGTTGAGCTGAAAAGGGTAATTTTTCTAGTTTAGGGGCATTTATCTTTGGTGAAATTCTATAGGGGAACTATCATAAAATTTGCTGACTGGATAAAATGCAAAGTTCAAGCCTGTGCTGCTTAAAAGAAACGCACCAGGAAAACGGGCGCATGGGAGAAAATTTTTATTCCAGCTCAGTAGAACTCAAGGTAAGAAACATTCAGTGGGAAAAGGCTGGTTATTTTATACTGCTGAAGCACAGTCTCCAATAAAGAGATAACAATTGTGAGCATTTATGCACCAATAAAACGTCAAATATATAAAATGTAACTTTTCAAAATAGGGCAAATTTTTAAAAATTGTGAGAGGTTTTAATACAAATTGTGTAATTGAAACGGCCTTGCAGCTGATTCTACCCAGTTTCCTCTGTATTTAATTTGTATTAAAGGCAACATAAACCTTTTATTGATTTTGGTAAAAGCATAAAAATTACCCCATGCTTAATTTGGTAGTGAAAAGTAGAGCACAGAATGTGAGCCAAGCAAAACAACTGAAAATCCTATTTAGTTGAAACAAAAGATAAAATTAAAAAGCCAATGAATGGCCACGTCGTTAAGTTAATCGGCAACACGTAACAGCAATTTTAAATGAGAGTAGATTTAGGAGACCCTATGCCAGACATAGAGGGTACTTTTTATTTGTCTAAATGGACTTTTAGTGGGTTTATTCTTTTCCTCCCTCCAAACGTAACCATGCTATGTTATCCACCGTAAATTTATGGTATGTGTGTATGCGTGTGTGTGTGTTACACTAATGCGGGAGAAAATAGTAGAAACACAAAAATAGTGATTGACAAAAACACTTTTCTGTTTGTTTCCAAAATGTGTTAGTACGTAAAACAGCAACACAGTCGTTGCGGGTTTTTTGTTTTGTTTTGTTTGTTTTTGGTTTTTATTTTTTGCAACATAGTACTTGACTACTTCTTTGTTTTATGGTATAATGAAATATCATAAGCTAATCTTGTACTATTCTTGTTCAAGATCTAAAATTAAAAATTTCTCAGGGTGCTCGGGTGGCTCAGTTGGTTAAGCATCCGACTTCATCTCAGGTCATGATCTTGCCGTTCTTGAGTTCAAGCCCCAGGTCGGGCTCTGAGCTGACAGTTCTGAGCCTGGAGCCTGCTTCAGATCCTGTGTCTCCCTCTCTCTCTCTGCTCTTCTCCAACTTGCACGTACTCTCTCTCTCAAAAATAAATAAACATTAAAAAAAGTTTTTTTTAAGGTGTTTTTCAAAGACCCCAGCTATTTAAGACCAGCATCTGTGTGGTAGGGGCACTGGTTGCTACTTTGTTTCTGGGTCTTTCAGGTGGACAGCATAATAGGGGGAGGAAATACGTGTGTTTATGTACATCCACGTATACATGACGTATGTGTATATAAATATGAAAATGTGTGTCACATGCATATTTATTTACATGTATTTATAAAGATAGGATATATGCTTCCAATTAAAATTTAGGGTTACCAAGTTTTACCCTTAATTTCTTCAATCTTACGTCTATATAATATCCTGTTATGTCAAAAAGCTCGGTTTGCGGTGTCACCAGCTTAATGGTTAATGTGTGAAATTCCAAAATTCATGACAGTCTCAGAATAACAATGTCAGTGCCACCTTGAAAGCATGGTCACTAAGACTTTCTAAAAATAATCTTACTGTTGAGGTGCCTGGGTGGCTTAGTCGGTTGAGTGTCTGACTTTGGCTCAGGTCATGATCTCACAGCTCATGGGTTTGAGCCCCACATCGGGCTCTGTGCTGACAGCTCGGAGCCTGGAGCCTGCTTCAGATTCGGTGTCTCCTTCTTTCTCTACTCCTTTCCTGCTCATGCTCTCTCACTCTCTCTCTCTCCCTGTCTCTCTCTCAAAAATAAATAAACATTAAAAAACTTTAAAAGTAATCTTACTGTTTAGGATATATGCCACTAGAGATATTCAGTATAATAAATGTTTTACATTGCTTAAAATAATTCTTCTATGTATGGCTATGCTACTAATTCAATACACAGCTCGGTTCCTTTGTTTTACTATGCTTTTGATTTTTAGGAACTTCTTTTTAAATTTTATTTTTATTTTCTATTTATATTAAATATCTGATCCTGAGATAAAACATATAAAACAAGATATATTTAGATATTTCTAGCTTCAATCTCTGTCCCTTAGATCTTCTTCCTCCCTCCCATAGGTTACCATTTTATTTTTCAATTTATCAATTTAAAACAATTTTTATTTTTATTTTTATTTTATGTATTATGTTTTGAGACAGAGAGAAAGCAGGGGAGGGGCAGAGGGAGACAGAGAGAATCCTAAGCAGGCTCCAGGCCCAGTGCAGAGCCTGACTCAGGGCTCAATCTCACGACCATGAATGAAATCATGACCTGAGCTGAAATCAAGAGTCAGACACTTAAACAACTGAGCCAACCATGCTCTCTTATTTTTTAAAATGAGCAAACAGCACACATGTTTGTGTGCTCTCTTTTAAAACACTTCTCCCCACCGTGCATTTTTTTTCCCCTTAATGGTACATCATAGAGACACCTCTGTAGTGGTGAATAGAAGAAATATTGTATTTCTTTTTTTATTTTTCTTTTAATTTTTTTTTCAACGTTTATTTATTTTTGGGACAGAGAGAGACAGAGCATGAACGGGGGAGGGGCAGAGAGAGAGGGAGACACAGAATCGGAAACAGGCTCCAGGCTCCGAGCCATCAGCCCAGAGCCCGACGCGGGGCTCGAACTCACGGACCGCAAGATCGTGACCTGGCTGAAGTCGGACGCTTAACCGACTGCGCCACCCAGGCGCCCCGAAATATTGTATTTCTTGTACTATCGTAATTTCACACCTGTAACAAAAACCAATCTCAAAGTTAATAGATGATTTAAGTTAGGGACTCTGATCAAACTCGGTGCCCCCAGTATCCTAAAATTAGTAAACTGAACTGCGTTTGAATGGCTATGATTCTTGTCCTGAAATTCACACCAAGAACTCCAATTCTCTCTGCTCTTTCATAGAGAGGCTTTCTTGCTCAGCGCATTCGCTTTATTTTCTTTTGAATAAACAGATGCTTATGGAGAACTTGGTGTTAGTTACTAGGTATACCAAGATCCAGGAGATGCTTTCTGGCTTCATATAGTTGAAGTGTGAGCAGACTAGTAGTGACCATACTGTGTGATAAGTGCTTGGCTCATGGTGCTTAATTTCCCTTGATGGTTTCGGTGATGGTGCAGTCCATAGGGGGCAAGTCGAGAGACTTCAGGGGTGCCTGTTTGGGCCCTCATGCTGGCTTGAAGGTACAGGGAGAAACACATCGTAGACATTTAATAAATAGTAATGATTCTCTTCTCCCCGCTCTCTTCTCCAAGTAATTTCCTTCCTGTAGAGCTAAGTGTCATCCCATCCTCTGACTCACTGTTCTTGGTAACGGTCATACTCTCTGCCTTGGGTATGATCTGCTCAGACAGTCACCCCATGTCAATCAGTTTATCATTTTGAACCTCTCCTTTCAGTGTCTCCCCTTCCTCCCTCCCCCCTCCCTTTCCTTTGCCCAATGCTTCTGTTTTATAGCTTTTCCACTCATCTCCGCTGTTTACTCTCTTATTCTGATGTAACCAATCCCACTCGTGCAAACTCAATTCATTCCAAAAGGAGACTTAATGTGCCATAAAACTAACAGGGAGATTGCTCTCAAGGTGGGCAATAAGCTGACACAGCACACAGGTAATATTTATATGGCGATGCTACCTCGAGAAATACCAGCCACTGCACTGCTTGCAAATCACAGGGTAATTATCCGCCTTAGGTCCTTAATCACTGGAGCAAAGCCCTTCCTAAGTAAACACAAATAGGGAATGCGAAGCTGGATGCCGATGAAAAGTGAGACAAGCCAAGTGAGAGACCACCTCTGGGGATGAGGTTAGGAGGGGTGGCAGGGGCCCTCCCTGCAGTCTTTATGGAGGCAATAAAATACGGCAGTCAATATCAGGGTCTCCGAACACAGAGAGACACAGGTTTAAATAATGTGATCGTGTGCCAGTTGCTTGAGCTTGGCGTGCGTTGGTTTTCTTCCACAGAAAATGGGCGTGATATTTCCGCCTTACTGATTAGTGACAGGGATCAAGTTACACAGTGTATTTAAAGCACTGGCATTCAGGCGCCCCTGGGTGGCTCAGTCAGTTAAGCATCAGATTCCTGATTTGGACTCAGGTCATGATCTCATGGTTCACGGGTTCGAGCCCCATGTTAGGCTCTGGGCTGACAGTGTGGAGCCTGCTTGGGATCCTCTGTCATCCTGTCTCTGCCTCTCCCCTACTTGCTCTCTCTCTCTCTCTCTCAAAATAAATAAATAAACATTAAAAAATAAAGTGCTGATACTTAATAAACACACGAATGTTTCTTCTTATCAACATCCTCACTTATTCTAGGACTACCAAGCTTTCCTTACTACGGAACTCTTTTTATTTTGGGGGACTCCCAGAAGAAACCACGATTCATGCTGGTCACCACGTACGCTCCTGTACTGTCTCTGCAGAGAAGGCCTGGGCTGTACGAATCACCCTTGAAGGAAGGAATGACCGAAGACACACTTTCCTGTTTTCTTTTTTAAGTGTATTTACCTATTTTGAGAGAGAGAGCACGCAGGGTTGGGACAGAGAGAGAGAGAATCCCAAGCAGGCTCTGTGCTGTCAGAGCAGAGCCCATGGGGGGCTCAATCTCACCAACTGTGAGATCAAGACCTGAGCAGAAACCAAGAGTTGGTAGCGCAACAGACAGAGCCACCCAGGGGCCCCAGGAAATGCACACTGAGCTTGTTAGTGCCAGCAACGTACAAATCGGGTGAAGGTCTAAAGTTTGCAGGGAGGCACAATGGTGTCTTCTCAGAAGATGCAGTTCAACCCCCAGAGCCTGCCTCAAGCCCTGGCCTGAATATCACTAAGAGCTAATGTCTAGGACCTCACAGGAATTTTAAAGCCTGCTTGACAATGACCTCACCCCCACCCTTCCATTTTTCAGTGTAGAATCAGAAGTCTCATAATTTGTTCTAGCAGCTCCAAGACTTGCTTAAAAACTCTCAAATGCTTAAAATGCAAACAGAAAAAAAAATTTTAGCTCAATCAAGCTTTACCCCCACTGTTACAAGGAGTGCCCCTTAGTATGTGTTTTCCTTGTCTTCCTGCTGTTATTTCTGCTGAAAATTTATTTGAGAAACCCAGGCATTTGGACATAGGACATGTAAATTCAAGAATGGGCCCTATGATCATCTCACGATGGTAGACTTTTCATTTATGAAAACTGAATCTGTAAGTCTTGCAATAAGAGTAACTCTCATTTATTCGGGATTTGTTATATGTCTCACTCTGTAGTGAGAGTGCATTGTATTAACTCACCAACTGCACTCTGTTACTTGTGAGAGTGTTTTTATTATTTTACCTCATCCAGGTTTTATTGAGATATAATTGACGTATGTCCCCATATGTGTTTCAAGTATACGGCATGAGGGTTGGACTCACATACATTGCCACATGGTATCCATAGTGAGTTAACATCCATGGTCTCATATGGATACAATCAAAATAAATTATTGTCTTTATTTTGTAGCTGAGGGAACTGAAGCAGAAGGAGGCTAAGTGACCTTTCCACAATTATACAGCTACTAAGTAAGAGCCTGGACTTTGAATGCAGGTGGTCTAGTGCAGATAGCGCCTGCTTACCTGACAACATACGGCCTCTTCTGTGAAAGGAAATGTACTCTCTTTAAGAGCTCAGAGAAGTGATTTTTCAGAAATAGGTTGTAAAAAGCAAAATGCAATTTTCGATAGCTAATAGTGAATATTACTATGTTATTTATTTATTTAACCTTTTACAATTGACTGGATGCCTGGGTGGCTCAATCGGTTAAGTCTGATTCTTGATTTCGGCTGAGGTTCACGATCTCATGGTCTGTGGGTTTCAGTCCCTGTGCTTACAGTACGGAGCCTGCTTGGGATTCTCTGTTTCCCCTTCCTTTTAAAATTAAGATATAATTGAGATATAGTTGCGAGTGTGCAACATAATGATTTGATATTTACATATGTTGTGAAATAATCTTTACAATAGGTCTAGTTAACACCCATTATTTGTGGGGGTCTTTTTTTTTGTATTTTTAGGATTTAAAAATTTTTATTTTTGTGTGTTTTTAAGTATTAACAGATAGTTATTCCATTGGGTCCTGATTTAACTGGCAAATTCAATAAGAGTGAGGGATTTCAAAATACTCTTTGGATTCTATATCTGATATAGTTAGTAATACACAGACTTCCAGAACTAGAAGTTACCTAAGTAATTATTTTCTCTTCCCTCTTTCCTTTAGTAAATGAGAAAATCCTCTGGAATGAAGTGACATGCCCAAGGGCACAGGAAAAGTAGAGACCGGAACTTTGAGCCTCTTATCCCCAGTGTTATTTATTACCCTTTCTTTCTTTCTTTCTTTCTTTCTTTCTTTCTTTCTTTCTTTCTTAATATTTATTTCTGGGAGAAAGAGAGCATGAGTGGAGGAGGGGCGGGGGGTGGGGAGCAGGGACAGAGGATCTGGAGTGGGCTCTGAGCTGACAGCAGAGAGATGATGCCACCCAGGAAGGTAGGTTTGAATTTAGTAAATTAAACACAATGCATTTGGCTCTGGTATAGACAAGATAAAAACAATTAGGACAAACCTTAATATGAAGATGATGATTTCCATATTTTTTAGGAAGTCCTACTGGCCTGGCCATATCCAGCTAAATAGAATTTGGAGATGTGGATATGATGATCCATTAGGCAGAGAGGAATAATCCATGATTATTCACTTTAGTGACCCAAAGTGGAAGATTTCTGTTATTGGTAAACTATTCCCATACTAGTAATACTATGTACTTGGAGACGTCACTCAGATGTAAAGTACATGTCACACATCAGTAGACTTGGGTAATGAGTACTATTTTCACTTTGTGCAAATGTGCTTAGTTAATTTGAAGAGTAGACGGAGTCGCTTCTTATAAACATTCAGACTGTGATTTCTGTATCCAAAACAAATTCTGTTGAAATCCTGTTAAAAACTATAGTAACAATGCTACGGCAGGCAGAGTAATGTCTCCCTTTTCCCAAATGTCTAGACTAGAATATCTGGAGCATATGACTATGTTACTTACATGGTGAAAGGGACTTTGCAGATCTGATTAAGGGTATGAACTCTGAGATTACCCTGGATTATTGAGGTGGGCCCAATCTAAGCACAAGCATACTTAAATGTAGAAGAGGAAGACAGAAAAGTCAGACAGATTTGATGGAAGTAAAAAGGACGCTGCAAGCTTGAAAAGGACTCAACCCTATGTTGCTGGCTTTAATGACGGAGGAAGGGGGCCCCGAATTAAGGAATGCAGGCAATCTCTAGTAGCTGGGAATGGCCCTCAGCTGACATTCAGCCAAGAAACGGGGGCCACAGTCCTATAAACACAGGGAATTGAATTCTGCCAACAATTTGAATGAATAGGGAAATGGCATCTCTCCTATTGGCTTAAGCTACTCAGGGTCCATTGAGTAGGTTTGTGGTCAATCCAACCCAATCTGTAGGACTGAGAAAAGAGGTGAGATAGTTTCCAAAGGAAATTAAGGGTGTTTTTTCCAAAAGGAGGAGAAACGAATGCAGGGCTGATAATCACAGGCATCCTGGAAAGTCTACACATCTGCTGTTCAAAATAAATCATACATCTACTTTTCCACACATAAAACTCACTCAAGTCCAATATTCCTCCTTAGCTTATATGTAACTCTCTTGGCCCCGTGGGGATGTGACATCTCCTTGTCTTTTGATATATGTCTAGATTGTAAATTTATCCACACCTGACTCATCCAGCACACTGTGGAGGTATAGATGGTATAAACCTTCTCTTTGGAGAAAAAATACTGGTAAATAGTACACAGTGGTCGTCATATATCCATGATGATCATCACATACTGTAGGTCCAAAGATGGGAATGTTGATCCCTGATAGGCTAGGGAATTTCTTGGTCAGTCTGGTAGCCCCAAGTTCTGTTGTTTGGTAGATTCTAGATTCTTCCTTTTCATTTCACTCTGTGGTTATATTTTAATATGGCCATTGTCTAGAATTCCATTTTTATATGCGGTTTGCAGCCTATATGGCACAGTGCAAGTTCAGGGACAAGGGGATTTTTTTTTTTAGGGGTTAAACGACAACAGATAAGCTTGGGTTTTTTTGTTTTTTTGTTTTGTTTTGTTTTGCTTTGCTTGTTTGTTTTGTTTTGTTTTATTTTTTTCCCAACACAATTCCATGAAATGCTTGGGATATTTTTGTCTATTTACTTCATTCAAACCAGAGAGCATGGTGAGCCATACTCTCCAAGCCCAGAACCTGAGAGGGGAATTGTGGTTTGTAGCAACTGACCTCAGACAGTGTCCTGCCTACTTTTCTGAAACTCGCTTCGCTGGCTTCCAAATTGGGCTGTGCTTTCGCGCAATTGAAAGCAATAGGTTAGGGAAGGAGAGACCACGGATCTGCTCCGTGTCACAGACTCACCCCAGCTGTATCTTCACGTGGAGATAACGTGTTTTATGTTCCAGCGTTCCGCAACATACACTTGGGAAATCACTTGCAAATTTCTCTGGGCCTGCTCATTTTTTCCACTTGAAAAAGTTGGCTTTTCCTATTTGCCACCCACAGTGTGGGGTGGATATGAGGATGAGCGTGGGAAAATTCTACAGCGAGCTTAAAGGCCCTTCAAATCAAGATTTGAAGCAAAGTGCTTTCAAACACGAATAAAGTGTTATCATTAGAGCCAAACTTGAAGGTGGGGGGAGAGTGGATATTTGTATTTGGTTAGCAATAAGGTGAAAAGCCTCCTTTGCTCTCATTTGTGTGTAACACATAAAGGTGTTATTATTTTAAAAACTGCGGCGGTGGGGCGCCTGGGTGGCGCAGTCGGTTGAGCGTCCGACTTCAGCCAGGTCACGATCTCGCGGTCCGTGAGTTCGAGCCCCGCATCAGGTTCTGGGCTGACAGCTCAGAGCCTGGAGCCTGTTTCCGATTCTGTGTCTCCCTCTCTCTCTGCCCCTCCCCTGTTCATGCTCTGTCTCTCTCTGTCCCAAAAATAAATAAACGTTGAAAAAAAATAAAAAATAAAAATAAAAAAATAAAAACTGCGGCGGAGAATTTGTTTCCCCTGATGACTTTGGGGCATTTATTGTGACTATTCATATATTTGGGATTATTTCTACTATGACACTTTGTGTTTTCTATGCCCTAGTCTTTCTCTTTACCTCTTTTCCCCCTTCTTTTTCACCTTTTTAAATGAATTAAGTCATCCTTGTTCCCTTTTTCTTTCCTATTTTAGAATTTACATGTGCATACACACACACATACTCATATGCATACATGTATGTGCATGTTTTATGTAGGTGTATATCTATATACATATAGGTATATATGTATGTATATATTCTTAGAGGTGTAATGTGCTTCTTGACTAAGTCTAAAGTTAATGAATATTTTACCCTCCACTTAATCAATACAATAACCTTAAAATGCTTTAAGTCACTGACCTTACATATTGAGTTTGCCCAGTATTTTTATTCCTCCATGATTTCATATACCCAAAGTTATGATTTATTTATGGTCTGTGGTCCATTAGATTATTGCTCAGGAAATATCCTGTCTTTCCCCAGTACCTCCATGGACAAAGTATGATTCCCTGTCCCCCATATATCATGTGGCATGCTTTGGCTCATGAGATATTCATAGAGGTGATGTGAGTAGAGTTTGACAAGTTTGTACAGTGGGCTCCTTTATTTATTTCCTTTCTTTTTTTTTTTTTTTTTTTTGAGATCTAATTCACTTACCTTAAATTCACCCTTTTAAAGTGTGCGTTGAATGGTTTTTAGGACATTCACAAAGTAGTGCAACCACCGCTGCTATCTAATTTGAGAACATTTTCATCACCCCAAAAGTAACGCCATGTCCGTTAGTGGTCCTCAGTACCCTCTTCTACCAGCTCTTGGTGAACACTAATCCTTTCTAGGTCTATATGGATTTGATGATTGTGGTCATCACATATAAAAATGGTATCACACCATATGTGGCTGTTTATTTTTTTTTCTGGCTTCTTTTACTCAGCACAATGTTTTCAAGGGTCATCAACACTGCAGCATGAGACAGCACTTCCTTTTCTATGGCTGAATAATATTTCATCATATGAACACGCCACATTTGCTTATCCATTCAACAGTCAATGGGCATTTGAATTGTTTCCACTTTTTGACTAACATAAATAATGCTGCTACGGGCATTTATGCATAAGCTTTCATGTAGACATGCTTTCAACTATTTTGTCTACTAGAGTGGAAAATTGCTACATAACAACATAATTCGATGTTTCACTTTTTGAGGAACTTCCACACTATTGTCCAAAATGGCTGCACTATTTTAAATTCCCACCAGTCGTGTGTGAGGGTTACAATTTCTGCATATCCTCATCTATACTTGTAATTGCCATTTTTTGTTGTACATATTTTAGAAAGCATCAAGTCGTATCTCAAGGTTTGGTTTCCATTTCCCCAGTGAATAATGATGTTGAGCATTTTTCATGTGCTTAGTGGCCATTCGTGTATCATCTTTGGAGAAATATCAGCTTACATCCTTTGCACCATTTTAACATTGGGTTATCTTTTTATTGTTGAGTTTTGAGAATGAGTTACATATTATGGCCTAGATCCTTATCAGACACATGATTTGCAAACATTTTCTCCCATTTTGTGACTTCTTTTCATTTTCTTGTGTCTTTTAAAATACAAAAGTTTTAATTTTCATGAAATCCAGTGTGTCTGCTTTTCTTTGCTCACTGTACTTTTGATATCATATCTAAGAAATAATTGCTTAAATCCAAGGCCACAAAGACCTATTTGTCTGGAAATCCTACAAGATATATGGAAAATCTTCTCTCTAACCCCATGTTTTTTAACTTTCCTTTTATATTTTTTTATCTTTTAATTTTTCAGTGTTTCTCTTCATTTTTCAGTAGGTTCCATGCCTAACATGGGGCTTGAACTCGCAACCCTGAGACCAAGAGATTCATGCTCTCTTGGCTAAGACGTCCAGGTGCCCCATCAGTAATTCATGAGGAGTAATTTTCTTTCCTGTATTTTTCAGCTCTCTGAAATTGTTTCCAATTTGTTCTTTAACCCATTTGCTCTGTTTTAATTTAAATGATAAGGTTTTCGATCTCTGCAAGTGTTAGGGGTTTATTTCTCAAATATCTCTGTTCTTTTTTTTCATAAACTACTTGTATGTCTTAATTCCTTATATTATATGATTAATAATTTTCAATAGAATTATTATTTTTTATTTAAAAAACAATTTTTTTCAACGTTTATTTATTTTTGGGACAGAGAGAGACAGAGCATGAACGGGGGAGGGGCAGAGAGAGAGGGAGACACAGAATCGGAAACAGGCTCCAGGCCCTGAGCCATCAGCCCAGAGCCCGACGCGGGGCTCGAACTCACGGACTGCGAGATCGTGACCTGGCTGAAGTCGGACGCTTAACCGACTGCGCCACCCAGGCGCCCCTCAATAGAATTATTTATAATTTCAGATTATTCTACAATCTGATGTTCTTGGTAGCCTAATTCTGTGTGTGTGTGTGTATGTGTGTGTATGTGTGTATGTGTGTAGATGTATGTGTGTGTATATGTGTGTGTGCATGTATGTGTGTGTGTGTGTATACTGACTCTTGCTCATGGTTTGTTGTTTCCTCATGACCTTTACATTTTTTAATGTGAAGCTTCCTTACACTGGCCTTCCTGTGGAAATCCTATATGACTTGGCTAAAGGGCATGCTTTTCTAAGGTGGTTTCGAATGTTCTTTGGCAAGAGCTTTGAAGTATTACAAATTGGGATCAATTGAATATCCTTTTCTTTGTTCAAAAGTGCACACACTATGCAGATGCTCTACATCTGACCCCAAATCTATGTGGTACAGTTGCATCGTTATGAATTTTTAAGGGAATTCTGTTTTCTCATTCAAATACCAAGGAGATGCAGACAAAGTCTTTTTGATATATTTTACTAATCCAGCTGTCAAGGGTCTCAGCTTTATGTAGGAGTTCGTTTCCTTTCCCTGTTTCCCATTGGCCCAAGATTTCATCTACCATGGTAATAAAATATAAGAATATAAAACACATCATTGAAGCTGACGGCACCTCCTAGGGCCATTGCAACCTCCTCTCACCTGCTGACATTTGTACTTTTCAATATTCTCTTCATATCTGATCCCTGAGAATCTCTCTTACTTAATCACAAGTTTAGCTATGAGTTTAAAGGATGTTCAATATATTTGTTTAGACCTCCTAAGTGTTCTAAGTGAGGACATTTTCTGGTTATCTAGCCTATTGTTTTGGCACAACTGGAAGCCTGAGAAATGAGCTGCAGCCTGAATTTTGGCTGTAGGAATATTTCAGGATCAGGCTAGCTGTCTACAAATGTATACTAGTTGTTCTATGAAAATAAAGTTCATAGGTTTCCAATCCTTAAAGGGAAATCACTCAAGCTGAAAAGCCTATTATAGGATGTAGACTACAGGGTGAAGTGTCTTCCCCAAACACCAATTTTGTGGTTTTTTTTAATGGCATTCATTTTTTTTAAGTTTATTTATTTATTTTGAGAGAGAGAGAGAGAGAGAGAGAGAGAGAGCGAGCGAGCAGGGGAGAGGCAGATAGAGAGGAAGAGAAGGAATCCCAAGCAGACTCCTTTGCTATCAGCAAGAAGCCCAACTTGGGGCTTGATCCCATGACCTGATTGGAAACAAGAGTCTGATGCTTGACTGAGCCACCCAGGTGCCCCAGGTTCTTTTCTTAATATGTATCTTAAAACTACATGATAAACTACTTGCAAACAATTGCACTGATTTGTTCGTTTTTTTTTTTTAAATGTCTATTTATTTTTGAGAGCTAGAGGGAAACAGTGTGAGCAAGGTAGGGACAGAGAGAGAGAGAGGGAGACACAGAATCCAAAACAGGCTTCAGGCTCCCAGCTGTCAGCACAGAGCCCAACGCGGGGCTCGAACTCACAAGGTGTGAGATGGTGATGTGACCTGAGCTGAAGTCAGATGCTTAACCAACTGAGCCACCCAGGTGTCCCTGTTTTCTGTTTTGTTTTGTTTTGTTTTTAAGGAAAGCGGATGAAAATTAACTCGGTGTGTCTCCTGTTAGGATCAGATCTGGAGTTCCTGTTCTCTGTGATCACTATCAGTATCAGAAATCATGTGGTTCCTAGGGGAGTGTCTCTTGTTATTCTATCTCTCTGTCTCTCTTTCTCTCTCTCACAAATTAGTGAGCTGGCAGTAATTCCAGTTTTAGCATCAAAAGGAGAGGTCCACTGAGATGGTTTCCCCTGATGGCTTCATCTGTTTGATTTTTTTTTAAAACTAGAATATTAGAACTTACTAGTTTAGATTTTGGTATTTTAGATAATGTTGTGTTTGTTCATTTTTATGATGTCTTAAGAATGGGAGAGAATTATACTGAATCTAGGATTATAATGAACAAAGTACCATCTCCAAAGTAAGTCAAGGAGGATCTTCCAGTAGAGATGGACAAATGAATTACATGAGTCTCTTCCCTCAATTTTAAACAGATGGAAATGCTTGATGAAAATGATGAGATTATTATAATTATCACTGTCATTTAAATATAGAACCAAGCCAAGCTAAGAATTTTTAAAAACACTTATGCACTATTCCACCACAATGGAAGTGTAGTCCCAGAGGTGCATGAAATTGCATGGCTCATAGGGCAATTGCACAAGATATGTGCCTTAACGGCTGATGTCTAAACACATTCATAGAAATTGGTATCAAAGTCTCAGACTCCTTATGTAACTGGAATAGGAACTATGGTTCCTTTTAAAATCTGGAAGACAAGAAAGGACTCCCTTTTGGAAAACTTTAACCTATCACCTCAAGGATGCTTCCAGAAAGTAAGTCAACTCCCCCAAGTCATGGCTATAAGCAGAGTTAATTGTGGGAAGTTGAATAAAAAATGCTGAACCACATATGACTGTGTATGCCATCCTTTTGTGTAAAAGCCCACAGATGGAAACTAATGTAAACATTGGCCTGGGCTCTATTAGGCCCAAGCATGGGTGTTCACAAAACAGCCCCTTAAGGGCTTCTTCAAACACAGGAACATCTGCAGCACCCTTAGAAAACAATTCTGAGGGACCACTGAGGATCAGCCCACAGACAAAACTTATAAAGCACACATGTTTTTTCCCAATATATGAAATTTATTATCAAATTGGTTTCCATACAACACCCAGTGCTCATCCCAAAAGGTGCCCTCCTCAATACCCATCACCCACCCTCCCTCCCTCCCACCCCCCCCCCCATCAACCCTCAGTTTGTTCTCAGTTTTTAAGAATCTCTTATGCTTTGGCTCTCTCCCACTCTAACCTCTTTTTTTTTCCTTCCCCTCCCCCATGGGTTTCTGTTAAGTTTCTCAGGATCCACATAAGAGTGAAAACATATGGTATCTGTCTTTCTCTGCATGGCTTATTTAACTTAGCATAACACTCTCCAGTTCCATCCATGTTGCTACAAAAGGCTGTATTTCATTCTTTCTCATTGCCACGTAGTACTCCATTGTGTATATAAACCACAATTTCTTTATCCATTCATCAGTTGATGGACATTTAGGCTCTT
The DNA here is from genome assembly GCF_014898765.1 of Herpailurus yagouaroundi. Taxonomy (NCBI): domain Eukaryota; kingdom Metazoa; phylum Chordata; class Mammalia; order Carnivora; family Felidae; genus Herpailurus; species Herpailurus yagouaroundi. The sequence continues at coordinate 8,991,163 of NW_024412420.1, read as the reverse complement.
TCCATAATTTGGCTATTGTTGAGAGTGCTGCTATAAACATTGGGGTACAAGTGCCCCTATGCATCAGCACTCCTGTATCCCTTGGGTAAATTCCTAGTAGTGCTATTGCTGGGTCATAGGGTAGGTCTATTTTTAATTTTCTGAGGAACCTCCACACTGTTTTCCAGTGGCTGCACCGATTTGCATTCCTACTAACAGTGCAAGAGGGTTCCCGTTTCTCCACATCCTCTCCAGCATCTATAGTCTCCTGATTTGTTCATTTTGGCCACTCTGACTGG
>NW_024412420.1:8831335-8990485 GCF_014898765.1 Herpailurus yagouaroundi | reverse complement strand
ATAAATAAACGTTGAAAAAAAAATAAAAAAAATAAAATAGGTAAACATTTATTTATTTATTTATTTATTTATTTTTTTAAATTTTTTTTTTCAACGTTTTATTTATTTTTGGGACAGAGAGAGACAGAGCATGAACGGGGGAGGGGCAGAGAGAGAGGGAGACACAGAATCGGAAACAGGCTCCAGGCTCTGAGCCATCAGCCCAGAGCCTGATGCGGGGCTCGAACTCACGGAGCGCGAGATCGTGACCTGGCTGAAGTCGGACGCTTAACCAACTGTGCCACCCAGGCGCCCCAAATAGGTAAACATTTAAAAAAGAGAGAATTCATGGAATGGAAGACAAAGATTGGTAAGTAAATATTCCATACTGGAACAAAGGGATGAGAGGATAAAAAATGTAAGATCATTTGACAGATAAAGTGGAAGAAGTAAAACACCACAACATGATCTTTTTTTTTTAATTTTTTTTAATGTTTATTTATTTTTGAGGAAGATACAGAGGCAGAGCACGAGCAGGGGGAGGGGCGGAGGGAGGGAAACAAAGAGTCCGAAGCAGGCTCCAGGCTCTGAGCTGTCAGCCCCGATGTGGGGCCCGAACCCATAAATCGTGAGATCATGACCTGAGCAGAAGCCGGACACTCAACCGACTGAGCCACCCAGGTGCCCCGCCACAACATGATTTTAATAGGGTTTTAGGAAATGGACTTTAGTTTAAATACTTGCAAAGGGGTAGAGCTAGCATTCAAATATCAGTTTTCTAGACTGTACAGCTTATACTCTTTTTTAAAGATGTTAATTCTTTTTTTTTTAATTTTTTTTTCAACGTTTATTTATTTTTGGGACAGAGACAGAGCATGAACGGGGGAGGGGCAGAGAGAGAGAGGGAGACACAGAATCAGAAACAGGCTCCAGGCTCTGAGCCATCAGCCATCAGCCCAGAGCCTGACGCGGGGCTCGAGCTCCCGGACCGCGAGATCGTGACCTGGTTGAAGTCGGACGCTTAACCGACTGCGTCACCCAGGCGCCCCTAAAGATGTTAATTCTTAAGAGAGAGACAGACAGACAGACAGAGCATGAGTGGGGGAGGGACAGAATGAGAGAGGGAGACACAGAATCAGAAGAAGGCTTCAGGCTCTGAGCTGTCAGCATAGAGCCCGACGCGGGTTCGAACTCATGAACCGTGAGATCATGACGTGGGCGGAAGTCAGACGCTTAACCAACTGAGCCACCCAGGCACCCTTTAAAGCCTACACTCTTGAGTCCTGTGGGATACCCTCTCTTGGGTACTGAGCAGGCACATGGATTTGTAGAGACAAACCCAGAGGAGTTGTCTTTGCCTGGTGAGGCAGGATTTTGGGGTGATAGCTGTCAGTGATGACAACTTACACTCATACCCATCATTATAATTTACAATACTTGTCTCATTTGCTCTTCACAACTATGTCTTTATTTTTCTCACGTCATACGGAAATATGCGAGAGAAAAATACCTCGCGAGTAACCAAAGTTAACAATACATTTTTACACTTTCAGTTAATGCTCTTTACATGGTTCATGGTACTTTATGGTCCTACTCCTCATTTTACACAGGAAGATGCTGAGTCTGATAACGGTTCTTTGGTTCCCAAAGTCACATTCTATGAAGCATCTAATCTGACTTGAATCAAGATCCTCAGTGTCCAAACTGTAGGTTGTTTATATACACGACGTTGTAACCACTCCGGCATGCTACTTTACTCCAGCCTTGCTACTGAGTCATGCTGCTTCTGAAAGAAAAGTTCTGATTTGTTTAAGTTTATTTCTTTATTTTGAGAGAGAGAGAGAGAGAGAGAGAGAGAGAGAGAGAGAGAGAAACAGAATCCCAGGCTTCGTGCTGTCATCGAGGAACCAGAGCGTGGCTCGAACCATGAGATCGTGACCTGAGCTGAGATCAGGAGTCGGGCAGGTAATCGACGGAGCCACCCAGGTGCCGCAGAAAAGTTGAGATTTTTAAAACGAATTTCTGGAAGCCGTGTCCTAAATGGCAGCTCCCCAAATGGCCCCTGATGATGGTGAAATGATAAAGAAGGCGGGGAGTAAATCGGATGCCTCCATGTGCCTTTACTTAACTGCCTCTCACTCTGGCTCCAGTTACCCACAGAGCCCCCAGAAGTGATGTCTCCTTGTAATCTGGCACTGTGGGGACCGGAATCTGAATCTACATACTGTCTTAAGGATGACCCGTGTCCTTGGATCACATCTGAATTACTGGTTGAGATTAAAAGCAGCATTAGCAAAGAAACACTCATCGGTGGACGCATGTGGCCTCAGGAGGTCATAGCTGGCAACAGGTGCCCCTCTACTCCTGGGGGATGAGCAGGGTGATGCCTCATGGCTAGAGAGGGTACAAGCTCTGCTGCTTTTTAGCTCTAGGGGCTTCGATTGATAAATCACTGAGGTTCTGTTTCCTCTTCTGTAATAGAGCCATCAACACTTTTACTTCAAAGAGTACTTGTGAGGGTCAAATAAGTGAGGTGGTATAAGCTTTGTAAACCATATGGTGCTATCTTATGTTGTCTCATGTCATTGTCTGTGTCCTGTGCATCAGTTTTGCCTTGCCAGCAAGGCTGTAAGACTCTGAGCTTATGCTTCAAATGTACTTTTGTTTCTCCTCCAAGAATCTGGACTAGAGGCTGGGCTCTCAATATTTACTTACCAAAATCATAGAACTGAACATTTGTGTTCTCATACTTGTTGACTATCTATCTTCCCCACCGGAATATCAACTTCACGAGGGAGACATCTACTTGTTTTGTTCTTTGCTGAATTGCAAACACCCTAAAACTTTGGTTGGCACATATGGACAGTCATTAAATATTTAGCCACGAATGAACGAATGAATGAATCATGTTCACGGAACTAGGAGTTTCTAGAGTGGGAATTTCTTTCTTATATTTTTAGCACCGAGTTCTTTTTTCTGGCCCACTTGCACTTACCAATTGTTCCTGGATGGATTTTTAAAACCCTCGCGAACTGTGAATGTTTTGCCACCTTCCTGTCCATTCTCACTGCCTTCACTCTTGTTCAGGTGCAAGTGACGTCACACTCAGATGATTTTTGTAAATTTCCTGTTTCCTGTCTCCGCTCATTCTTCTCTAATCTGTAGTGCCCTATGCTGCCAGAACAATCTACTTGTGGCTTGGTCTGAGAATCTTCCATGGCTTCACATCATTCAGAACCCTCCAAAGTAAATCCATCTGACTTTTCATTCCCTTCCCTATTACTGCCTCCCATATCTGAACCCCCAATTCCAGCTGGCTTAGTCACTCCTTACGTGTCTTTCCTTTCCCCACTGTTGCTTCTTTGATCATATTAGTTGAAAGGGCGGGCCTACGCCGGCTGACTCCATCTTGTTCTGTGTCCTTCACCTTGACCACACCTCCTCCCCTTGAGTAACCCCCCCCCCCCACCTGCCTAACAGGACTCGGACCCTTTCCCAGCCAATCAGCTGAGGCCATAGCCATCACCTCACCAACTGCCCCTAGGCCCCAATAAAACCTTTGTGCTTTTGAAACTCGCTCTCTCTCCCTGGTATCTCACTGCTGCGTCGGTGCAGGTAGGGGATTGAGCTCGAGCTAGCCCGAATAAAGGCTTTTTTGCTTTTGCATCAGACTCAGCTCCCTAGTGGTCTTTGGGGATCACGAATTCTGGGCATAACATTTGGGGGCTCATCCGGGATCCCCAAGACCCCCGAGGGACCCCCGACCCAGAGAGCCTGACTGGCCACGGTTAGTGTCTGTCTGTTTGTTCTGTCTTTTCTGTGTGAGCTCATTTCTGGAATTCTGGTAGTGCCCGACGCGGTCTAAGTGGACACACAGGAGGACCACAGGCGGGGAGTTTCAGAAGACGTTCCAATTCTCCCTTTTGGAGGGCCGTGGAATCCCCTCATCTGTTTTGGTTGGAAGACTTTCTAGGGGCCCTCTGTTTGTCTGTTTTTATGTTTCTCTGTTTTGTTCTGTGGACTTACTGGATGGACGTTATGGGACAGACTCAGACTACCCTTCTACCCACCCTCTTGGCTTAAGCCCTTCCTAGCCTCGCTCCCTCTGGAGCCAAACCCATTCTTGCCTTGCAGGGGACAAAGAAGAAGAAAAGTCTTACCCAGCCTTCAGCACCCCTCTACCCTGTCCTACAGGGGGGTACTGAAGAAGAATTAATTTTTCCTCCCCCATATAACCCCTCTAGGATGCCAGAAGAACACCATCCTCCCCCTCCGGGGGAGGCAGATGCTGTTCCGAGAGCGGGAGGCGGAAACGCTCCAGTGGGAAGCCCTCCCTTTACCAGACAAAGGGCTCAGAAGGAGCAATCCGCCTCTGCCGCCGACTCCACTATTCTGCTTCTGCGAAACACCGGACCCCCAGACGCAGAGGGGAATCAACCCCATCACTATTGGCCTTTTGCCACTAGTGACCTCTACAATTGGAAAGCTCAGAATCCTAAGTTTTCTGAGAAACTGGCAGGGATTATTGATTTATTAGACTCTGTTCTTTTTACCCATCAGCCCACGTGGGACAATTGCCAGCAGCTTTTGCAGGTCCTGTTCACGACTGAAGAAAGAGAATGAATCCTCAATGGGGCCTGAAAACTAGTTCCGGGCTCAGACGGGAATCCCACCACCAACCAGGCTCAGATAGATGCTTCCTTCCCCTTAACTCGGCCCCAGTGGGATTTCAACACGGCAGAAGGTAAGGAGAGGCTCCGGGTCTACCGCCAGACTCCAATGGGGGGTCTCCGAATGGCTGCTAGAAAGCCAACCAATTTGGCCAAGGTAGGAAATGTACAACAGGGAAAAGATGAATCTCCGGCTGCCTTTTTAGAACGGATCATGGAGGCATTCCGTACCTATACCCCCATGGATCCAGAGGCTCCGGAAAGCAAGGCAGCTGTTATCATGGCCTTTGTAAACCAATCGGCCATAGACATTAGGAGAAAATTACAGAAAATAGATAGACTAGGAGAAAAAAGTCTGCAGGATTTACTGGTGGTAGCCAAAAAGGTATATAATAACCGGGAGCCTCCTGAGGACAAGCAGGCTCGCGTCATGGCGGCTGCCAGCAGTAAGCAGACTCGAGACCTGGCCAGAATACTACTAGCTACCACTGCTGACTTCCCCGAGAAACGAGACCGCCGTCTCCGGCAGCTGGCAGACGACGCAAGAAAAGGTAAAGGAACCACCAAGGGGGGGAAGCAGAGGCTGCAGAAGGATCAGTGCGCATACTGCAAGGAGATAGGGCATTGGGCCCGAGATTGTCCAAAAAGGGCCGGTGGGAAGGGAGGCAAGACTGATCGAGTAAAAGTCCTAGAGCTAGATGAACTAAGTGATTAGGGGAGTCGGGGTTTGGACCCTCTCCCCGAACCCAGGGTAACTCTTAAAGTGGAGGGGACCCCTGTTGACTTCCTTGTCGACACCGGAGCACAACATTGGGTCCTCCGCACCCCACAAGGAAAACTAGCCAGCAAGAAGTCCTGGGTACAAGGGGCAACTGGTATGAGCCAGTATTCATGGACTACCCAAAGAACAGTAGATTTGGGAATGGGCCGGGTATCCCACTCCTTTATGGTAATACCAGAATGCCCCTACCCACTGTTAGGATGGGACTTACTGACCAAGATTGGAGCTCAGATAACTTTCAGACAAGGGGGGCCTCAGGTCACCGATGGCAAGGGCCACCCCATCCAGGTACTGACCATGAAACTGGAGGATGAATACCTCCCCCACCAGGAGGCGCTCCCAAGAGAGGATAATATAGACAGATGGCTACAAGAATTCCCCTCGGTTTGGGCAGAGACAGGGGGGATGGGACTAGCTGCTCATAGGACCCCAGTCCTGGTAGAGCTCAAGCCAGGAGAGAGTCCGGTAAGGATGAAACAATACCCCATGTCTCAGGAGGCCCGGAAGGGGATCCAGCCACACATCCAGAGACTATGAAGCCTAGTAGTACTAGTTCCTTGCCAGTCTGCCTGGAACACCCCCCTACTGCCGGTCAAAAAGCCTCACACAAATGACTACCGACCAGTACAAGACCTACGGGAAGTAAATAAGAGGGTCACGGACATACACCCAACTGTTCCCAACCCATATACTCTCTTGAACTCCTTGGCACCCTCCAGGGTCTGGTATACTGTACTAGATTTAAAGGATACCTTCTTCAGTCTGCCGCTGGCACCCCAGAGCCAACCCTTGTTCGCCTTCGAGTGGCATGATCCGGAGGAGGGCTACAGTGGGCAACTCACCTGGACACAGCTACCTCGGGGATTCAAAAATTCACCCACCATCTTTGACGAGGCACTACACGAGGACCTGGGTGAGTACAGAGGGAGCACCCTGGCCTCACCCTCCTACAGTACGTAGATGACATCCTGATTGCTGCCGACACGGCCAAAGACTGTGAGCGAGGGACCCAGGACCTGCTGGCTACCCTGGGGGCCTTAGGGTACCGGGCATCCATGAAGAAGGCTCAGATATGCAGGGAGAGGGTAAGTTACCTGGGCTATATCCTGGAGGGCGGACAGCGGCGGTTATCAGATGCCAGAAAAGAAACTGTCCTAAAGATCCGTACTCCCACCTCCCGAAGAGAAAAGTGAGGGAATTCCTAGGATCAGCCAGCTACTGCCGCCTCTGGGTTCCAGGTTTTGCTGAGATTGCCAGGCCCCTATATGAAGCTACCAAAGAGGGGAAAACATTTAAATGGGCTGAAAAAGGGGCGCCTGGGTGGCGCAGTCGGTTAAGCGTCCGACTTCAGCCAGGTCACGATCTCGCGGTCAGTGAGTTCGAGCCCCGCGTCACGCTCTGGGCTGATGGCTCAGAGCCTGGAGCCTGTTTCCGATTCTGTGTCTCCCTCTCTCTCTGCCCCTCCCCCGTTCATGCTCTGTCTCTCTCTGTCCCAAAAAATAAATAAACGTTGAAAAAAAAATTTAAATGGGCTGAAAAAGAAGAAACTGCCTTTAATCAGTTAAAAAAGGCCCTCCTAAGTGCCCCAGCCCTGGGCCTACCAGACATTATGAAACCCTTCCACCTCTTTGTAGACGAACATAAGGGAATAGCAAAAGGGGTTCTAACTCAAGCCTTAGGCCCCTGGAACCGCCCAGTGACTTACCTGTCTAAGAAACTAGACCCAGTGGCTGCCGGCTGGCCGCCATGCCTAAGAATTATTGCGGCGACAGCACTCCTAGTCAAGGACGCAGACAAACTGACCCTAGGACAGGAGATCTGGATCACGACCCCAAACACCATTGAAGGGGTCCTGAAACAGCCTCCAGATAGATGGATGAGCAATACACATATGACTCATTACCAGAGCCTCCTACTCAACCCTCCACGAGTGCGGTTCCACCCCAGTGCAGCCCTCAATCCTGCAACCCTGCTGCCTGACCCTGACCTAGGTGCTCCACTACATGACTGTGCAGGAATCCTGGAACAAGTACATGGATTCTGGACGGACCTGACCGACCGGCCCCTCCCCTATGCCGAGGCTACTTGGTTCACTGATGACAGCAGCTTTGTGCAAGACGGACACAGGTATGCGGGTGCAGCGGGTGCAGCGGGTGCATACGGACACCATATGGGCGGAGGCTCTACCCTCCGGAACATCAGCCCAGCAAGCAGAGCTCGTCGCCCTTACCAAGGCGCTAACGTTGGGAGCTAGAAAATGGCTTAACAACTACCGGACGCGGAGACCCAGTTTTACCAGACCAGCCCAAATACTCCCAGGAGGAGTTACAGCAGATCAAGAAACTCCCCATGGCCCAGGAGATAAAGGGATGGTGGTATACACCTAACAAGGAGCTCGTGCTGCCAGACCAGCTCGGAGACTCAATATTAGAGCACATGCATCGGTCTGGTCTACTCACATGGGGGCCCGAAAATTAAAAGACTTAATCCGACATGCCGGAATCAAGATTCACCAACAGGACACCAAAATAGAGCAAGTTGTATCTGCCTGCAAGACCTGCCAACTCACCAATGCGAGAGCCACATCAAATAAAAAAGGAACCAGGCTCAGAGGCACCAGACCGGGAGCCCAATGGGAAGTCGACTTCACTGAAGTCAAACCAGGAAAGTATGGTAATAAATATCTTTTAGTATTTACAGACACCTTCTCTGGCTGGGTGGAGGCATACCCAACCAAGCATGAAACAGCTCAGACGGTGGCTAAGAAGCTACTCGAAGACATCTTACCCAGGTATGGTTTTCCTGCCATGGTAGGATCAGACAATGGACCAGCTTTTATCTCGCATGTAACATAGGCAGTAGCCAAGGCGGTGGGGGCAAACTGGAAATTACATTGTGCTTATAGGCCCCAGAGCTCAGGACAGGTAGAAAGAATGAATAGAACCCTGAAAGAGACCCTTACCAAATTAACCATGGAGACTGGCGGGGACTGGGTGACTCTCCTACCGTACGCCCTTTACCGGGTTAGAAACACTCCTTACACTCTGGGTTTTACTCCCTACGAGATCATGTTTGGCAGGCCACCCCCTGTTATTCCCAGCCTTCGAGCTGAACTTATTGCTGAGTTTAAAGATCAAGAACTTTTTCTTTCCTTGAGAGGGCTCCAGAGGGCGCACGAGGACATTTGGCCGCGCCTCCGTGCCATCTAAGAGGCTGGCCTGATCCCGACACCTCATCAGTACAGGCTGGGAAACTGGGTCTATGTCAAGAGGCACCACCGAGAGACCCTCGAACCGCGCTGGAAGGGACCCTACATCGTGGTGTTGACAACCCCCACCGCTCTCAAAGTAGACAGCATCGCGACCTGGGTCATCACACCCACGTTCGGCCAGCAGACCCCTCCTCGATCCAGAAGGACTTCGTCACGCGATGGGCCATCAGTCGGGACCAACACAACCCGCTCAAGCTCAAGCTACAGCGCATTCGACCCACCTAATATTGGTAAATCTGTTAACTCTGCTTGTCATTGCTCATGCTGCCGGGAGTCCCCACGCCCCCCAAAACATCACCTGGCAGATCATAGACACCAGCTCGGGGACAATACTTAATCAGATGTCCCAGAGCCACCCCAGGGACACTTGGTTCCCAGAACTTTGCGTAAACCTCCAAACTCTGTTCCCCTTGTCACCATAAATGCAGCCGGTCCCATGATTGGGTCCCTAAGCTACATGACAAGGGGGGAATGAAAGGGGGGCCTACGCCAGCCGACTCCATCTTGTTCTGTGTCCTTCACCTTGACCACACCTCCTCCCCTTGAGTAACCCCCCCTCACCTGCCTAACAGGACTCGGACCCTTCCCCAGGACCCTTCCCCAGCCAATCGGCTGAGGCCATAGCCATTACCTCACCAACTGCCCCCAGGCCCCAATAAAACCTTTGTCCTTTTGAAACTCTCTCTCTCTCCCTGGTATCTCACCGCTGTGTCGGTGCAGGTAGGGGACTGAGCTCGAGCTAGCTCGAATAAAGGCTCTTTTGCTTTTGCATCGGACTCGGCTCCCTAGTGGTCTTTGGGGATCACGAATTCTGGGCATAACATTAGTCACTACCTAAAATGGACTTCTTCCACACCTTACCCAGCTATGAAGTCCAGCAACCTTTAGATGTGAATGTTCTGTCCTCAATCATATGACGTTTATCCCATAGTCCCTTTTGGTTCAACTTAAGATTTATTTTCAACAAGATCGCAGAGGATGGCAAAGGAATCCTGCTGCTTGTTTGTTTGTGTTTTGCTTATTTATTTATATACAAGCAATTTCAAAAGAGGTGAATTTCATTCTCAGTGTGGGGGAAAGCTGTTGGAGTGACTTAGGCACAAAAAGCAACATGATCTAACTCAGGTTTCGAAGTAGTTTCTCAAACTGCAGCATTATTGACATTTGGGGTCAGATAATTATTAGTTGTGGGGAGTGTTCCCCTGGGCTGTTTAGCAGCACCTGAGGCTTCTACCTGCCTGATGCCGGTAGAACCCCCATCCCCCAAGCCAAAATGTCTTCAGACAATGCCAGTTGTCTTGTGGAAGGTACCCTGCTGAGAACCATTGTCTTAAAGAATCCCTCAGGCTGCTCTGCGGAGAAGGGAACCAGGAAGAGTAGTAACTGTAAGGTACACGCCCCCCCCCCCCTTTCCTCTCACCTTGGATGTGAGGCAGGCAAGATGTCCATTAGGTTTACTGTGATCTGAGCAGACATGAATAATGTATCAATACCTAACTCTCCCCTGGAAGGTAAGGAAGAAAATATAGCAGGCCCATACAGTATAATTAGGAAGTTTGTGCTATTAGTGAAAGCTACCCATGTACACATATTGTGCTATAATCTGAACACAGAAAAAAATATATTTTTACAAGGGTTTATTTTCTGGCTTGAAAGCTCACCTTTGTCCCTCTCTGGGGGCAGGCTGGGACTTGGGAAGCAGTTTTCAAAGTTGAATTGGAGACTAAAATAATAACTTACATCCAAGAAACGTTAAAAAAGTACCACCACCATTGAAATCTTCAGAATTTATTTATTTATTAATTATTATTATCTATATATTTATAATAAATATAATATTTATTTATTTATTTATTTATTCAAAGTTTACTTATTAATTTGGAGAGAGAGAGAGAGAGTGCATGCACACAGAGGGGAGGGGCAGAGAGAGAGAGAGAGAGAGAGAGAGAGAGAATCCCGAGCAGGTTCCATACTCAATCTTACCACCTTGAGATCATGACCTGACTTGAGATCACGAGTTGGCCACTTAACCGACTGAGCCATCCACATGCCCCTAAAAGGTTGTATTCTTGATTGTTTTTGAGAGTTTTCTTCCTGGGGCATCAGGGTGGCTCAGACGGTTAACCATAGGACCCTTGATCTCGGCTGAGGTCACATTCTCAAGGTTCATGAGGTGGAGCCCAGTCTCTGGTCGTGCACTAACAGGGAGGAGCCTGCTTGGGATTCTCTCTCTCCCTCTCTCTCTCTCTCTCTCTGCCCCTCCCCTGCTTGTACTCTCTTTCTGTCTCTCTGTCTCTCTCTCTCTCTCTCTCTCTCAAAATAAATAAATAAAACTTAAAAAAAAAGAGAGATTTCTTCCTGCAATCAAATGTGAACAAGGAATTCTTCACAACAAATGATGGTAATATCAGCTCTCTTTTCCTATAGCCTCTGACGGGGGGACCTATTTCTCTTTGATCCTACCCTGCAGCGAAGGATGCCCTGGACCCCAAAACCAGTCCTGGCTCTGAGCAGAACAGCCAGAAGGACCTCCATGCCATTTGCTTCTTGGCTCAGCTCTGCGTAGGTATTGCTTTCGGTTGTAAACCAGCTTTGGAATCAGCTTTCCAACGCTCTGGTTTCTAATTTTTTTCTAATCTCTCCTAATGCTTGGATTTAATGTGTTATAAACCAATTCTCCTCACCTTGTTGAAATCCCTGCCACTGTTTTTCTGATACCGGCTACTGGATTACAGTACACTTTTTATAGTTTTTTTTTTTCCTTTTCATTTAGAAAATGAAGGCATTTTCTATAATAACTGAACTTTTGCAACCATAAAGGTTTTTGAGTTATTCACTAGGGGGAAAAATGGAGACAAACATTTATTGTGGAAAGACACAGGCTTTTTCGAATCTTTGGAGTTTAGATCTGAGTGGGGGAGCTGTTATCTCCAGCTCCAATAATAAACACAGAGATAATAGTAATGATAGCAAGCATGACAGCAACAGTGATATGGCAGGGCATATTTTTATTTTCCACTCATCCTTCTTTGCTCTTTTTTATTCCTTATAGGATTGGAGGTGTCCGGCAAGAAAGATGATAAAACGGAGACAATGTTCGTATAATAATAATACACTGGAGTATTGCTGTGAGAGGAAGGCAATACGGTGTAAGGAAGAGATTGTCTGTCTTGAATAGGATTGCCTCTTCAGCAGAAGAAGGACATGGGCCACCATCCAGAGCATTAAGTCTGAAAGACACTCTCTTTCCCTCTCTCCGGGATGGGGCTCTGACCCTGGTAGACAGAAGCCATGCTAAGGAAGAAGGGTGAGGGCCACCGGTAATGAAGCAGACTTCAGGGCACCAGTTGTATGAACTAACAGGTGATTGCATGACTAAAATAAAGGACCATTTTGCTCCACCTCTGGTCTCTGTGAGTTCAAGATTGCGTAACAGAGATTTCTTCTGCTGGTAACAGACGGAAATTACCCTCCCTCCCACTAGCTAAGAAGGAACCACTACTCCCATAAGAACAACTAACATTAACCGAAGGCTTATGCAAAGTCCCTGTGCCCTCACAATACCTGGTATTTTGCAGGCTTCCGTCTCGATAAATTGGAAAAGCCAGTGCCAGCTGCGTGTACGGAAATACCTTGGAGACGCTGCTGCTAGGGGAGTTCATGAGCAGGGACCAAAATAAGGCAGACTATTTTTTCCTAGGAGTCTTGCCTACCAAGGGGCTGCCTGCTCCGAGCTGACGCTGCTTTGTTAATTTCTCAGTGACAAGAGCCTGGTGGCTGCCAGGACAACATCCTTGGAAGCCCAGAGCTGAATTAGAAGGCAGCTTTCCCCTTCCAGGCTCTAAGGGAATCGTTCTCTGAGGATCACCCTTGAACAAGCTCTGAGAGGGGACCGCCGGGCCGTGTGATTACTCACACTTGTCACAAGTGCGGAATTTCGCTTGGTGGCATAACCAGAAGGCCGATTAGAGGGGGTGCTGATGACACCTTGAAAGCCTGGGTTGCAGATGTTTTCAGCTGGCTCTGGGGATGCCTCCCATTCCAGAAATGGCACGGCACACGCTCCTCTCCCTGCACACCGCACCCCGCCCTCCGCCCTCTCCCCATTACCGCTAATCACCACCTTGAAGTTTTATGACTTTACAACCACTGTTTGGTGAGCTACATCTGAAGGGAGATAAATCCTCAAAGCGAAGGCAATTTGTCAGCGCAATATTAAAACGAAGTGTGAAGAAGAAACACTTCAGCAAAAGCCAAGCTCGCTAACCTTTCGAAAGTAAGTGTATTTAATTTGAGCTGAATCAGGAAGACTGTTTGGATGTCTTATGTATTTGTAAGCATTATGTGCAGGCTTCATGTTACCCCAAAGGCTGCTTGTAATCCTGTCCCCTCTGCAAAAATGTCTTCTCGAGCTGTAAGCTGGATTCTGAATTCTCACTAGTCTGGAGTGTCTGTGTGCTCAACCCACCTTAGGGCCATTTCCCAAATATCACTTCCTATCTCCATTTTCCTACCCCTCTCTCAGCCCTTACCACGTCACTCAAAAGGAGGCTGGTAGATACACCTCAGAGATGGGATTTTTAATATAACATCTTAACTCGCCTTCCTGTCTCCAGTTTCCACCTCTCTTGCCAAAAAGAAATACAAACTATTCTCCACATAGCTGTGAAAGTGATATTCCAAAAATATATATCTATTGCATTGCTCTCCTGCTTAAAACATCTATGGCTCCCTATTGCCTATAGAATCAAGTCCAAGCTACTTATAATGGAATTCATGGTTGTTCTCTATCTCTACCCACAGCTGTGCTTTTCATAGCTCCTTTGCCTTCCATGCCTCTGATTGGAATGCTACAACTTTTTAATCTCAGGGCTGGGGATGTTCTAGTCATCCTTCAAACCCCATGCCAGCACCTCTTTTAGAATATCTTTTCTGACTTACTGTCTGTGTATTTAATCATTTCCTCCTCGCAATTATTTCTGTCTCTTGTACATGCCTGTATTGGTGCACTTACTGTATATTATAATTTGTTTATATCTCTCTCTTACTTAATTATAACTTCTTGAAGGCACAGACTATATCTTACTCATTTCTGTGTCTCTGGCATTTAGCACAGCACCTGCCACACAGTAAGCTTCCCACAGCTACTGCTTGGATTGATTTATGCTTATTCACATAACTAGTGGATGTTTGCTGGAAAATAAGACCACGTACAAACATGAGAGAGGAAATAAGGCTTGAAGGGGTGGAATCATAAATCAAAACAGGTCGCACCAGATTGACGCCATGGGTTCTTCTATTCAGATAAGCTGGAGGAGGTGACCTCTTACTTTTGAACTTGGTGAAAATGTTCATGGTTCCTCTTTTGGAATTCCTTCTTTTCTCTTTTTCTCTCAGTTTTTTTCTCTCTCTTTCTTAGAACTAGAGGGCACTGCTCGGAGTGCCTTCCTTCCTCACCCTCCATTTCCCTTGCTGGTCTCCTCCTCCTGAGAGCATGACTTCAGGTTAATGCATGAAAGGCTCAGTTTACACCTGTTATGCGAGTCTCATCATGAAAAATGGACGCCTGCCTTCTCAAGGTTTAGGATTTGGACAAAGAAAATGTGTGGAGGGGCGCCTGGGTGGCGCAGTCGGTTGAGCGTCCGACTTCAGCCAGGTCACGATCTCGCGGTCCGTGAGTTCGAGCCCCGCATCGGGCTCTGGGCTGACGGCTCAGAGCCTGGAGCCTGTTTTGGATTCTGTGTCTCCCTCTCTCTCTGCCCCTCCCCCGTTCATGCTCTGTCTCTCTCTGTCCCAAAAATAAATAAAGGTTGAAAAAAAAATTAAAAAAAAAAAAAAAAAGAAAATGTGTGGACGTTTGCAAACACACACACACATACAAATAGGGATGGAGAGAGCAGGGGCAGATGGAGGGGAGCAGGGGAGGCGAACAGGACGTGGTTAGCATTGTTTGGTGAAGAAAGGAAGAAAGAGAAGGCCACCTCTTGCAGTAATGGTGATGAGTAATACTCGGGATGTGACGTGGTTTTAAATTATTTTCATGTGCGTGATCTCGTTGGATTTTCACAACCTGACGCAGTAGATGGGACAGGCCATAGAATCCTTGTTTACAGACACGGAAGCTGAAGCCTCGGTTGGCCCAAGTTTATCCAGAAAGTAGCGGCAGCAAATTTGAATCTATAATGTTCTATCTATAAGTCGGCTACATTTTTGATATCTCTATTGTGATTTCATAGCTGTGTATGTTTAATTTGTGATGAAATTCAGTGACTAAAGAATAGAGACTCTTGGGGCACCTGGGTGGCGCAGTCGGTTAAGCGTCCGACTTCAGCCAGGTCACCATCTTGCGGTCCGTGAGTTCGAGCCCCATCTGGGCTGATGGCTCAGAGCCTGGAGCCTGTTTCCGATTCTCTGTCTCCCTCTCTCTCTGGCCCTCCCCCGTTCATGCTCTGTCTCTCCCTGTCCCAAAAATAAATAAACGTTGAAAAAAAAATTAAAAAAAAAAAAAAAAGAATAGAGACTCTTTCTGGTAGTGTTCTGCCTAGAATTTGTTCCGTTATGACCGAAGACTAGAGGGAGCTGTAGCTGTCCTGTCCCCACAACCCCACCCCCATCCTAAGAGTCTACCGTCCACAGTGCAGGAAGGAGTCTCAGACAGATCTTGCCGGGCACATGGACTTAAGAGAGACTCACTTCCCACCTGTTCCAGACATGTGCACTATAAAATATAAACACTGATAGCAATTGAGAGATTCAGTTCATGAGCAGGAGCTTATAGTAGATACTATTTGTGTCTGGCCTCTATTACCTGAGCTTCCTCACTGCTGCCATCCATGACTTTCTGCCTGGAGCTTTCTTATCGATACAGGCATGCTTTAGCCCCCAAGCAGCCCAGAAGTGCCAGGGTGTTAACACCCCTGGGAGCAGAGTCAACCCCCTTGGGGGGTAGCTCTCATCAATGACTAACGGTAGATAAATATCTTGTTTCCTCCTCTCCTCATAGAGGGGGGGTCAACTCTAAGGCCTCTTAGGCTCCATCTCGGGGAGTTCCCCAAGGACACTGAACCTCAGCTCCCCACAGGGGGAGCCTGCAATGGCTCCCTTGTCTTCTGCATTTCACTTCCTCATCTCCCTCTTGGTGCTTCCTGGTATCACCTCCTAAACAAACTACTCACACTAAAACTCAAATTTCAAGGTCTGCTTCCAGAGGAACCCAATTTAAGACATTCCTCTTTAAAATTTGAACCTTGAGCATGTGCGGAAAGAGAATGTTGGGGTTTTCCTTAGTTAATAAATCAGCTTGAAATCAGAGAGCAACTTGAAATCAGCAATTACAAACTAACTTCCCTCAGACTGAGCACACAAGGAGACTAACGTCAATGGAGACCAATGGCCAATGACTGATGGTCATCGGCTATTGGAGAAGCTCTGTAACTCCCTAGCTGGATGTGTACTAATTCCAGGTTTTATTTATATGTTTATGTTTGTCATCAAATTCTGCAGTTGCACACATTGCCTCCCAGTGTTCTGAGGTGAACATGCGTCTTTCTTCCTATTCAGGGCTAATTCTTCCTCCACCGGTGTGGTGATCTCAATTTGCTTTCCTCAGGGATCCTTCTGCATTACTGTAATATCTCTTTTGTTCTTCTGCTTCTCTCTTTCCACTCTTTCCTCCTATGGAGAGTCTTTACTGTGTTACAAAAATGATCCTGGGACCTTGGGGTGTTTTCTTTCTCTTCCAGTCAAGGTCCTTAAAAAGAATAGACACCCCTCCCTGTCTTCTGTTTCCTTACCTCCCGCTCATCTCTCACCCCACTGCAGTCTGGCTTCTACTCTTACTTCTTGACTGAAACTCCCTTTTTGAGGTCATACGTCACTAATGATTGGCCATGGTGAAACCCAACTGTAAATGTCCAGCCCTTATAACACTTACCCCCTTCAGAATAACTGACAGTGCAGAGATGAAAAGTAATATTGCATGTATAGTAAGTGCTTATTAATTGCATCTCTTATTACTATATTATTGTTCACTCCTTAACTTTGTGAGACTATCCTAAGACTTTCTGGAAGCAACTTTGGTTTGTTTGCTTGCTTTTCTCCTACCCATCTGATCTTTCTCGGTTCATTTCCTTTACTGGGTCCTATGCCTTTGCTTACCTTTTTTTAATGTTTGTATTCTCCAGAGTTCCATCCTCTGCTTTTCTCTCCCTACACATGTCCCAGTGAGGTTCCATTTACTTCTACAACTTCAGAAAGTCATTTCTCTAGTTGCAAATTTTTTATTATATTGTGGATTCTTCTGATTCTTTTATGAATATCGCTAACTGGATGTTTTAACATAGGCAATGTGGAATTTATTTCTTCTGTGACGCTTCTCTACTCCTTTCTGTGATTCCTTTAGCACTGCCTATTATGAATGGTGCTACCACCACCATAAAATCCCAAGTCAGAAACCTTCATGAATTCCTGTTTTCTTCTTTCTCACACAACACCCTCCCACCATGTCTAGTTGCCTACAATTGCCCATAGATAATAATATCTGAATATCTCCCCAAACTGCTTCCTTCTATGCAGTTCATAGACGTTGCCTGAGTTTTAGGTCTCCTTATATCTTGCTGTTAAGATTGCCCCAGAAACCTTCTTAACCTTGTGTCCAGGCAATACTTTACCGCCTGATGCCAGAGGAGTATTCAAAAATACAATTCTTTATATAATATGATGTCTATAATATGGAATCTATTGATTGTAACCACACACATGAATACAGCACCATAGGCCCTCCAAGAACTTTTACGACCTAGATGTGGTCAGCTTTGGAGCCTCATAAATTGCCACTTCCCCAAAATGTACGTGACCGTACAGAACTGCTTAATGACATGCCCTGCATTTGTGTCCTTGTCACTCTCCTCCACTTACCCCTCATCCCCACTCCCCCCAAAATAAGAAACCAGCATTCCCATACTACAATGTAAATATATCCCTTAAGGCCCACGATATGGCATATTTAAAATAACTTATTTAAATGTTTGTCTTTCCTAGTGGCCTGTGAAATCCTTAGAATAGGATATTTTATACTATTCACCATTAAAACCACAGGGTTTATCACAGTGCCTCAGTTCACCCCAGACTATGTATTCAGTCATGTTTATCCAATTCCTGTTATCTGCCTAAAGACTTATTCACAGAAGTCTTTCAGGAATTGTTAAGAACATAATAAATATGTGAGGACAAGAGTTTGATCTCCAATATGAGCAGACTGGGCTCAACTGGGAGTTGGGGTCAGAGGCTAAGGGTTCAAGTCCTGAATTCCACCCGATTCTCTTATTGTGAGTTTAGACAAGTTATTTTTAAAAGCCCTCTGAGCTTAAATTGGCTCAGCTTTAAAGTTAGGCTAACAGTTCCTGTCTTACTATCCTATTGTGCAGATTAAATGAGATCGCATGTAGCAAATCAACCTTGTGAACTGAAGAATGCTTTAAAAATACAAGATAGTATGATCACCACACCTAAATGGTTTATTGATACCGAAAGCACAATTTTTCAGTCATTTGGAATGATTTCAACTGCAAGAAACAAAACTGGAAAAATGGTGGTTTAAGAAACAGAAGTCTATTTTTCTCATCAACAAGAAAGTAAATAGTTGGTTCAGCTGATTCAGTAATGTATCAGGGACTCAGGGTCTGTTCTCTAGTTTTACTCCATCATCTGTTTTTGTCTTCATGCTTGTTTCCTCAAAGATGGCTGCAGTAGTTACAGACTTGACATCTTCATTCATGGCAGGACAAAGGGAGATTAAGGAGGAAGCACAAGATCCACTTGTTCTCTTTGTTAAGAAGCACAAGCTTTTCTAGGAGCCTTCATCAGACTTCTCCCATCTCAATGCCTGGAATTCCCATGACCACTTCACGTGCCACGGAAGACTAGAGACTTCAGGTGAGCAAGGAAGAAGGAGGTTGAGAGAGGATGCTGGGCTTGCCAGCCAACAGCGTTTGCCACAGATATTTTCTTGAACATCTCAGTTTTTAATCAGTTGTTGAATGATCAAGCATAGCACTGAGTTCTCAAAGCAGCTTCCAGTGGGGGAGGAAGTCACCACTAAGGGTGATTAAGAGTCAGCATGTGTTTTTGGTTGTCCGGTCTTTCCTTCAGATATCCATAAACTATTTTATTTTATTTTATTTTATTTTATTTTATTTTATTTTATTCTATTTAGTTTTATTTTATTTTTTTAATATGGAATTTATTGTCAAATTGGCTTCCATACAACACCCAGTGCTCATCCCCACAGGTGCCCTCCTCAGTACCCATCACCCACACTCCCCTCCTTCCCACCCCCCCATCAACCCTCAGAAGATATCCATAAACTTTAAATAAAGATCATAGAGTTTTCCCTGGGGTGGAAGAGAAGGAAATGCACCCATTAGAAGCTGATCAGGGATGTTAGAGAAGAAGGGGCCCCTGAAAAGTAACATTCCACTGCCGTTTCCAATCCAGTCCAGTGTAGACAGTTAAACACAAAAACACTATAGTTGAGAGAAGATTTAGAAAGAGCAAAGAGGTGCCAGAAGAAAGCAAAACACCCAAGAAGACAAAACAAAACAAATGAACAAACAAAATTAAAATAGTGTCATTTCTCTCTCTGCTCAAGTCCTAACCTAGCATTTACTTTATGAAGAGTAAGGCAATCTCTCTTCCTGGTCCCACCTCCTCACTGGATAACTGTGGGAGACCCGGGTAGTCTTTAAGAATACTAGTGAGTTCGCTAGAGGTACTTACATCTTCTAGGTCTAAGATAATTATAAGCAGCCTCTTACTTTTCATTAGTTCTGTCAAATATAGATTGAAGGCATCTTAAAGAAGCATCTTAAGTAAGTTTCTTAAAGCCCACAGGGTTGCAACTCTGTCCAAGGATCAGTTTGGTCAAAGGGTGTACTTTGGGCAGCGTCTACGGTACTGGACCACACAGCACTTTAGAGTAGAGTAACTCTGCAGCCCCAGAAGTTGGCTACTTTCTGTTTCTAGAAGAGGCGACTTGGGCTGCCTTATGCATTTAATCTTGTTGAAAGGCGCTCTAAAAACTCAGAGCCTATCAATTGCTCTTCATCTTTCCCATTCAAGCTAGAGCAAAAATGCATTAAAATTAATTTATTATTTAAAATGGTAGGAATGGAATGTATAATGCCTTTCACAGAAATGTAGGAATTAATTCCAGCAATAAATCTGAGACCAGACTGCAAAATCATGGTGAACTATTCTAACTGTCTGCACCCACCATAGTGTGAAAAATTACCCCATGGAAGCAGTTCATTATGTATTTCTGTCCAGTCTTCCCATACCCTCCTTCTCTTTCTTTATTTCCTCTCCATCTTCTATGTAGTTCTTAACTTAGGCCACAAAGGCAATGAGATAGGTGATTTTGTAATAGCTCTCTGCTGGAAACATTCTGTGGCCTCCTCATTTTAAGGTCTGTGGATGGTTTTATCTGCGGTACCTTCTCTAGTGTTGCAGTTGCCACGGCTTTTGTGAAGAACATGACTAAGTCCAGTCTCCATTCTTCTCATCGAAATCATCTAAAGACATTTTCATGGCTAAAATGAAGACACCAGTCCCTTAACTTGAATTATCTGGAAAATCCGTCTCTAGTTGAGGACAAGAATTGGACTTATTTGTCAGGTACATTTATTTATTTTCATTGGTCAACAAGGCTTCAACTAGATCTCAGTTGTCAACTTCAAGTACTGTAACTGCTTTTTTCTTAAGTTGCATACACATGAAAGACATTGATGAACTTGGGATATGCATACAGCTGGGAAATTTTTCTTTAAAAAATAAATTTGAAAAATAGAACTCAAATTCTTATGGCTCCTTTGCAAAAGGTAGCATTGAAATATATAAAGAGCATGTGCTCTGAAGAATTGGAAAGACCTTTAGATCTGGGAGAGTTAGAAGATACTGGTAGAGTTTAATTTTTGAGCTTCAACCTTCCCCACCACCCCTCAGTCTCGACTCCCTTTTTACAAATAAGGAAAATTTCCCAGACAGGTGAAGGTCTTCCCAAGGTCACATGACTCATCGGCATGCATTCTCAAATCTTATTTCTGATCAGTGCTCATTCTGCTAAAATTGTTTTTCACTATGAAAAGTATTTTTAAAAAATGTTGAATGTGCAATATTCACATTCAATTCAAGTTGAAGGAAAGAGCTAATGTTTAATTGGTTGTATTAAGAACTGCACAAAGCAAAATTACATCAAAATGAATCATCCTTTTCAAAGATTTCTCAGAAGAATTAGTGTAAGATACACATACTTCGGAGCCAGACGGATCTGGGTTTACATCTCAGCCCTGTGTTCTGACCTTGAGTCAGTAACTTACCTCTTCCGACGATAAGGATACTGATTTGCAATGTTGTTGTGAAAATTAGCAGCACTGCATGTGAAATACAGAGCACATTACCTGAGATATAATAGGTACTCAAAAAATAGCAGCATTTATCAGGCAACATCAAACCTAACTTTTATAGAAGTGATGGTAAGGGTTACATAATCTTAGGAATAAAGAGAAAAATGGGCACTGTGCAGGTGTCTGTGTGAAGTGAATAGACTGATAAAATGAGTCTAGGCAAATCCAGTGTGCTCATAAATTAGTTCCTGTCTCTCTTGACATGAGTCAGTTCAGATACTGAAGACTATTTCAACTACCTCGTCGAGGTCCTCAGCCAAATGTGAGTAAGATAGGGGTCAGAATAGCAAAATCAACTGGTCTAGCTGCTGGGACCTGGAAATATTCTTTGAGTCCTGAAACATATTAGCCAATATGCTTGGGAGCATGGTTTTCTACTTCCTTTCTTTTCATTAGTTTGTACAGCTTTGGTCCTCAACATCTGCCTTGGTGTCCTGATCTGCATGCTGGTTCCTCTAGTCGAGTTCAGGACACTTTGCTGAGACTGTGACAACCTGCCTAGTCCTTAACACTCACCCCTTTCAGAGATGGGCGCTGTCATTTGGAGCCCTTGATACTGACTGGGTCCTGCTCCATGTGGATGGAGAACAGAATCAGAAAAAGCCCAAGCTCACCTCGTATTTCTGAATGTTGTGGTTGGACCCTGAGTCAACGCCATCAAGTGCCAATTCTCTACTTCAGTTAACACATCCACCTAGATTCTATACCAACCCAGCTCCTTTGTTTTCTCCTGCTGATAAGTTTCAATAGTTTCTTGCACCAAGGTGTCTTAATCTAACCAGTCTTTAGAAGATCTGCAGGTAAAAGAAAAGGTTGATGTAGATATCACAAGGAAACTGATCTGTGAAGGACATTAATATTCTCATATCATCTACCTTTTCCTTGAGCTATAACTCTCTGTTACTCTCTGATGTAAAGCTGTGAACAAGTTCTCAGATACTCATTGTGGGGTTTCAGTGATGCAACTCTTTCCCTTCATGAGGTTTGGCAGAGCAGGGATTCATGGCTCGGGGTCAGCTCTTCCTTCTGATGGTGAGCCATGTTTCTTGGACAAGCTTTAGGCACCTCAAACTTTTCCTTTTGTTATTTATTTCATCATCCAAAGAGCCTTGCATATATACTTGCAAATGTCTGAAATACCACTAGATAAATTGATGAGGAACTCCTTCAGAGACACTTGATATAACACCACAAAATAAAGCCAGTTCTAATTTTGACCTTTATTTACATAAATGATAACAGAACCAAAGAGGTCTTGGGTGCAATGTTTGGGCACTGATGGGCACTTGACCGAGAATGAGTGGAACACAGGGGATTAGGTTGTTGTGCACTACTGCCCACATTTAATATGTCCTTTCCCACAGGCAACAGAAATTGTTTTTGCTTCTATGAATGGTAGAAGCAGAAACTCTGAAGGACACCCTGAATGGCAATCATGGACTGCAAATATTAACTTCCAGGGATCTATATTTGCAATTTTTTCTCAATATAGGCTGACTACTTTGACCCTCAGACTTGTTCCAGGGTATTTGCTACTACTTTGAGTTGTTTTTAAATTAGAGAATCAATCTGGCAGTCCATCATATCATTAAAAAAATTAGATGTACAAAGATCACAGGATAGACCCAGCATAGATAAAATGCATGCTTTTTATTGTTATTCCAGAAGGAGGGCTGTTTTTCTGCCCCAAACTCTTACTCTTTCCCCGAGTTCCTATTATGACCAACGACATGGATCGACAGGTGCCAGGAGTATCATCTGCAATCATGAGCCAGAAGAGATGGGATGAGATAAAGAACCAGAAGTGCACAATTGGGACATAGATCACTGCAGAGCCACCTGTAGTTGTTAAGGTTCTTTTGGTCACATGCACCGTAAAATAACCCAGGGAAGCTCAGGCACATTAAAAAACATTTTGTCATAATCATAGCGTGGTTCTTACAGAACTGAAGGAAGAGATGAATAACTGAGGCTCATAGGGGGAGGGAATGAAGGCAGCATGGATGCTTTATCAGTAGAAATTTAGGGTCTTTTTCTTGAGGTAACAACTGATCAGTTTCAATTGTTCTGTTTCCAAATATTGCCATTCCAAATGTCAAAACCCCAGCAGATCATTCTGGGTTAGGTGACTATCTTTGAATTAAACTGTTTTATTTTTAGTGGTTTTTAATGTTTATTTTTATTTTTGAGAGAGAGAGAGAGAGAGAGAGAGAGAGAGAGGAGAGAGAGAGAGAAAGTGAGTGGAGGAGGGGCAGATTGAGAGGGAGACCCAGAATCCAAATCAGGCTCCAGCTTCTGAGCTGTCAGCACAAATCCCGATGTGGGGTTTGAACTCTCAAACCACGAGATCATGACCTGAGCCAGTTGGACGCATAGCTGACTGAGCCACCTAGGCTCCTCTGAATTAAACTGTTAGGCCAGGGGGTAGAGTCACACAGGATGGACAAAGCTTCTGGGACACATCCATGTGGCCTGGGTCAGTCTCAGACAAGAGTATTTGTTTTGAGTTGAATAGCCACCCACCCCATGCTCCCATACTGTTTGCCACACACCTTATATCCCAACCTTAACTCTCACAATTATTCCCAAAGCTCAACTATAGATCACATGAAAAATGAAAATGAACTACACACATGTGCACACACACACACACACACACACACACACACACACACAATCTGAAGAAGAAAAAAAATTGTATTACAGCGATTTTATGCTTATATATATATAAAAGATGCTGAAGCTTTGTTGCTGAAGAGAAAATTTGCTCGTTAGCTCATAGAATGTTGGTTATGGGCTGGATTGTGTGTATCCCAAATTTGTATGTTGAAGTCCTGTCCCCCAATACCTCAGAATGTGACTTTATTTGGAGATAAGGACTTTACAGAGGTAATCAATTTCAAATGAGGTTATTAGGGTGGGATCTAATGCAATATGACTGATATTCTTATAAAAACTAGGTAATTTAAAAACAGGTGAGAGACACAACACACAGGAAGAATGCCATGTGTAGATGAAGGCAGGGATCCGGGTGGGTGATGCATCTACAAGCCAAGAGACACCAAAGATTGCCAGCAACCTACCAGAAGATAGGCAACGGGCACAAACAGCTTCTTCACTGCCCTCAGAAGAAAGAAGCCCTGCCAACCTCTTGAAACTTGGACTTCTAGCCTCCAGATACGTGAGAGCACACATTTTTGTTTTTTGAGCCACCCAGTTTGTGGTAATTTTTACAAAACCCCACCAAACAAATACAGTGTTATCAGAATGGGAAAGGGTGATGATTATACCCTGAAAAATGAACTTTGAATTTTCAAAGAGAAAAATTATCTCATAAGAATCTCTTTATATTAGATTGTTGAATTGCTTTTCTGTTGAGGCTAGCCTTCACCTTCATTCCCATAGGACAAGATGTGTGCATTTAATTAAATTCTCAAATGTGTCACAGACAAGATAAGATTGAGTAAGTAAGCCGTTAAGTAAATGGGCTTATAGTCATATATAGAGATATGGCCTAGAATTCTTATGTTCTTAGGGAAATTTTCTAATGTTAAGTTATTCTTTTCGCAGTGTAATAATTAGGACTTGAACTAAACAGTCACTGGGAAGTTATAAAGAAATAGATTTTGTTGCATTTTTAGGTCAACAGTGGACTTTTTCCTCTCTGTAATTACTAACATTAGCTCAGCCATCTGTCCTTTCTACCAGTGAACCCATACATTTCAAAGACTCCAGCTGAGAAAAGCTTGACTATCTCTCTTCTCCAGCAAAATATAATGATTTCCAGTAATTTATAAATGTTTGGAATAGAAAAAAGTCTTGTAGATATTACAATGGTTTGTGTTGAGGTTACCCAACCCCCAATTCACTGGCAAGTGGCATGGCTCAAAAGGAGAATGTTGTTCTGCTATTCAGAAAAAAAAAAAGGTAACTATACTCAGACTTTTGGTGATGAGCTCAATATGAAATTTTGTAACTCGGTACAAGTGAGTGCTGGGGCTATTTAGCATGTTGTTGTAGTGGTACTTATCACAATCTGTAATTATCTCTTTTATATGTTCAATGTTTATTGCCCCAATGTTATAAACCCCATAAGGACCAGGAATATATTTGTCTTGGTCCCCATTGCTTTCCACCAATCCAGGGAATTTAATACATATTGATTGGATAAAAGGATGATTAAGTATGAAAAATCAGTGATTATTGCAGGGTCCAGGCAAAATATTACTAGTATGAAACAGATGATAGACAAGTTTGTACTTCAGGAGATGGGTTTGTACCTCACCTTTACTGATATTTAACCTACTAATTAAAAAAAAAAAATCTCAGCTTGGCTATGCCCTATCTTGTCTTTATCATCTTTAATAGTTCTTCATTTCTTATAGCACAAAGTTCAAAGTCTACAGAGAACAATTCTCTTTACAATCCATTTGGATCAGCACATCTAGCCTCCCCTCTTCATATGCCTCAAGGCTTTGTCTTAGCTTTTTCCCTCACTACATTCCTTCTGGGCTAGCTAGACAGGGCTATTTTCAACCCCAAATGTTCGTGTACTTTCCAAGCTATGTGATGGTGTTCTTGCCTAGAATATGTGTCTCCTTCACCTCTATCTGCTGAAATTCTATGAATCTTGCGAGACTCACCTCTCTGCTGCCATAGAAACTTCCATAAACTCATTTCTTTTAATAAAATTAACCACTTTCTCATTAGTGCTCTCCCCCAAATAATCTTTTTGTAGCCAATGAATTACTTTTCCTTGACTGTCTGTATAGTTGTAGTGCTTTTGAGAAACCCTTTAAGGAACTTATTTATTCCTCAATCCTCTGAACCTAGCTCAGTGTGTGGAACATAGTAGGTGCCTAATGAATGTCAAATTGATCCTTTCTTGTTTTTCTCAGATTTCTTACTTTTGGTTCATTCTTCCAAAAAATTATGTTGACATTTGGTTCTACTTCCATAAATATATTTAACCCACACAGAAGTGCTTTGGTCACTTGACCAGAGGTGACTTAACGTTTTATAGGACAATTTAAGACTCAGACTATTGGACAAGTAGATCTTCTTTTCAACTCATTTAAAAATAACTTAAAGAAACCTACCCTTAATTGTTTAAAACAGCCTAGCATAGATGACACATCTCAATGCTGTGGGACTATTCAAATTTTACATTTCTTTCTTTCTATTTTTACAAAATGATCAAGGTAGTAAAATAATACAGCTTCTCATTCTTATTATACCCCCAGTCTAATTGACTTGGATTCTCCAGAGTCAATTAAAGCTGAATATGTTATCCCACCCAGTCATGGGAATGGATGCATCTCTCTATTTTCTTTGTAGGTTTATATAATCTTCTGTGGGGAAATGCTCATGCTGTCTATCTACAAATACACTCGGTTTTGGAAAGAATTTGGTCAAAATTGAGAGTGGGGACTCCTGTGGATCTGTTGGGCAGCTGCCTTACTAATGTTACTGAGATGTTTCTAGATTCCTCTCAACGTGCCAGTTGGGAATGAGTTCAGCAAACCCTGAAGGATAGCAGAGCCTCTGCCCCTGGGTCTGCTGTAGTTGCCCAGAGAAGTGTCTAATCAATTGAGAGAATGTAAATGGAGAGCTGAGTGCATCCATCACCTTGTAACTGAGTTTTCCTATAGATCACATGGTTTGAACTGGTGTTATTGATCTGGCACAAACTCTTCTGCATCTTTAATGGCCTCTTAATTGGGCAAAATGCTATTTTAAGAACATTCTAATGCAAGTACAGTTGTTATACAAAAGTGGGAAAAATTCAACAGTATGGTAAGCTACTAGAGCAACAGAAGTGTTTATTTCTTTGGTGAAATGGGTCTTCTCTTCACTGTGGATCCAGAGCAACAAATACAATGCAATCTCTGGTTCTTCTGCCCAGGAGCATGTAAATCGTTTTTAGACAAAGTTTCAAACTTCTATGCCAAATATTAGTCAGCTAGTGCCTGAATTATTATAATAACATTTAGCATTTGTATATTACAGTGTAATTTACTGAAATGTTTTCCTACACATTATATTTTTAGATTCTCATTGACCCCATGATTTGGATATAATTTAGAGTGATATAAAAGGTTTTGAGAGATTATGTAATTTAAGACCACATAACTACTAAGTAGTATTTCTGGCAGTCACACCTAGGTCTAAATTCCAAGTCCATACTTTTTTATTAAATCTTGTGAGATAAGGTTCATAATTACACAGCAGGGGCACACATCCACTTATGGCTCTGACTTGAGAGAAATTAAAGAATGCCTATAATAAGCCATCTTTCCTAGTGGCCTTCGGGGGACATATACAGTTTAACCATGTGAAAGCCTTATGATACCTAAAAATGTTCCAGGATAAGAAGCTAAAACAATGGCACTGATTCAAGAGATGTTTCTTGAGTATGGTCTATATCCCAGGCACTATGTTAGGCTTTGGCATTGTAAAGATGAGTAGGACATGATCCTACCCATGAGCATCTAGCTCTGAACTCATTACACAGAGGACACATGAGAATACGGAAAAGTTCTTAAAGATCCCCTGTCATACCAAAGGAAGGTTAAGTCAACATCTCACTCGAGTAAAGTTAAAAATCCTTGCAATAGCCCCCTGGTCTGCATATCTTATTCTTCTCATCTCTCTGACCTCATCTCCCCCACTCTCCCCTCCCATGACTCAGCTCCAACATCCCAGTTCTGTTCATTGTTCCCTGAATGAACCATTAGCAGTGACTGTTTCTTCTGGCCACAGACCTCTTCTTCCATAGATCTGCTTGGCTAACTTTCTTAACTCTCTCAACCATTATCTTCTTTAATATTCCAACTATATCTCCTCCCTCACCCTTCCCTGCTCTCCTGATCTTCGTATTTATTCTCCACCTTCCCTTTATTTTTATCCACAGCACAAGTTCCTCTATAACGTAGTGTAGACTTTCCTAATTTGTCTGGAGTTTATTATCTGACTCCACATTCTAGAATAAAGTTCCAAGACTTTATGTTTACCAATGTATCCCAAAGCATCTAGAAGGGAGAGCATCTAGCACTCCCAGTATTTGTCGAGTAAATACGATTCATACAGCACTTGGCTTTGTGTCACAAGCCCTCTTGTATATATTATTGTCATAATCTTACACGCTTCTGGGCTGTAGCTTTTACTCTCCTCATGTCACAGATATGGAAACTGAGAGCCAGAGAGCTTCAATATCCTGACTAAGTTCGTCTAAGTTCGTACAACTAGTCTGCTACATATTCCTTCCAGTACACCATGCTGCCTCAATCTGGCAAGGAGAAAGATTTAGACCGTTGGTGCATAACTGCTATGTCTGGGTAAAAGGAGTAGGCAGCTCAGGGTGAAGAATGCTCAGGTACAGGCATGGCTAGTTAGCAGAGGGTGGAGGAGTACGCTTCAATATTTGAGTCTAGGGGAAACAATTGGGTAATACGAAAAGGACCAGAAACATCCAGAGCAGAGCTGTGCCATTAAACCATGATAAGGATCATTCCATATAGGAATCAGATGGAACAGGGTTGGAGGTAGGTCTCACAGGAAGCCAGAGCAGAGTGAAAACACTGAAGTTGGTCTCAAACTGAAAGGTAAGCTACATGGGTCTTTAATAGACGGAGCTCCTTGATGGTGTCTTCTTCGCGCCTCAGCCTGGTGTGCATGCTAGACCATTCTTAAAAAAACTAAATTTTAACCACAAACATTATTCATTCTGTATATTATCTTCCCTTTGGATTAAAGCATACTTCTCCAGGTCTCTGTCTGTCCACTGAATCACAATCTTCCTTGCTACATCCATTCCTCAGAAAATTTCCAACAATATCTCCTGGCAGAAAACAATGAGCCAGGTGTCTGGGGGGCAGCAATGTGGTAAAGAGATCATGCAGACTCAGACCCGTCTATTCTGAATTCTAGCCTCACCAGTTGCTAGCTGTACGACCCAGGAAAAGTTGCTTATGTATGGTAGCCTCAGTTTCCTGAACTGATAAATGGGCTTAATCATATAAAACTGTACAGTTGCGAAGAGTGAACATATATCAGATATTCAAGGGCACAGTATTGTGACCAGCAGATAACAGGTGCTAAACAAGTGGTAGTTATTTTTTGCTATTTTTGCTCTCTTGAAAACGTGTCACCAGGATTTGACCTTCCTGTTCAATTCCAAAAGTATTCAGGAAACTTAGCCACCATGCTAGGGACATAAAGAACAATCATAATTGGGAGCAGTGGGAGGTAGTGGTGGACACAAAAAAACCCCAAAAAAACAAAACCAGAACCAAAGAAACTTAAAGAAGAACTGTCCCTTACTTTCACTATTTACATCATCGAGGTGCTTGGAATTTTAATGTTTGGAATTTAAATGAGAAAGACATTTAAGGTTTGACCACAGGTGTTCAAACTGCAATTAAAAAGATCTAGAATTCTGACCAAAGAGAAAAGATGCAACCATTAAAGTTGAGACCCTTCATAACTTGAAATGAATCAGGTACCACTCAGATTTTTATGGGCCCAAGGTGAGACATGCCTTTTCTAGTTCCCCCTTTATCCTAAACTATACACATTAAAGAAGTCCAGAATGGTATCTGAACAGATGGCCATTTGCATAATTAAAAAAAAAATTCCACGGTACATGTCACAGTTGACCTAATGCTTCACTTGGGGTCCAGTAGTCCTTTGGATGAAATTATCAAAATGCCCGACAGGTCCTTTTTCCTTATTAGGGTGCTAAGTTCACGACAGAATCAGTGGAGAAAATGAAAATAAACTGATTCCAGTTTAGGCTTCATTTAAATGAAGCACCTTAAGGTGCTCATAGATAGATTTTTAGGAAGGAAAATAATGGGGTAAGTTGCTCATTCATTTCACATTTACTGAGCACCTATTATGGTGTAGACATTATGTGGCAGGCACTGAACTAGACCTTGGTGCGTCAGAAATAAATAGAGCAGGCATGACTTTATCCTTGAGGAACTTAAAGGCTTCCTGGGGAAGAGAATAACAGACTCTGTGTTGTAAATCCAAGAAGTGTTGCTCATATACTGATAGATGTCGATATAAGATACGTTTGTGACTCTGAAGAGAGTTTTCGGTTTTCCCTGAAGAGTTGTTCAGGAACAGGCTTGGTAGCTTGAGCTGAGTTTTTAAACAGTAAAGAGGCACTCTGAGTGAATGAAATCATGGAGGGGATTCTGAGAGGGAGACATTTGCACAGGATGCATCCAGTGATCTGCATGTTACCCGCTTACCGGTGTGCCTGCAGCATCGAATTCAAGTAGGAGGTCGCGGGTCGCGGAGGTGAGACACAGGACTGGAGGGGTAAGAAGGGCCAGGTCATAGAGGGCTTCGCATGCCCTGCCAAACGACCAAGACGTTACCCTGAAGGTTCCGGGGGCCATGCAGAGATCTACATTAGACATGCCAATCAGATTTGACACTTAGAGAGATGAGTCCCAGAGGAATGCTATGAAGTCCTGAAAGGTGCAAGCTTAGCGAAGGGGAACCTTATAGGACATTTTTAGAAGAATCTGGGTTAAAGATATTGAGGGTCTATACTAAAACCTGCCATTTGTTAATTGTTTCTAAAAATTCTCCCAGGTGTCTCTCCTTTTGGGGGTATCCCACGGGATGGTCCCCACTTTCTGCCTGTCTCTCGTTTGTCCTGACCAAACTGCCCTGGCAGGCGGGTAAAAAACAGGCGATAAGTTTTGACCAAGTCACCAGAACAGAACAAGGTACACAGAGACCCACTTCCAGCTCTCCAGCTCTCAGAGCCAGGGATCTGAGAAAGTACTGAGAGAAGAAAGGCATTGCAATTAGGTTTTTCATTAGTGGGATGGACAAGAAACAGCCGAGGCTAGAGGAAATGTTCTGTTGGGGAGGCCAACAACAACCAGAGCGGAGAGAAGAAAGAAATGCAAGCAAATGCTGAGGAATCCAGACACATGACCCTTACAGACCTTTGCATATGAGTGAGAGCCAGACAGGAGAGAAGCGGGGTTTGGAATCCTCACTTTTATTTTAGGAAATCTAAAATGGTCCGGCGAGAGACACCAGAAAAAAAAAAAAAAGTCCAATTGTTCCGCTGAGAAAAACAGGAACACTCAAGTAGAACAAAGTCACCCCGTGCCCCCCTCCCCCCACCCCAGTTCTTTCTTTCTTTGGAAAAGATTGCAGAGAGGGCGTTTGCAAGTGATTCTGCTGGCTGTCTGTGAAATTAAGGAAAGAAAAAAAAAGAACAAGGAAATGAGAGAAAGCAACTATATTTGAAACAATGAGAAGTCTCTGGAGTTGTGCTTAATGGCCTTTGTCACCCTGCAGGGGCATGAGGAGGGCTGCTGATGAGTCAACTGTCCTGGAAACAGACCTGCGTTAAGTAGAGAGCCAGAGAGGCATCCGCAAAGATGAAAAGATTTCGTTTAAAACACAGAACGCTGGATTGCCCTGTGGCTCGCACGGTACGTAACTTGGGTTTCCAATTTCTTGCTCCGCTCCTGCAGAAGTTCACGTATTTTATTGAAAAGGTATGAAGACATGCACAATGGGTAGTATCTACAGCAAAATATATACCGTACGAAGCATTGGAGAGCAGAAATCCCCAGCAGATCTTGTAGATAAAATGCAGCCACGTTCAATTAACTGTACTAAAAATAAGCCAAAATGCGGAAGTGAATTTAACAACTCATTCACCCTTTAAAAGGCAATGTATTTCAAGTAGCAACAGTGGAATAAGCAATGGTCTAGGACATTTTAAAGAGATCTATGTCAAAGTTTTCTACGTTACCCATGAAGGGGTGGAAGAGAAGGAGGAAGTACTTGGTATTTAAAAGCCAACAGCACTGGGTTTTGATTCTTCCTTATTCTCCTAATCATTAGAGATTTTGTTCCTTAATTATCTCCCGTGCACGGCTAGTTTTATCTTCTCTTGTAAATCCTGGAATGTAAGACTGGAAAGGCCCTTCGAGGTCTCTGGGAAGTCTCTATAAATGAGAAAACAGAGGCCCAGAGAGAAATGGCTAATTTTCAGAGTTTAATGATTGTCCTGGTAAGAGAATATTTACTGAATCTAGACTCAGAATTAATCTCAGAGCTGGGAATTTGCAGGTGAGGTGCGGATATATTTTATTTTCTTGTGCCTCTTCCTAATTCAGTTCATTGATGGCTTAAGCAGCCCTCTCAAGCAGCAGGTTAAAAGAAAATGCTGGGTTTTATATGTTTCCCTGATTATCAGAATAAGAGATGGCAACAGGTGTAGGTCAATCTGCTTGTTTGAAACCCTGAGACAGTTGTTTTCCAAGTTTAAAGAGAATGTAATCTTGCTCTCTTGCTGGCATCCATGAAAAATATATAGGCAGCTAACAACTTTGGCATGCAAAGAGGCCACAAATGGTGCCTAGGGCATTAAGAGTCTGTCCCTTAAGGTTATAGAGATGAAGCATTGCGACCAAACTTCCAAACAAGAAATTGAAAGCCAAGGGAAGAAAATGAGTTCTCCTCTCAAGATCTTCTCTTGTGTTTTACTTTTTATAATAAAATATGGACGAGGATAAATTATGCATTACTTTTTGCTTTCTTATCTCCCCTTTGACTTGTAGTGTTTACTGCTGAAATTTACCCAGATTATTTCAGCACAAGATTAAAAAAATGGTAAAACCATTGACATTCTAAGTTAAATTGTTCCTGCCATTGACATGCAACTTAATGAAATGCTGCCTCCAGTCCTTGATGAAACCCATTCCCACCCTGACTGGCTGCTTCACTTCCTCCCTCAATATCGCCTTCTTGCTTGCCATGAAGAATTTGGTTCTTTGATGAAAATCTGGGAATCTTGGGTCATTTATGCAGTGTCTGATGTTAGTAATCCGTTGACTCTACATGGATAAGGCAACATAAAAGAGAGGCACCTTTTTTTTTTTTCTTATGTAAAGGTTAACTGTGACTTGCCCATCCCATTCACTTATTTAAGACATATTTACTGAGCCTACTGTGTGCCATACTTACTCTCCTTAACGTGTCCTCAGTCTTAGTTTCTTCCTCCATGCTGCCACAGTATGATTTTCTGAAAGCCCAAATGTGATTTTTCACTCTGTTAAAAACTCCCCAACGGCTTTTCATTGCCTACAGGAAAAACTCTAAAGTCTTTAGCATAACTTTCTGGGGTTTGATCCCTATTTAGGTCTTCAATTTCACCTCCTACCAATTCTGTTTCACATTTTCTGTGCTTTTGTTCTACCATCACATTGGGTATTCTCACTGGCCATGCCGGTATTTCTGCTCTCATCCATCTGGGGAATCTCACCCCACGTGTGGGGGGAAAATCAAATGTCTCAGATTTTCCTTCACCAACCCATCCACGCTGTCTTTTCTTCTTGTCCTGTCACTATCCCACTTGAATTCTGTCATTCAGCCAATAAGTACTTACTGGAAGCTAACCCCATGCTAACTACACTCTAGGTGTGGTGAACAGTTTGCAGGCAGAGTCATCCAGGAGACACACCATCACTGATTAATTGCAATTATGGTAAATGCCACCAAGGAGAAGTGCAGGATTCTTTAAGAGCGTAAGGCAAGGAGGAGGCGCGTTATTAGGGTGTTGGTGAAGGCTTCTATTATTACAGCTATTAGCTAATATTACAGCTATTAAACTGGTACAACCGTCGATTTATTTTACTTTATCACTTACACACATGAATTCCTGGGGGTTAAGGACCCATCTTATTCATCTTTCTGTTACCAGCGACTAGCAGAGTAACTGACATATTGTAGAAATACAGGATATGTTTTCAAACTCAACACCTTATGCAAACGGCCAGACATCAACCCTTGCCTTTCCTATTAAGTTTTGATATTTTCTCTGTGGAAAAACAAAGTATTTGTCCTGTGAGGTAGGTTTTATTATGCTCATTTGGTGTGTGACAGACTGGAACTTTGAGGAGGTAAGAATTTTTTTTTCAAGTGTTTATATCCCTAAAATACCTGGAGATCTTACAAACTGATACATTTACGTACAAATAGGAAAAAAAAATGTAGGCTGATGAATTGAAGAAATATGATTGGCTCATGGCCATATGAAAGGATGCTGTACCTACCCCAAGAGTGATCAAGGAAATACTGATTAAAATGAGATGATAGCATCAGATTGCATTGTTTTCTAATCACCACCCAACCTCACTTAAGGACTGGGTTTCTTTTCCAGGTTCACACAATGCTTTCTTCTACTTGATTCTCACTTTGATGTCCATGCTTGTCTTCATCATGCCAGTTTATTTTCTGAGTGTTATGGCCCCAGATGTAGCCTGGATACATTTTCTCTCTTTTTCTGTCTTACTATTTTTTAAAAAGGTGTTTAATTGATTATCTGTTTTTCAGCAATTTGAATTAAATTAAATAAGCAGATTTTGATTTCCATGTTTGTCTTCATCATGCCGATTTATTTTCTGAGTGGTATGGCCCCAGATGTAGCCTGGATACATTTTCTCTCTGTTTCTGTCTTATTATGTTTTAAAAAGGTGTTTAATTGATTATCTGTTTTTCAGCAATTTGAATTAAATTAAAAAATCAAATTGAATCACTCAAGAACCACGAGTGTCCAAAGTAAAACAAATAGCCTCCCTCTCTCTTTTTTTTCCCCAAACCTGCTAACTTTGTTTATATAGTTATATATGTCCCACATTAAAAACATTTTGATTTGATTCCTTTTCGTTTATGAAAACGGATCAGATAATATTACTTTGTAGTTTTTTTCTTTATGCTAAAGCAAACCGTGAACACGCTTCCAAGTCAATACAATTAAAGCTATGTCTGCTTTCATAGATCTTAGTATTTTGTAGCATGATGTATTATTATGAAAATATGCCCCACGTGACTCAGATTGGTACCAGTGTTTTGCTTGTACATGCAATTCAGCAATTTGTCCTTATCTTTCTGTATTGGCTCACTAATATTGTATTTTATTATTATCCAAAGTTGTATTGTTGAAGCAAAATATGTACGCACTTTTAATTTCACTGTTTTATTTTTCTGAGTGTGGCTGACACAATGTTACACTACATTGTGTCAAGTGTACAACTGCTCCATATGTCATGCTATGTTCAGCACACAGTGTTATCACAATCTTAACTGCCTGTATTCCCCTCTGCTATGCCTTTGCCCCCATGACTGTACTTCTTCATTTTCATAAAAATTATCAGATTACTTTCCGTAAGTGTCTGGATATTTACTTTCTCACCCAAAATATATGAAAGTGCCCATTTCCCAACATCCTGACCAGTCCTTGATATTTACAATCTCCTTTCATTTTTGCCAATCTGATAAGCAAACAATACCCATTAAATATTTGTTTTGAGGGGCGCCTGGGTGGCTTAGTCAGTTGAGCATCCGACTTCGGCTCGGGTCATGATCTCTGTGAGTTCGAGCCCTGCGTCAGGCTTTGTGCTGACAGCTCAGAGCCTGGAATCTGCTTCAGATTCTGGATCTCCCTCTCTCTCCGCCCCTCCCTTGCTCATGCTCTGTCTCTCTCTCTCAAAAATAAACATTAAAAAAAAAAAAATATATATATATATATATAATTTGGTTCGATTTTCATTTCTGTTGGTATCTATGAGATTGAACATCTTTTCAAGTGTTTATTATTAGTCATTTGTATGTTCTCTTCTATGAATTGCCAACTGTATTCTTAGCATTTTTTTTTTCCTGTTGGACAGTTGGAACATTAATCCTTTGTCTGTTGATACATTGTACATATTTTCCTTTATGTTTACTGATTTTATATTTTGTATTTAAAATTCTTAATTACTTCAAAGTCATAAAATATTTTCCTGTATTCATTTCTAAGTGGTTTAAGTTTGGCTTTTCTTATTTAAATCTTTATTTCTTTTATCTATTTTTTTCACTGGGTTTTATTTTTGGCTTTTTTTCTTTCTCTGAACACAGAGCTCTTAATGGTATCTATCACTTGTTACTTGTATTATGCTGTGCATCTCCAATATGGTCATTGAATCCTGGCAGTATTTTCAAGGTATTAATGGGGAACCGTTGAGGATTTCCAGTCAGGGGAGGGACACAATGATTGACTTAATTATTATAATTTTCTACTATAGTAAACACAGCTCCCATTTATTGAATGCATATTATGTTCTAGGACCTTTATGAAAATAATGTATAATCTTCTTAGCAAGCCTGAATGGTGGTTGATACATTTAAGTACACATATAGGAAAAAAATATAGGCAGATGAATCAAAGAAATATGATTGGCTCCTGGCCATATGAAAGGATGCTCTATTTATCCCAAGAGTGATCGAGGAAATACTAATTCAAATGAGATGGTAATATCAGATTGCCCATTTTCCAGATGCAGAGATTGAAATTCACGATTTAAGCCCGGGCCTGGCATACAGAATGAAATGAACAGTGAAGCCAGATCTTGTGTTCAGGTCTGTCTGACTCCAAAAAGCAAACCACCCTGCCTCTTAACCACTGTTCAACTCAGGTAAATATCCTTGCCTTTCTCTTTCTGTCCACCATATACCACGCCGTTCCTATCTCTATGCTTTTGTTCCCCAAATTCCCTTGGGTTGTAATTCTTTCTTCCTGGGGGCTGATACAGAAACAGAAAGGATTAGAGATTCAGTGGTCAGGTGTGGGAGTCAGTAAGACCCCACGCTGGGCAAAGGAAGGGGGGACATGGAGTTAACACGGCAGACAAACATCCAGGGAGCGTGAGAATCCAGGGTCAAGAGCCACCTCCACCACATATGAGCTCTGTGAGGCCAGTGAAGGTGAATGCTACTTAAGTTTTTATTCTATATATTTGTAAATCTACAAAGTAAAAAGTCATTCTTAATGTGTACAGGTGTTTTATAACTCACTTGATAATTTTAGTGAAATATAAGGCACCTGAAAAATGTTTTTTAAGTGGTAAAATTTTTAAATTGAGCATTCAACCCTTTTTAGGCGTGCGTCTTTTCTGTCTGTCTACACCCGTGCTGGCCAACACAGTGGACTCTAGCAAATGAGGCTACTGAGCTATTGAAACGTGGCCAGTGATCTGTTGTAAGTTTGAGATGCCTACCAGATTTTGACGACTTAGTACAAAAGAGAAGATAAATAAACTTACTAATTTTTTAGTATTTATTGATGATAATATTATCGATATATTGGATTATATGCAACATACTAAAGTTAATTTAATCTGCTTCTTTTTACTTTGGTTTATGTGGCTACGAGAATTTTTTCTATGTATTTAAAAAATTTTTTAATCTTTATTTATTTGTGAGAGAGAGAGATAAAGAGAGTGCACGCAGGGGAGGAACAGAGAGAGAGAGGGAGACACAGAATCCAAAGCAGGCTCCAGGATCTGTCAGCACCGAGCTGTCTGCACAGAGCCCGACGCGGAGCTCGAACTCACGAACTGACTGAGCCATCCAGGTGCTCCACAAGACTATTTTAAATTACGTATGTTGCCCTGCTTTCTATTTCAATTGGAAAGCACCGACATACATAATGCATTTCTGTGGGGCCTGAACCCTGAGTTTCACTGAATGAATTGGTCTCCTTGAGTCCAGTTTTTCCCTTCCTATAATCCATCCTTCCCTTTCCTGCCAGAGTCTACTTCCTTAAACACAAAGCTAGTTTTGTCCACTCTTATGCTTAAACTCCTTTTGTTGGTTTCTCAATGCCTGATGAATAAAATCCAGCCCTCCCAATACAGCTACAAAGCTCCCCCTGGCTTTCCCTGCTTCAGTCCTCAACTTTGCCACCTTAGGAAGGTAAGCCACTCTTACCCCTCTGTGTATGTGCCTGATAATGAAGGTGACATCTAATTTTTTGTTCAAACAATGTGGGACACTTTCCCGATGGGAAGAGGGCACGGTCAGTGACAATATTGGGATAACATTGTTGGCATAAACTGGGATTGGCCCAAGCAAGCCCCTTTTGTAGTCTAGCTTTGCTGAGCCACGAGTCAGGTGCATTTGCTTTTGTTGTTCCTTCTACCTAAAATACTCTTCCTTCCCTTTCCTGTCAGGGCTCCCTTCCAATCATTTCTCAGATTTCATTGTATGCATTTCTTTTAACGGTCCCCCAAGACCACCACCCATTGGGCACTCTGCTGGAGTGATTTCCGGGCCTATCCCGCCCTCTCTCCCATATTATTAGGGCTTCTTCCCCATCCCTCCACTGTTTGTCTATTTCTTGAGCACGTGAAACGTGTCTTTTTCTTGTCGTCTCCCCAGCACCCAGCCCATGGCCTTGCCTGGATTTGGCATTTGAAAAGCGTTTCCAATATTAATTGGCTCTTCCTTCTCATCCCAGCTAAAAGCCACAGCTGCAGAGGTCTGCTTTGTGGGCAGATTGATGGGGATGCCACCATCTTCCATTAGGGATTTCTCCAGCTGCAACTTAACCTCTCTGAGAGTCCACATCTCTGCTTCTGCAAGTGCATGTGCAGTTGGTGATTGTAGGGAATTCTTATTCCCAGATTATATGACAGCGGGCCATACAGAGGGATGAGAGCATGAGAGGCAGCGGGGAGCTATTTGTTGGGACAGTCATAAAACTCCTCGCCTCTCTCTCCTTGGAACACACAGACGGAGGCCGCTCTGCCCTGGGACCTTTCATTAAGGCTTGTAAGCAAAGGACACTGGTGCTCAGCAGAGCTCCTATTGGCCCTGGCATCCTCTCCACACCAGGGATCCCTCTGTTACTGTGCCTGGTGGGGAGGCCCTGGGACTCCTCCTCCTGGCGGAGGTACGTTTACAAAGTAAAAACGGTATTTTATTGAACCTGGAAATCAGAAACCATAATCACTAATGAGATTTATGAAATTCAACCCAAGCTGACTTTGACTTTCCTAATAAAACATAGCTCGCCTTAGCCTGCCCACACTATTGTCATAGTGAAAGCCTCCGGGGGCTAAGGCATGTCCTCTTTGAATTATGGATTGATTAAAAGGAGCACAACGTGTTATTTGAAGGTTGTATGAAGGCTAAATAATCCCATCTGCGTGAGACAGGATACGATATTTTATGCTGTCTACAGAGATTCGTCCAATTATGTTTTATGGTCTAGTCTCAAAGATTCCAGCCTCTTATTTTATCTAACTCTGCAGGTGAGCATTCAGCAGGACACACGCTCCCCTGAGGTAGAGGACATGGGGAAGTTGGGATCTGAAAGTCATAATTCAGCCTCAGCCCGAGGTCGTTTTATGGGATGAGGAACTCCCTTTGAATTCTTCCACTGTACCAAATAAGAAAGAAAAAGATGGGTGCAGATCCTGGTCTGACCGTGGAGGTGCTAGGCAGATCTGGTCATGGTGCAACCAAGGGGGTCCTTTCTGCATCGTGAAAGCCTGACTCAAGTTGGAGGTGAGCTTTGGGGTCAATCATATTCTGTTTTTAGGGCCCCAAAGAGGCTGGTATTGGGTGAGACCTCTATCACACAAAACTTTCAGCAGTTGTCCTTCTTTTATTTTTTTTAAACGTTTATTTATTTATTTTGAGAGAGATAGTGTGATCAGGGGAAGGGCAGAGAGAGAGAGAACCCCAAGCAGGCTCTGTGCCGTCAGCCAAGAGCTGGACGTGGGCTCCATCCCACAAACCAAGAGATCATGACCTGAGTGGAGATCAAGAGTCAAACGCTTAACTGACTGAGCTACCCAGGCGCCCCAGCAGCCGTTGCCCTGCTTAATGCCACATGTATTTGTTTTGACCATTGTTTCCAGATATTTCAACTCAGTTGTTTCCTATATTTATCAGGCTGTGATTTGGCTATTTCCTAACAGAAGGTCCACATTCATAAATTATGGTTAAATAAGTCGGGGCGCCTGGGTGGCTTGGTCGGTTAAGTGTCCGACTTAGGCTCAGGTCATGATCTCATGGTCCGTGAGTTCTAGCCCCACGTCGGGCTCTGTGCTGACAGCTCAGAGCCTGGAGCCTGCTTCAGATTCTGTGTCTCCCTCTCTCTCTGCCCCTCCCCTGTTCATGCTCTGTCTCTCTCTGTCTCAAAAATAAATAAACATTAAAAAAAATAAAAAAAGAATAAGTGGATGAAGGCCTGATTTCTACAAGCTCATTTAATGTCCTTGTTCCAGAAAATAGCAGACAAGGTGAGAAGGGCATTGATTTGTCCTGTAGCTTATCTGCAGACAAGCACGCTCTTTTTCAGAAGCCTACACTTTATTTATTGTAAGATGTGAATTCTGAGAAGCAGAATAAACACTATCAAACTTTCTTCCCAAATGCTCTCATCTGCTTTCTGGGGCAAGTGAGGTGCTTGATTTCAAATGTAAATCATTGAATAAATAATGAAATGGGAGTTACTATCTTCTTAGATATCCTTTTCCCTGCCAAGAATTCGTTGACCCCAGCATGGAGACCTGAGCTGAGCTAGGCCAGTCTGAGCATTTTTCCAGGTCTGTTGAATTTGGGAGAGGAAATCCCAGGTCCTCTCAGGAGGTGAAGTTGAGTGATGAGACGTGCCAAAGCTGTTGTGTCTGGGTTCTCTATCTTGTGGAGAAAGCTTCTGTAAAAGATGGAAGCTGGCCTGCAATAAATGCCAGGGGGCAGGAGAGAGAGAGAAAGAGAGAGAGAGAGAGAGAGGAGAGAGAGAGAGAGAAGGAGAAGGAGAAGAAGAGGAAGAGGAAGAGGAAGAGGAAGGATAAAAGGAGGAGGGGAGGGGGTGGAGGAGAAGAGGACCTTAGTTTCTTTTTTCATAGAGGCTAGTTTTATCCCTGATCTTTCTTTGGTTGTGTGAACCAACACATGCCTGTTATTTCCTAAGCTCATTGAGATCTGATTCTGTCACTTATAAGAACCAACTTCCACGACCAACATCAAAATGAAATCTTCTGCCCCTCTTAGCAAACCCTCTTCCAATTGCCCTGGGCATTTATAAATCAACTTAGTGGATTTAAAAAAAAAAATTCTGACTTCTTTTTCTCCGAAGTCAATAGTCGACTTTCTCAGAAGGACAATATCCCAAATTAGGCTTATTCTGTAGCTAAGAAATAGCCATATTTACTCTTCCCAACTTTTTCCACGTAGGTGATCTCATTCAGTGGTCGCTAAGGCAGACCTATAAAAACCACAGAGGATACTTACAGCTTTCGTGTTTGATAGGGGTATATGTTGGGGCAAGGCCTTCTGAAATGTAGATGCCCAAGACAAAATAAATACTCAAGAATGATAGTCTCTCTCCCCTTTCCTTTTTTCCTCTTCTCTCTATCTGTTTTTAAATTTTTTTTTTCAACATTTATTTGTTTTTGGGACAGAGAGAGACAGAGCATGAACGGGGGAGGGGCAGAGAGAGAGGGAGACACAGAATCGGAAACAGGCTCCAGGCTCTGAGCCATCAGCCCAGAGCCCGACGCGGGGCTCGAACTCCCGGACCGCGAGATCGTGACCTGGCTGAAGTCGGACGCTTAACCGACTGCGCCACCCAGGCTCTCCTTTTTTTTTTTTTTTTTAAATTTTTTTTCAACATTTATTTATTTTTGGGACAGAGAGAGATCCTCTCTCTCTTTCATAGCAGTCCAGAAGGTCTATACATCGTCAAACGAGCAACCGATGGGCAGCTTTACTCCATCAGGGGCTCGTGTTCCTTCTTTCTGATTATTCCACCATTCTTTAGAAAGCTTGTTGAGCTGGCCCATCAGGAAGTACACTTTCTAGCTTATGGGAAAAGGGAAAGAGCTCACACAGAGGACAAGAACGTCTTACTTATGGAAGGGATGTGAAAGTTGCACATATTATTTTTAGACCATTAATGAGAATTGGCATATGGGAGGCTGCAGCCAGGAAGGCTGGGATGTGCAGTTTCTAGCTGGGCAGCCATGGGCCTTGCTGACACACAGGCTGCTAGGAGTTTATTACTAAGACGAAGAAGGGGAGGGGCCCCGGGTGGCTCAACGAGTTAAGTGTCCAACTCTTGATTTCAACTCAGGTCATGATCTCAAGGTCATGAGATTGAGCCCTGCATGGGGCTCAACACTGAGCGTGAGGCCTGCTTGGGATTCTCTCTCTACCCCCCTCCCTCTGTGCCCCTCCCCTGCTTTCTCTCTCTCTCTCTCTCTCAAAATAAATAAATAAATAAACATTAAAAAAGTAAAATGAAGAGGGGAGAATGTGTACTGTGGGACAATTACCAGTCTCTGCCATGTGGTGCTAGGGTATCACTCTAGGGAAGTGAATGTGCTTTCTCCTTTAGCTAATAGATCACTAACTAGAATTTCCCATGTGCTAAAAACACATGAATCGCAGTTTGCTATCCCCTCAGGGTGCTGCCCTCTTTTCATTTTATTGAACACCAGAATTCTATAAAATAATCACTTATACTCAGTGCACCGACTTTCCTACCACCTGCTTTCTCTGTAACCCATGGCAATTCTGTGCCTACGTCTTTTATGAAAAATCTTTCTTTTTAAAAAAAAATCTTTAATGTTTATTTATTTTTGAGAGAGAGAGAGTATGAGAGGGAGAAAGGCAGAGAGAGAGGGAGACACAGAATC
The DNA here is from genome assembly GCF_014898765.1 of Herpailurus yagouaroundi. Lineage (NCBI taxonomy): Eukaryota > Metazoa > Chordata > Mammalia > Carnivora > Felidae > Herpailurus > Herpailurus yagouaroundi. The sequence continues at coordinate 8,947,808 of NW_024412420.1, read as the reverse complement.
CGAAACAGGCTCCAGGCTCTGAGCCATAGCACAGAGCCCAATGCAGGACTCGAACCCACGGGCTGTGAGATCCTGACCTGAGCCGAAGTTGGAGGCTTAACTGACTGAGCCATCCAGGCGCCCCTGAAAAAGCTTTCTTATGGGTCGGAAATGGCCTCCAGTTCCCTTCACTTTGTCACCCGCATTGGCTGCTGTGGAAGATTTTCTCCCCTTTGGAAACACATTCATTAATTCCTATGACTCCGCGCTTGTCTGATTCTTCTACTCTTTTGACTGTGACTCCTCTGCCTTTCCCTTTGACCATCTTGTTCCTCTCACTTTATAAATGTGACATTACCTGTGGGTAACAATTCCAGAATTCTTCTTTACCTACCCTTCAGTGGTTTCCCCGGTGGCTTTGGCTAACTTCTAGGTTGACCTAAATTCCATGCCCATACTCCCTTTGTCTTATTACAATTTGCATTTCCCATGGTCATGCTTACAAAATGATCCTGATACACATCCAAGCACAGCCCCTGATTACTTTCTAGTGACCTAGTGTACTCTGTGACTTCTCTGGTGTATCAGAGCTCTTTGGATCCCAAGGAACAAAAACTACCTGAACAAAAGAAAAGGATTCAGAGAACTATTCTGGGGGCACCCAAAGGTGGGCTGACAGCAGTAACAGACTGGAAAGAGGGGACAGAGCTATCTTTCCTCTTGCTGCTGCTCTGTATGCTCATCCCTGTCATGGCCTCCTTCTCCTCAGAGACTGAACAGGTCCGGGTAGGATATAGCCAATAACAGCTCCCAAGGTTCTTGATTCTCAATTTCCATTATCCAGGGTGAAACTGACTTCTCTCCCCTCTGTCTCTTTTTCCAAAATCCATGGAAAGAATTCCAGTGGAGGTGGGAGAATGGAAGTACTCAGAAGAAAGCAGAGGCATGGTATCCAGAGAGGAAGACATTTTGGGGAACCCACTCTAAACTATACCCAGTGAAGTCAGTTGTCTCTTAAATGCAAGCACTAACACGCATCAGAGCTATACCAGAGTGGAAAGAACATGGTGTTCTCAGACTCAGTGTTAAGAAATCTGCATTTTTTTTTTTTAGCTTGCCAGTATTTTAGCTGCATGATTTGGCAAGTTTATGAGTGCCAATATTTCCATCACATGGAGAACCTTACATCCTGTATTTCTTGTGATAAGTGAATGACATTATAGACACAAAACTGACGAGTTGAGTACCCAGCACATATTAGATACCTAATAAATGTTAGTTGAATCTAGTTGGCCAAGAGGTCCCGAAGGGGAGAAAAGGACGCTGGTCCAGTAAATTTGGGCAATTGCTTTCCTCAGGGCTGGCACATAACACAAAAGTCCTCTTTCCAAATAATTCTCACCTACAAAAGACAGAGTATTAATGCGTGTAACTGTCTTCATCGGGTGAATTGGCTATGGATATTCTATGCAGTGCTTAATTGGCCTTGCCAGTTCATTAGGGATTGCAGAACGATGTCACAACCTTCCAAAGGAAGATGGATGGTGGCCTGCTTGCTCACATAATAGGAAGCTGCACATCAGCTGAAAAGTGCACAAAGAAAAGTTTCTCGGCTTTGTCTGGGCAGGAGAAATGTTTTGGTTCAATTCAAATCAGGCCCGTGGCCTCTTTGCCATGTTGTGCTAGATATAATTCTGTGAACAATAGGGGTGTCTGGAAGACTGGGTGGGGGAATGCAAGAAAGATTATATCCTCAAACCTGAAGGTATTGATTATGTTTGTCTGAGAATGAAAAGAACAAGGACCTATTACTTGGGAGTTTGTTTTTCTGAGGCTTTGGGTTCACAAATGGATGTTTTATTTGTACGCTTTCAATGTTTGACTTCTCCTAAACTCTGCTCCGAAATCCTACTAAGGTTTTGGATGAGTCAAGGTGACACTGAGGTTTGGTAATGCACAAAGTGTATTCCATAAAGCCGGCAGGAGTTTCACCGCTCTTGGGAACAGCGAGACAGAAGGACTGCCCATTTGTGTTCATAGAATTCTTATAGGCTCCCAGTCTGTTTGCTGACTGTGAGGGCATTGAGGACCAGGGGCCAGAGTTAATCACGCGGGCTCATTAAGAGCCCACATTTCACAAGTACTTGCCAGAGAAAGCAGGCCAAGACCTCTAGAACACAGAAGTACAGTCAAATCTATTTTCCACGTGGATCTCTTTTGATCTGCAAAAGAAAAGTCATAAAGTTCAATCACACATACATTTATGCACAGACATATGCATGTATGCATATATGTGCAATATTTTTACACAAAATATATACAATATTGTTTATATAATATATGTATGTACATGCATTACAGAAATATATATGTGTATATATATGTATATATATATATATATATACACATATATACACACACACACACACACACACACACACAAGGAATTGCCATCTGGAGGACAGATCAGCAAGGAAGGCAAGCTGGAACTCTTAGGCATGAATGAAAGCTGCAATCCACAGGCAAAATTTCTTTTTCCTTAGGGAAACCGCAGCTCTGCTTTTAAGGTCTTTCCAATGATTGAATCAAGCAACCCAGGTTACTAGGATAATCTCCTTAAATTTCAGCGAACTGATTATGGACTTTCTTCATCTACTTTTGTACCTTCACAGCAACTGCTGAGATTCGTGTTTGGTTGTGTAGCTGGTGTCATCCTTAAAAACAAAATTGTCATTTATTTTACTAGCAAAATGGGTTTATTCAGGATTAGTGGATAAATTACATTTAGGAATGTTCAAGCTATAGAGAACCATAGGCAAATCTGAAAAGACAAAGGGAAGGTCGGCTTTTATTAGGTTTTGGGAGGAAATTGGGGGGGGGGGCGGATTTTGTTCTGAACAAAATTTATTGGAGAAGACCAAGAGTTTAAAGTTGTGGCAACTTCTCATTGGCTGCCGGCTTCTCGTTGGTTATTGCTGGGGCAGAGAGAGATATCCCTTCTTTTTCTTAAAAGCAGGGGATGAAGTTCCTATGTGAAAAATGTCCTCTCTTGTCAAAGCAATTCTTCTCTTCCTTCTTCCTGCTGGTCACACAGGTTGCCATGAGTGAAATGTGTGTGAGAGCTCCCCCTTTCAGGGCTTCCCAGCACAATTTGTTTTTCCAGATTTTATTTTATTTTATTTCAAGCAATCTCTACACCCAACATGGGCCTCTAACTCACAGCCCAGAGATCAAGAGTCGCATGCTTTACAGACTGAGCCTGCAAGGTGCCACGTCAGCTCCAATTTAAATGAAGTTTCCTTTGGGACACCTGGGTGGCTCAGTGGATTAAGTGGGCTGACTTCAGCTCAGGTCATGATCTCACTGTTTGTGAGTTTGAGTCCCGCGACAGGCTCTGTGCTGATGGCTCAGAGCCTGGAGCCTGCTTCAGATTCTGTCTCTCTCTCTCTCTCTCTCTCTCTCTCTCTCTGCCACAACCCCACTTGTGCACTCTCTCTCTCTCTCTCTCAAAATAAACAAATAAACATTAAGAAATTAAAAAACAAATGAGGTTTCCTTTATTTTTACACTGGGGAGTATAGTTCAGGCAAACTGACACATCAAAAAGACCATCACAGAAATTTAGTTAATAAATTAAGTCAATAAAGCGCAGTGAAGAAGAAATGTCTACCTCATTCAATTCTTTCATAACTTTATTAATATTTACATGCAATGTTCAAATGACATAGTATTTTGTTTAACTAAACAGAGGGTATTACTTCTAGTTTGGAAATATTTGGCCATTATGTTTCTGAATATATTGAAATAATAAAAAATATATAACTATGTTAGGTATTTCGGACAAATTTCCCCCCCTATTTTATTTGAATTACCTAAGTGGGTTATCCGTAGATTGCTTTGCAACTGACTTTGTGTAAAGGAAACAATAGTTATTGGACTGTTTGGGGGTTTTTACATTTATCATCATTCAGTATTCCCAAGAATCCTGTGAGATGGGGGTTATTATACCCATTTTTGTAGTTGAATAAACTGAGGCTCGGAGAGATTAAATAACCTGCCCAAGGTCACAGAATAAGCAAATGGGGTCTGGCTGATTCCAAGGCTGGACCACGTTTACCTATGGCCATTGTCCACTGACCAACAGCAGGCTTATCATGCCATAGGGATTGTAGCAAATGACTACATCTAATATTGATTGGTCCTCTTTGCTTTTCAATATCACTCTAGTCTAGTTTTAGAATTGGATTGAGTTAATAAAACAGAGTAAGCAGCTGCTAAAGTCATGTCCCCTCTGCCCAGAGTCAGTTAACAGGCCTCAGGAAGGGATGGTGGGAAGGAAGTGACCAGAGATTGAATGGGAAGAAGGAAGGGATGAACAGTAAGAATTTAATTAGTCGCATTTAGGCATTCTCCCTGAGGGGTTGTTACTAGACGTGTCTGAGAAATTCACTAAGCTTCTGGAAGAAGGGTGACTTTCAAAATCAGAGTCCCGGAGAAGTCCTAATTCTGAATTTGTTCTTGATTATTTGATTGACATTGGACAAATCACTTTATCTCTTTTTGCCTTCATTTCCTCCCTTGCGAAATGCGGCAAATTTCATGGATCTTGCTCCACACAGTCCTCAAGGGAAGGTGTGTGGATAAAATAAACTGAAAGTTGTGAAAATTCTGCAGCAAATGTCTTTCATTTTAAAGTGCTATGCAAATATGGTGTGCGATTATGGATGCAGGATACTGCCTTCATTTCTTATGGGTTGAATCATTTCCAGCCAAATCCTCTGACTGCCTGTACTCCATCCTTCTTTGACCCTGTGGCCTATCCATGACTGGGGTCTTTGAGATTCCCCAGTGTCACTGCAGCCAGCATGGCGTCCCTTTTAGCTTAATGCTTCTGGAGTAAATTCATAAGCAGCTCTTTTGAAACTAGAGCCTGGTGCTCACTGTCTGAAATATCTTCTGTATCAAAATATCCAGGATAGAGCAGATTCATCAGGGGATAGCATATATAGTGCTCTTTTCCCCAAAGAAGAACTGTGTTTTTCAAAAGAGATGCCTTCAGATTCCCTCCTCTCACCCCCTCCAACCAGTTGCTTTTGGTTGCACTATTATTAGAACCAGCTATAGATGAAACGTTTGACGAGGCTCTTTCTCCCACTTGAGCATTATTCTTATAATCCTCCCAACAAGAACAACCTTAACCTTGATCTGTTGGAACTAAAGATTTTTTTGCCTCTACGTGTTGACTCCCAATTGCTTATGGAAACAACATTGGGGATGAGCCTTGATAAGGACAATTGTCAAGCTGCAAGCGTGATTTTAAACTTGTGATTTTCTGTAGCCAGTAGAATACAATAGAAGTCATGGTGTGTCACTTCCAAGGCTAAGTGCCAGCACTTCCACTGGCTCTCTTGGAACCCTGCCATGTGAGCAAGCCCAGGCTTGCTGGAGAAAGAGAAGCATGTGGCTTGGCTCCATGCATCACACCAAATTTCAGCTGGCCACCTTCCAGGCACGTGAGTAAGATCATCACAGGGATGCCAAGCTCCAGCCACCCTGCCCATTGACACAGACTTAAAATCAAGCCCAGCCAAGATCAGCTGAGACTTCCCTAGATCAGCAGAACCACCCAGCTGACCTGTAAACTTGTAAGCATTAAGAAATGGCTGTTGGGGTACCTGGGTGGCTCTGTTGGTTGAGGGTCTGACTCTTGATTTCGTCTTGGATTATGATTTTTGAGGTTCATGAGACAAAGCCCTGCATTGCTCTGCACGCTGACAGCAGAAGCCTGCTTGGAATTCTCTCTCTCTTTTTCTCTGCTCTTCCCCTGCTTGCACATGCACTCTCTTTCTCTCAAAATAAACTCAATACACTTTTTTTTTGGAATAAAGATATGGCTATTGTTTTAGTCCACTAGAGTCTTAGCCTAGTTATGCAACAACAGATGGCTGATGCAGAGGTCATCATTGACCAAAAATAATGTGAGCAGTTCAGGTATGGAGATGTTATAGCTCTGTTGTTGACATACACTTGGATTTTGTGTTCCTACGTTTCAGTCTAACTTGAGTTTGGCTGATGATCTTGAATGGGCTGTAGTGTGAATGTGAAGTTTTCCTTCACATGGAAACTTGCCTCTGATTCCCTGACTAGCACCAACACCCTTATTGGGAACCCCCAAGCACAGAGTTCCACTGATCAATACAGACTCTTTACGTGTTAGAGATATTATGCAAAGGCCATGCTTTATTTTTAGAGTAATGACATGCCCATATATCGGTAGCAATGGACACTTAAGCAAGGGTGATCTGTCCTATAGATATTGGCTTGGAATATAGAAGAATGTTTAGCCTTCTGTTTCAGTATGGTGAGAAGAACCAATTCACTTCAACATAAATATAAATTTTAAAATAGAGAGGAATCGAACTACATTTTTATAGATTATGAAAAATGTCATCTTCCATTAGTCTTGGCAGTGTTTAGAGTACAGATTTTGAAGAAATGGTAATAAACATGACCATTTAGTAATAACCTTAGCACATATTAAGTTCTTTGGTTCCCATGTACAGAATCAAAGACTGATGAAAGTCAAAGCAAACTATATTCTTATGCGGCTTTGAACAGATTTGTCCATAAAGCAAAAAAAGAGAGTAGTGGTTTGCAGTATGACTGTAGTTATACCTAAAATATTAACAGCAAGAAACAATGAGTTCTATCAGGAGCTAGGGAAAAACTTCCAGAGGGGTGACATTCATATGGGTTATAGAAGCACGAGCAAGAGTCTTTGAGGTCCAGAAAAGAGGAAAGAGTCTCCAGGAAGAGGTATGAGTACATGTCAAGGATAGAAACATGCAAGAGAATGCTTAATTGCACCAAGAACAACAGTATCATGAACACAAACTACCGTGTGTGTGTGTGTGTGTGTGTGTGTGTGTGTGTATGTGCATGCCCGTGTACAAGTGTGTATTTATAGAAAGAAAAAAATATGCATGGGGATTAACAGTGGGGAAGATCAGTTAGCAACGTCATCAACCAGCATTTTTTAGGAAAAAATTAGGTTAACTGAATGAAGCAAGGAGGTACATTAACTTTGTCAGGGCCCCAGCTCCCATGTAGGGCTTTGGACAAAGCCTCCAATAAAACCAGGTACAGTAAATAGCAGTGTGAACCAAAGAACTCATTGCCAGGGATTTCTTTTCACTCTCTTTGAGGAACCAGACACATTATTAGACCAGAGCCTGCTGGTGCTTTATTGTTATTGTCTAATGATGTGAATTATGGGAACTTAATCTTCTCACTGTGAGTGGCCGTATATTATTATTCCATTTGGGGCTGGGCATGCACACTCTGACCTTATTAGCTGCAAGCGGACCCCAGATCCAGCTCAGTTGTACTTCCCTCGGGAATGGCAACCAGCCCATTAAAAGCCCTGCCTTCCAGTCCTTGAACACATGGAGGTAGACAGTGGGTTTTGAGTCAAGGAAAGGCAGGAAATAGAAAGCAAACTGTTTTTCTTACTTCTCATTAAATCTCTTACCTCATGCTGTCGTAAACATGGGTCAGACTCAGCCCTTGGTCAGGGTCCTATAATTGGCTTATTGTAATTGGCTGCCTGGAACGCCTGCCCCAGGTGTAGACAGAGTAATGACCTGAAATGCTGGCAGGGTCTCCTGGATTTTGACATTTGCTGCGTGGGATCTCCGTATGTTACTGCCAGTTACTGAAGCAGGAGGAGAAGGTACAGAAATTTCAAGTAAAATTAGCTGGAATTCCATAACTGGTTATTCATTGTCAGTTTTCTCTTTATTTCCTTTTTTTTAAGTTTATTTATTTTGAGAGAGAGAGAGAGCACATGTGCACAGGAGAGAAAACGAGTGGTGGAGGGGCAGAGAGAGAAGGAGAGAAAGAGAATGCCAAATAGGCTCCACACTATCAGCACGGAGCTTGATCCAGGGCTCGATCTCACAAACTGTGAGATCATGACCTGATCAGAAACCAAGAGTCAGACGTGTAACTGACTGAGCCACACAGGTGCTCTGTCAGTTTTCTCTTTCTTAAGGGAAAGGCTGAGGTAGGGTAGATTCAGGTGGTCTGAATCTTTTGGGGACTAGAATTGGGGTCGGGGGGGAAAAGGGATGTTCAAAGGTAAACTTAAGAGCTGAGTTGGAAAGGAAAGTCCAAAACAGAGTGTCAGAGGCAAATAGTGTTAAAGAAGCAATCAGAAATCAAGGTGGAGAGCCAGAGATGAACCTCAGAGAGACTGAAGTTCAAATCTTAATGTTGCCATGGATTAGCTTGGAACCTTGGTGAAGTTCTTATTCAGTCTTATTTCTGCCCATCTATTAAGTTCCTTACCTGGTGAAAGACCTTCAGTTTCTTTTACAGCAGATTCAGATCTCGCAACATAATTATTTTTACGCATGAGTCACTGCTCTGGGTCTTCTTCTGTGGGTTTGAAATTGATCAGCAAAGACCTAAGTTGTAGGCAGTGCTTTCCCCGGCCCCTTATTATCAGGTTGTGTTACCTGCTGAGGCAGGATGAAGGCTGCTTCTGCCAGTGATTGTGTGTCTGTGCTGTGTGCTCTCAGGTACCCATCGGGATGCACATACAGCAGTGTGGACACAGATTTTCTCTTATTTCACCTTAACAGGTAAATGACCAAGTTCCCAAGACTGTTTTCTGTTCAAAAACTGTCACCCTTTCTCCACAGAGATATAAGCTGATGTCAGGCAGATTGAGGGCAAGGGGGAAGAGGCACTTGTTCCTGGATAATTCCTTTATAGCTTTGAGAATAAATTTAGGAACTGGGGGAGAAAGGTATGAGCTCACAACTCTCACTTTTTGCAGATGTTATTTGCAAACCTTCCTGATGTTCACTGCCATAGCTTTAGGGCCAGATCAGCATAGTGACATTTAAAAAAAAAAAATGAGAATTTTAATTGTAACATTTGTAATGTTATTTATTTTTTTATTTTTTTTTTGGTTCATTTGATCTCAGGCTGCCTGCTAATAAGACAGCTGTATCTACTCAGTGGTGTGCAAACACTTCTATTAGGTAAACCAAGTTCTGGCATATTCATTCTACTTATGGCAAAAGGATCTCTGTCTTTTGATTAGCCTCATACCCCGATAATATTCCTTTACAACAAATTGGATTTACGTCATCTATGTCCTTAGCCTTATCTCTCATTCCCCAATACACAAACCTTCTACTTGAACCAGACTTAGCTTTCTTTGCTGGCAGCAGGTGGAGTCACTGAGATTTGAACCACAGGTTCAGGGCTGACCCATTACTGAATTGGTCCTGCCTGGGTTGAAGAAGTATGTTGTTAGCTCCACCTCTACCTATAGGTGGCATCAAGGAGCCATCTTGCTGTTCTAGGTTTCTCTAGCTACCTGCAGAGTTCTTTTGGACCTCCCCATTTCACTAAGCTGCAACCTAACCACTGCCATGTCTGTTTCGTTCAGACATAGAAAAAATGTCTTTGGCCCTTCACTGGTTGGGTAGCATGGTATTGTCTGAACATTTAAGTGAGTTGTCGACATTTACAATGTGGGGTTCTGAGACAAAAAATATTCCGATTTCTAGATCAGATCTAGAAATACTCTTGCTTTCATTGTTGCAAATGGCATTAAGCGGATGGATCTGGGAGCCACCCTCTCGTTTAGAGGGGGTACATGCTCATTGATCCACTCTACACACACTTAGCCTGGTGCTGTAGATGGGTGAGTTCACCGCCTCTGATCTGGTTCATATGATTCCATATATTTTGGACCATACATAGAAACCTATTGCATTGACATGGTTCGCATGTTACTTCTGGAGCCTTGTTCAGAAGCTCAGCCTGCTTGGCTGGAACACTGGCCACTTGCTGAGCTCTTGCTGACTCTCTCTTCCAGGGTCAGCACAACTGTGATCTTTCTGTCCTGCTCAGGAAAGATACATTGCATTGAAATGAGACAGACTGTAATCTCTTCAGTTGGCAGACAGCTATCTAAACCTTTTTCTCTCTCCCTCCACTCCCTTTGTGAGACCTTCTTGGCTACTGATATTGTATGAATACACAAAGCCTGTACACTCTCATTAGATTTTTGGACAATGCCTTCAAGAGTGTATCCTACAGGCTGGTCAATTCCCTAAGTCCAGTTAAGCCCATGCCCAGATCCCTTCCCTTGCTGCTCAGGCCACTACTGAAATCTCAGCAAGCCTTGTAACAAAGCTCAGGGAGTGGGACCCAGTCACAACACAGAGATGTGACCAGTGTTTTTATCCTGTTATGCCTCCCTAGAAAACACACCAACTCCCACCGTTTCCAGGCTACCCCAGGTCCTGGCATCCTTCCTAACTTAAATCCTAGCTCCCTTGTAGAGTTTTAGTTTTTATTTATTCAGTTAGCAAGTATTTTTGAGGGCTTCTATGTGATGGAGTAAACAGAGGTGGCAGAGGTTTAGGGTAGAACAATACAGGTGAAATCTCTACTTTAATGGGAACGTCACTCTAGTGGAGGAATCAGCTAATGAGCGACAAAGCACATAAATAAAAAATAATGATTTCAGAGACTTTAAAAAGTGCTGCTAATAAAATAAACAGGGCAATATGGTGGCCAGTGGGGTTAGACAGAAACAACAGAAAATTTAGTGACTCTGTGTAGCGGTGACATTTGGATGGTGTGACCTTATATCAGTTAATGTGATTTCGGTTATAACAGCAAGCATTCAATCATCTTAAATAATCGGATTTTCTTCTCACATGAGAAGATTGTGGAAATTAATAAAAGGAAACCTCATTTAAAATGGGGTCAGGAGGCTAGAAGGGGGAGCTCTCGGACACTACCACTCATGGTCAACTGCAGACCGAAGAGGAAGACCTTGCAAGTCCCTACTATTTTAGCTCCTGTGCTAGAATCTCAGCAGGAGCAAGGAAAGCTTTTTTCAGCCCCCTCCCCGGCTGCCCCGGCAACAGCCCAGCCAATGAGAGACCGACACAACTCAGCCAATGAAAAGCCGCTAAGCTTCCAACTCCCAATTTACTCCAGTGAACTTTTTGTTTTTAACAGCTTCCCAACTTCCCCCCTTTTCAATGTAAAAGCGCTTTTCTCTCCTTTGTTCTCAGGACTTGCCTATGGTTTCCCTGTAGCTCGCTTGTCTGAGGTTGCTATTCCCGAATCAACCCATTTTTGCTGGTAAACTAACTGGCAACAGTATTTTTTTAATTAAACATTTTTTTAAAATGTTTATTTATTTTTGAGAGAAGAGAGAGACAGAATGCGAGCAGGGGAGGGGCAGAGAGAGAGGGAGACACAGAATCCGAAGCAGGTTCCGGGCTCTGAGCTGTCAGCACAGAGCCTGCCGCGGGGCTGGAACTCATGAATCGGGAGATCAGGCCCTGAGCAGAAGTCAACGCTCAACAGACTGAGCCACCCAGGCTCCCCTGGCAATTGTATTTTTAAGGTTATGGGGATATACATAGGTATGGCAGCCTCCACACGTGGCACTTTGGGGATTTAGCTCCACTTCCCTGAAAATCTCCCAGCTCTGACTTCAGCCTCTTGGGTTCAGCCTCAGGCTGGTTGAAAGATGGCTGCAGTCAGTGTTCAGGCTATCCTATCCCCATACCTAGGTCATCTGGAAGACAAAGAAAAGTAGCAGCTCTCCCTGTGTGTCTCTTTCACCAGCTAAGAATTCTTAGGTTCTTAAGAGAGATGTCCCCTCACATTTCGTTGGCCAGGATTGGGTTTTATACACCTTCCTAAATCCATCACTGGCAGGGGGAATAGGGCAACTTTGATTGGCTTAGATCAGGGATCAGCAAAAGTCTTCTGTAAAGGGCAAACTAATACAGTAAGTCCTCTCCCCATCCGCGGGTCTGCTTTCCACCGTTGTTACCCACCGTCAACCGTGGGTAATGACTCGTCTGATATATGTTCAGAAGGTCGGTAGAGCCAAACTAACCCTTGGACACAACACCAACGTTATTCACCTCACCTCATCTCATCACTCAGCATCTTATCATCTCACATCATCACAGGAAGGGTGAGTATAGTGTAATAAGATATTTTGAAAGAGACCACACTCGCATAACTTTTATTATAGTATATTGTATACTTATTCTGTTTTATTATTAGTTGTTGTTAGTCTCTTACTGTGCCTACTTTATAAATTAAGCTTTATCGGGAGCACCCTGGGTGACTCAGTTGGTTAAGCATCTGACTTTAGCTCAGGTCATGATCTCGGGGTTCAGGAGGTCGAGCTCCGTGTTGGGCTCTGTGCTGACAGCTCAGAGCCTGGAGTCTGCTTCAGATTCTGTCTCCCTCTCTCTCTCTGCCCCTCCCGCACTTGTGCACTCTCTCTCTCTCTCTCTCTCTCTCTCTCTCTCTCTCTCTCAAAAAATATAAGTGAACATTAAAAAAAGTAAATTAAGCTTTATTATAAATATGTTTGTATAGGAAAAACATAGCATTTGGTACTATGTGGTTTCAGGCATTCCCTGAGGGTCTTGGAATGTATCCCTATGGATGGAGGGGGGGGGGTTCTGTAAATGTTTTCAGCATTGTGGACCATGAGATCTCTGTTGTAACCACTTATCTCTGTTGTTGTAGCACAAAAGTAGCCATAGACAGTATGCGCTGGGATGAGTGTGGCTGTGTCCAATAACATTTTATTTACAAAAGCAGGCATTGGGTTTGACCATCAGGCCACAGTTTGCTGACAGCTGGCTTGCAGTTGGGATTTGCCCATGGATAGGGTGACTATACGATTTTTAGTCCAAACCAGTGTTCTTTGACATTGAAGGGGGATGCCATGACTTTTTAAACTTAAACAATAGGCATAAACTGGGACTATTCTAAAGTCATCCTGTGGGTCATGTGAAGGAGGGATAAATACCTGAACAACACTGGATCCTGACAGTAGTGGGGCCTTGCCGCTGAAGTGGCCAACAGTGTGTGCAACAGGTGAGAGGCAGGAGATGGGTCATGCAAGAGGTGAGGGAAAAACACAGGTGAGGAAAGAGCAAGTCCAAAGGAAGTGATGAGCCGACAGGGTGACAGAGACAGGGAAAGGCCACCTGCCGGAGGGTGGTGACCACCAGGAGGGAGTTCAGATGCGTTCAAAGAGGAGCAGCTATTCAGACCACAGGGGGCATTCGGACCATGGTAAGAAAGTTAGCAGTTATTCTAAGTGCAGTCGGAAGCTGCTGGTCGGTTTAGAAGTGTGGCATCTCCTTCACATTAGGAAGATGCTCTCGCTGTGTGCAGAACAGATGGTAGGTGGCCAACGTGGAAACTAAGGGAATTGTTGGGACACAATTAGAGATGATCACGATGGACAAGTTAGCAGTGAAGACAGAAAAGTGGGTTGGTTTAGGAAATCTGTTTTGAGGAACATGAAAAGGATTCACTGAAAGATCATGTATATGTGCCTGTGGGGACTGTTGTGGGTGGGGCAGGCATGAGGAAGAGAGTAATTATATTTGTATAACATTTATTTCCTGCCAGGTGTTTGCACATATTAAATCATTTGGCTCTTTTTAGCAACTCTGTACTTTATTATTCTCATTTTTTTAAATAAAGAATGGAGGCACAGAGTGGTCAAGCTACCTGTCCAAAGACACACAGCTGGTAAATGGCAGAGCCATGATCTGAACTTGGACATCTGTCTGGCTGCAGAATGCATGCTTGCCCTTCTTATGCTGTTCTGTTTTTTTGTGCTACATGTGCTGTCCTTACGACATTCCTGTGACCTAAGGATGTGGGTTGAGCCATTAGTTGGAGCTATACTCTACTGAGATGGGCGGAAACAGCACTGCCCCAGGAATAGCCTGTCCCTGCAGGCTATCTGTGAGCCTGTCCCGCAGATCAGAAAGATGCATTTGGCAATGTCACCAAATAAGGTCATCTCTTAATTCTTCTTTAATTGTGTTTGATCACTACTTGATAGTTGTCGAGTTTATCGCATTATTTTAGGTCTTGGCTCTTTAGTGGCCTGGATGCTCACTGAGGAAAGAAATGGCATCTTTTTCATTTACGTATTACATCTACCATGTAGTTCTATTATTTGCATGCAGGAAATCCTCATTAAATATTACTTCATTTGATTTGGAAAGCCCTGGACTGCTTATTTTCTAGCCATTTAATTATTTAACTTGAGACTTGCTAAAATTTTACACATTGCCTTTTAGTAGGAGCCTAGAGAGAAAACACTACCGATTTGAAAGCCTTTTCTGAATGTTATGATATTCTTAAATTTAATTTTACCTGTTCGCAGTTTTTAAGGTTTTTAAACACTTGAGTTTTAAATTTACTTTTCGAATTTAACTTTTCATTGCAAAACAATTTCAATTTCCAAAAAAAGTCACAAAAATAGTGCAGGGAATTCGCTTGTACTCCTCACCCAGACACCTTGAATGTTTGCATCTTACAACCACAGGTACAACTCTTTATGACTGATGAGCTCTCCTTCCTCTGGAGAGGCTGCTTTACTGTGCTGATTATTTTCCACTCTCCTGTTTTCCCCCTGTCTCTGTGGACACTCCTCTCAGACTCTCTTGCTGGCTCCTTTCCAATCCTGTAACTTCTTGGTGCTCCTCGGGGCTTCATGCTCATTCCTCTCCTCCTCTCTAGTGACTTCATTCCCTTGATGATATCATGCAGGCTCTTTTAAACATCATTTATCCTTGAATTTATATCTATCATTCTGGCATCTCCCCTGAGCTCCAGATTTCTATATCAGCCTCCTTACTGGACTTTTCCACCACTGTTGCCTAACAGATATCGTGTATTTAATATGCCCAAATATGACCTGTGACCCCTTCAACCAAACCTTCACCATATTTCTCATTTCATTAAATAACACCATCATTTACCATATTACTGAGGCCCCAAACCTCTGCTTCAATGTCCACGTATTCTGAGAAGTCTTTCCCGACTACTCGATCTGGATATCTGGATCCTTTTATTGCAACATGAACAAGGTGTCAGCTCCATAGCTGTAAGGACCTTGTTTATTTTGCCCAGTGCCTGCCAGACTGCCTGCCATATAGCATCACCCCCATATTGTTTGTAAGTGAATGGTTGATGAAGGAACATGCACTGGACAAAATAAAATTCAA
Source organism: Herpailurus yagouaroundi (assembly GCF_014898765.1). Taxonomy (NCBI): domain Eukaryota; kingdom Metazoa; phylum Chordata; class Mammalia; order Carnivora; family Felidae; genus Herpailurus; species Herpailurus yagouaroundi. The sequence continues at coordinate 8,932,725 of NW_024412420.1, read as the reverse complement.
TAAATATTTCTAGTAACTCTTAGGGGGTTTTTAAAAATTTGGGTAATCTGTTCCAAAGGCAGTTTCCAAAGCCAATGTATGTTAGTTGTAAATAATGTAAAAATGCATATACAGTTAATGCAAAGAAATTTGCTTTTACTCTTCTGTAAAGCTTTGTAAAGCATATAGCTTTGATACTTTCTTAAGATACTATGAATGATATTCTTCTAGGACAATAAAAAATGTATACTACCAACAACTAATGGTGAAAGAAAGCCTCAATGGTAAAACGTGAGAAACTTAGCAATAAAAAAAAAAAATAGCCACTAAAACTATTGTTATATAGCATTTTCCAGGAACTTCTAGCAAATGCGATAATACATGAGGAAAACAAGAAAAACAAATATGTGTGTGTGTGTGTATATGTATATACGTATATACATATATACATATATACATATATACATGTACATATATGTATATACATATATACATGTATGTATATATATACACACATATAATTCTGTATTTATATTTATATATAAATATTTATATATTTATATATTTCACATATATATGTATATATTCATATTATATATTTATAATATATAAGATATATAATATTTTCTTTATATTTACTTATAAATATATGTCATTATTATATATATTATTTAGATATCATTATTATATCTATGTCAATATCTATATCTATATCTATATCTATATCTATATCTATATCTATATCTGACTAAAAAAAGTAATGAGACTACCAGCTAAAGACATTCACCCACAAGAATAAAGAACATGGACGATCTTTTGGAAGCACAAAAGGTTAAGGTTGATCATCTCTCATGCAACATTCACTTATAGACCCAAGAAATGTGAACTCTAGGCTTCCAGAAGGAAAAATAGTGAAGCAAACTAATTTTTACTGTGGATCCATCAAAAGGCTCAGAAATGGGAGACAGTAGGTATGGGTGATACGGACCTTAAAACAGGAAGAGGGATTAAAAGGCTGTGTAAACTGCCCAGGCTCTCCCCATCCTCGCCCACATACATGATTGCCCTTGACTACTGTGGTAGCAGAAGACTGAATGTTTTCTCTGCAGAGGATATCTGTGGAAGCTCACAGCCTCAGTGGAGAGGGTTAGTACAAGAAGAAGGACGTAGGTATACATTCACTCACCAACTACGGAGATCTTTACCTTTCCTCTCTCTTGGTGGCCCTTGAAGACAGAGGACCAGTTGGTTTACACCCTCCAGTCAGGAGACCATAAGAGGCTTTTGTAGTGAATTTGACCAGTTCAAGAGGAAAGACTAAAACATATAACACTGGGGAGTTCCAAAAGAACTGGTTCAATCAGATCATCCCACTGTGAAGACATCTACTGGTGTCCACAGTGTTTCCAATCAATTTTTTAGTTTTTGTTTCTAAAATATGAGGGAACACAAAGATCACATCTACTGCAAACGTTAAAGGAACTTGAAAGAAACAAATTGTTTCAAGAGATATTTTTATTTATTTTTAATTTAAAATTTTTTTAATTTACTTTTTTCTTCACGTATAATTAACTGCAGTGTTAAATTTGTTTTAGGTGTCAATATGATGATTCAATAATTCTGTACATTTCTCAGTGCTCATCATGATGATAAATGTACTCTAATCCCCTTTATCTATTTCGCCCATCCCCCCCCCCCCCTACCCTCTGGCAGCCACTAGTTTGTTCTATTTAAGAGTCTGGTTTTTTGTTTGTTCATTTGCTTTGTTTCTTAAATTCCATGTATGAGTTAAGTCATATGGTATTTGTCTTTCTCTGACTGACTTATTTCACTTAGCATAACACTTTCTAGATCCATCCATGTTGTTGCAAATGGCAAGCTTTCATTGTGTGTGTGTGTATGTATGTGGCTGAGTAATATTCTATTGTATATATATGCCACATCTTCTTTGTCCATTCATCTATCAGTGGACACTTGGGTTGCTTCCACATCTTGGCTATTATAAATAGCCAACTATAAATAGTTGATTAAGTGTCTCACTCTTGATTTTGGCTCAGGTCATGATCTCAGAATCTGTTGAGTTCAAGACATGCATTGGGCTCCACACTGATAGCATGGAACGTGCTTGGGATTCTCCCTCCCCTGCTCTCTGTCTCTCAAAATAAATAAACTTAAAATAAATACAAAATTTAAAAACCCACCCAACTCTAAAGAATGGGAGTAAAATCAAATAACATTTTGCAAGCAAAACAGAGCTGTAGGAAATTAAGACTATAATTGCAGAAAGGCAAAATTTAAAAGAAGAATTGGACAATAGAATTGAGGCTCTATCTCAGAAAGTAGAGTCAAATCTCAGATGAGGAGAGAGGAAAAGAATTCGAGGAAAAGACTAATAAGGACAAGAGTGGATGAGAGTTTCAGAAAAACAGAAAAGGAGAGGACAAGGAGATGAAACATGAAATAATTCAAGAAAATGAAAGAAGATCTAGAATGGAAGTGCTCGTGAGCGACTCATGATGCCAGAGTTGAAAGGCCCACTGAGTACCCTGCAAAATGGATGAAAAAAACCCCTCATCTTATTGTAAAATTTCATAACACAAGGGAAAAAGAGGAAGTCTTACAAGCTTTCCCAGGAAATAAAAGAGGTTTATGCAAAGGACCAAGAGCCTGCCTGGCAAAGTCCGTTTCCACGGAGACACCAGAAACTGGGAGACCTGCGTAGAAATGCCTTCAAAATTTCTGAATGAAAATAATTTCTAATTTAGAATTCTATACCCAATGTCATTATCAATGAAGTGTGAGGGTAGAATAAAGGCATTTATAGACAGGCAAAAATTATTTCCTTTGCTTCAGGAAGCTACTGGCGGATATGCTCTGCCAAAATACAGTAATAAAGCAAAAGGAGGAAGAGATGGAATCCAAGAGACAATGGATCCAACATACCAGAGAGATCGTCAATGGAAGAGAAAGACAAAACAAAACAAAACAAAAAAACAAAACAAAACAAAACAAACACTATAGGTAGAGAGATCACACCTGAAGTAGACCTAAAGAGCAGACATCTCTAGTAAATGTTATGCCCAGAATTCGTGATCCCCAAAGACCACCAGGGAGCCGAGTCCGATGCAAAAGCAAAAGAGCCTTTATTCGAGCTAGCTCGAGCTCAGTCCCCTACCTGCACCGACGCAGCGGTGAGATACCAGGGAGAGAGAGCGAGTTTCAAAAGCACAAAGGTTTTATAGGGGTCTAGGGGCAGCCGATTGGCTGGGGAAGGGTCAGAGTCCTGTTATGCAGGTCGCTGGGCATGTTTTGATCAGGAAGTTTGAACGGGTGAGCGGGAGGTTACTCAAGGGGAGGAGGCGCGGTCTGAGGTTTCTGCGATTTTCCCGGAAAAGGGGTCATGTCGGGGACATAGTCACTCAGGGTGGAGAACACAGAACAAGATGGAGTCGGCCGGCGTAGGCCCGCCCTTTCAGTAAAAACTTCTCGAAAAAAACGAACATGAAAGAACACTTTATGTTTTTGGATATCTCGAGAGGATTTCACTCCACCAGGAAAGAAAATGATAACAAAGAGTAGCACATGGAAAACTATGCCTGCCTCACCCCCTCTAAAAAACCCCACCCTGGGACGCCTAGGTGGCTCAGTCGGTTAGGCTTCCTGCTCGGGTCATGCAAGATCTCAGGGTTCCCAGTTTGAGCCCTGTGTGGGGCTCTGTGCTGACAGCTCAGAGCCTGGAGCCTGCTTCGGATTCTGCGTCTCCTCTCTCTGCCCCTCCCCCACTTGTGCTCACGCTCTCTCTCTCTCTCTCTCAAAAATAAACATTAAAATTTTTAAAAAATTAAAAAAAAAATCCCCAAGCAAACAAATAAATAAATAGAAACAAAACAATGATAATGTCAGAATAAAAAGCTGACCAGGGAAATTAAACTACTGTTTAGCTCTCAGTAGCATTTACATACAAATAACAATGTAAACATTGCTCAAATAAAAATTAAGAGACTGAGCAAAATGGGTGAAGGGAGTCAAAAGTTATAAAATAAGTCATGGGGAAAAAAAAAAAAAAGAGGTTAGAGTGGGAGAGAGCCAACCATAAGAGACTGTTGAGAACTGAGAGCAAACTGAGGGTTGATGGGGGGTGGGAGGGAGGAGAGGGTGGGTGATGGGTATTGAGGAGGGCACCTTTTGGGATGAGCACTGGGTGTTGTATGGAAACCAATTTGACAATAAATTTCATATATAAAAAAAAAATAAATAAAATAAAATAAGTCATGGGGATGTAATATACAGCATGGTGACTGTAGTTAACAATACTGTATTGTGTATTTGAAAGTCACTGAGAGAGAGGATCTTAAAAGTGCCCAGCACAAGAAAAAAGATTTTTTGTAACTATTTGTGGTGACAGATGTTAACTACACTTATTGTGGTAACTATTTTGCAATATACAAATATTTGTATATATCATTGTGTTGTACACTGGAAAGAAATAGAATGTTAAATGTCAATTATATCTCAAAACATTTTGAAGGATGGAAGGAAGGGATTGTAAAAGAAAGCTTAATTAGACTTTTTATGGGAGAAAAATCAGTAGATAGTCCTTAAAACTAAAATGCTCAGTAAATAGTAATATAAGCAGGTTATCTAGAAATGTGGAGTTAACTACCGAAAGAACCAGCTCAAACATTTGAAGGTTGCTGCTAGGAATGGGGAAATGTGCAGGTGGGTGGCATGAGAGTGTTTTTAGGTGTAGCAGGATTTGTAGATGTATTTGACCCCTTTACCCTCTGTATGTGTATATGTTGTGATAACAATAAAAATTTAATGACAACAGCTAAAAAAGAATTACTAGAGAGAAATATCTTTTCACAGTAGTAAGAGAACCAAAAATACCTGATGATAACCATGAAGAAAAATGTTTTGCTGTTATGTGAAGAAAATGGCAAAATTTTACCAGAAGGAAAAATGTATATAAATTAATAAAGAGACATAGTGTGTTCCTGAGTAGGAAGACTAAATATTTTAATATTGTCTATTCTTTATTTATAGTTTTAAGAAAATATCAATTGAAATATTATGAGAGGTTTTAGAGGCTTTGGTGAAATGTTATTAAATTTAATCTGGGAAATAAATAGGATAATTCTGAAAAACAATAAAGCAATGATAATACAATAACAATACAATAAGTTTGAAAAACAATAAAATAATAACTCTTTTCAAATGTTAAAAGGTATTTTGAGGTTAAAATTAAAGCAGAGTGGAATTCACACATTATAGTAAAATGGAAAAGAGTAAATAGCTTTTGAAAAACTCCATAGTTTACATAAAAACATATGGGGCGCCTGGGTGGCTCCATCTGTTAAGCGTCCAACTTCAGCTCAGGTCATGATCTTGCCGTTCGTGAGTTCAAGCCCCGCATTGGGCTCTGTGCTGACAGCTCAGAGCCTGGAGCCTGCTTCAGATTCTGTGTCTGCCTCTCTCTCTCTCTCTCTCTCTCTGTCTCTATCTCCCTCCCTCTCTCAATCTGTCTCAAATTAATAATAATAATAATAATAATAATTTAAAACATCAAAAATGATGTTTTAAAATTTGATATTCAAATATTAGGTTAGTTCTTATGATATATTAGAAAATACATTTTTGAGGGATTAAAGCATGAAATGTTTCAATATTAGAGAATATTTAGAAATGTTTAAATATTAGAAAATATTGGAGAAAAGATAAGCAATAATTAAATTGACCATGAGTTTAGGTGATTTTTCTAAGCGTTAAAACCAATGGCAGGAATCCCCCCATAAGGATAAAGAGTTTGTACTATACAAAAATGAGGTTTTGAGTGTTAAAACAGAACACCCTATGCTTGCTGAGTCTATCAGGCATGTCTTTAGGGTGAGGAGCCAGGGACTGACTATTATGCTGGTACCCTACCCCCATCAGTGACATGCGTTTTACTAGGGTTTGTACTGCCCCCTCCCAGTCCCTACTTCTCCGCCCCCCCCAGCAGCCTTAGCTTTCCCAGGTTACCCACTTAATTTCTTTATTTTAAAATTTTCAAATAATTGAATTTTTAAATAAAAATTATATATATTTGAGGTATGCAACATGATGATTTGATATGCATACACATAGTGACATGATTACTACAGTCAAGCTAATTAACAGATCATCTCCTCACATAGTTACCGTGTGTGTGTGTGTGTGTGTGTGTGTGTGTGTAGTTACAGCCCCTGAAACCTAATCTTTCAACAAATTTCCAGTATTCACTACTCTCTTGTGAACTATGGTCATGGTGCTGTGCATTAGATTTCTAGATTCATTCTAGATTTCTTCTACATAACTGCACCTTTGTACATTTTAATCAACATCTACCATTTCCCATACCTCATCATCCCTCGGAACCACTGTGGTACTTTCTGCTTCTGTGTATCCAAATTTTTATATTCCACATTTAAGTGAGATCGCGCAGATTTTTTTTTCTTTCTGCATCTGGCTTGTTTCGCTTAGCATAGTGTTCTCCAGATTCTGTTTGTTTGATTGGGCATAAACACTCAGCTATCTCTTACTGTAGACAGGCATGGGGAGGGGGGTGTGGATGACCATCGGAGTTTTTCTGGGAAGAGAGGTAGTCTTCCTCTTCACATTTACCCTTCCTCTCATCAGCCTGACCCTCTCTGGAGGTCTCCTGGGCAGATGGGGTTCCTCCTCTGCTTATTCCCTTCTTGATTTTTGGGGCTGTGGGTCCTCCAGACTGTTTCCATTATCAACATGCTTCCATCTCCTTTTAATTTTTTTAATTAATTATTTAAAGCCTTATTGAAATATAATTGATAGGTAAAAAATGGCATCTATTGGGGTGCCTGGGTGGCTCAGTCGGTTAAGCGTCCGACTTCGGCTCAGGTCACGATCTCATGGTCCGTGAGTTCGAGCCCCGCGTCGGGCTCTGTGCTGACAGCTCAGAGCCTGGAGCCCATTTCAGATTCTGTGTCTCCCTCTCTCTCTGCCCCTCCCCTGTTCATGCTCTGTCTCTCTCTGTCTCAAAAATAAATAAACGTTAAAAAAATTTTTTTTAATGGCACCTATCTAAAGTATGCGTTTTGATGAGTTTGGGCGTATACAAATACCCGTGATATGCTTCCATGTATTTTGATAGAAAAAAAAATCTGTTGCAATTTCTCCTCTGCTGATGCTCCCCTTGTGTTCTTTTTGTCCCTCTGATTTTATTTCCGTTTTTTCCTACTGTACCATAATTTTAGTGAAACACAATAGAGACGGAGAAAAACACTGTTGGCTCAGTCAATCATCTGGAACTAGTAGTCTTTTAATAAATGTTGTAGGAATATTTGATTTAATGGAAATGGAAGCATGCTTTACAATTTTAAATAAAATGCCAAATAATGAAATGTTTCCTATCAAAATTAGCATTTCATAGAGAGATGCTTTTATAAATAGATATAAAAAATAGTAATGACTCAGTGGGCTACAAGGGCAAAGAAATAAACTAAAGAAATTCAAATAACCAAGAAGTCTTTGGGAATATTTTAACCTTGTTAATAATCAAATGAAGGGAAGTTTATGTAACAAAGTATTCTTTTCCATGTGTTAAATTGAATCTTCAAAATTTTATGTTACTTGATACTGAGTGCTGGGAGATAGCCCCTTTATAGACTGCCAGTGAGCATGCACATTTGAAACTTGTTGAAAGCACTTTAGCAAGATGTGTTACGGACACTTTCCTATGTTTCTTTTTTTGAATCAGAAGATCAACTTCTAGGCATCTACCTTATAAGTACAATAAGAAATGTGGATAGGGGCACCTGGGTGGCTCAGTCAGTTGAGCATCTGACTTCAGCTCAGGTCATGATCTCATGGTTTGTGGGTTCAAGCCCTGCGTTGGGCTCTGTGCTAACAGCTCAGAGCCTGGAGCCTAGTTCGGATTCTGTGTCTCCCTCTCTCTCTGCCTCTCCCCTGCTTGCGGTCTGCCTCTCAAAAATGAACATTAACAAAATTTTTTTTAAATGTGGATAAATCATTGCAACATTACTAGTCTAATAGAGGAAAAAATGGAAACAACCTCTGTCACCAACAGGGGTAGAATTTAAAAATAAATTATAATAAATCCATGCACTGACTATTATGTAGTCATTAAAAGAATATTTCAAAGAATATTTCATCTCATTAGAAAATATGCATGATATGGGGCGCCTGGGTGGCGCAGTCGGTTAAGCGTCTGACTTCAGCCAGGTCACGATCTCGTGGTCTGGGAGTTCGAGCCCCGCGTCGGGCTCTGGGCTGATGGCTCAGAGCCTGGAGCCTGTTTCTGATTCTGTGTCTCCCTCTCTGCCCCTCCCCCATTCATGCTCTGTCTCTCTCTGTCCCAAAAATAAATAAACGTTGAAAAAAAAAAAAAAGAAAATATGCATGATAAATTAGATTTTAAAGAGTTACTTAGGATCCAAATTAAGTAAACAAGGTTTTCACTTTTGGAAAAAATACGTATGTAGAGAGATGTCTCTGTTTCCATGAAATGGAATGCCCAATATTTTTGCTTCCTAGGCCTGTTTACACTTCTACTGTGTTTGTCTTGATTGACGATGAACTCTTTCATAGACGGGAGGGTATGTGGTCCTCATCAGGGGGCCTGACACATAATATATGTTTTATAGGTATTTGTTGAATTATTAAATCAAGGGATTAATGTATGAATGATTGGTTGAATGAATAAATGTATAATATGGTCCTAGAAATGGAGAGCTAGTCAGATGGTGGTCTGGTACAGGTGGAAGAGGGAGGTAAAAAGAAAGAGATGAAAGGAATAGGAGTGAAGATATATCACTGGGCAGAGGGCCAAAGAAAGGAAATTCAGTTAAGCCGGGCTATATAGAGAAATAAAGGCAAAGAGACCAAAAAAGAATAATAGAAATGTGCCACAATATTGTAGAAATTAAGTCAGAACTATCTGGACTTAAATTTTAAGTTCATGTCTTATTGGCTATGTAATCATGCAGTAGAAAATAGGACAGTTCTTCCCTAGTGGATGAAATGAGATAACATGAACATTTCTTGGTACTGAATAGGCCCATGACAGAGAAAAAAGCAACAGATTCAAGGAGACAGACAAAGAAAGAAAACTCTTTTGATGGGGTGCGGTATCAACGCAAAGTATTGGGAATAAAACATATTATTTCAGGGGAGAGGTAATACAAAAGCCACTCTCTTGGGAGCTGAAAAGGAAGCATGCATTTTCGCTGCTGTGCTGTCCTGTTCTCAACACTCTGCCATTTGTCTGCTGGCGGCGCACTTAAATTATATCAGCAGCTAATAGGTAAAAATCAACTTCACAAAGAGCCAAGTCTATAAAACAAAATCCTTTTAAAGTAGGCTTCATTGCCTGTCATGGTGTTTACTCAAATTATATCTCGCCGGAGTTCAAAAAAATATTAAAAATAATTATTTACGGTTCTTGATTTGTTTAAATGGGAATAGAGAATACAGTGTGTCTTTTGATTGGTTCAAGGGGCAGTGGGACAGAGAGATAAAATGTTGGTTATGGTTTTGAGCCCAGCCAAGTGTTAAAGACTGTATCTTGCAGTCATCCCACATCCTTGTCAATGAGATGGTTTGGTTGAGCCTGGGCTTTGAAGACACATGTGTTTGGGTTTGAATCTCAACTCCAGTACGTACTAGCTCAGTAACCTTGAGACTGACTGTGAAACTATGAAGTCATATTGCTTTCATCTGGGAAGATCATCAATGATGGTAATTTCCTAAGGTATTGTAGGAGTTAGTGAAATTTGTATAATCTTCCTAACATTCCCAATATTACTTGGCTCTAGTGAGAATTTTGGGCTTCCTATATTCTTTGGGAGTTTGGGTGGCTAACAGGTATTTGAAGAGAAATTGTTTAAAAATGTTTATCCATGTATCATTACAATTGATGCATTTCTCCAGTTTTGGTCTGGATTTTTCTATGCAAGCCTGCAAGGGATTTTTGTCTGCTTCCTTAGGATTTTATGATGACTGTCTTGCTTGCTTGTTCTCTAGTTGAGACAAAGGCAGTCAGGAAATATTTCACCAGTGTGGAAAAATGAGCATCCAGTTCTGACAAGCAGCAATTCCCTTCTTCAAGTGCATCTTTTGGACGTAAACAGAAGAGTTAGAAAAGTACATATCCCTCATTCATCACAGCTTCGGAGAAGCAGATTCTGTCATTCTAGAATCAAAAATGAGCATTCAACTCCAGGAGAAAGAAAGAAATCAATTATAGTAGTGGCATTAAAGAATCATAACAAAGAAACTAAGAAGCACAGAATGAGATCTTATATTTTCTTTAAGTTGGAGAAGCCAAACTTCCATTTTTTATACTTGGAAAGAACATCAATGAGATTGATTGGGAAAGGCTAGTAGAATGTTAAAATTATACAGCATTTTTGCAGCCTGACTGTAATTTGCACACACAATGGGCTATTATCTATGCATTGTTCAAAGGAAGAAAAAAAAATAAATTAATTGCTTCTTCCCTTCCCTCCTTCCTAAAAGCCTGATCAAGTGATTTGTCTTTAAACTTAGTGCAATGAATGGTTTCATTATCATTTTTAAATTTTTGTTTGTTTTCCTTAGGGAAGGTGATAAAAAATTAACAAAGAAGTTGTTGGTTTTCAAAATTCTCTCTGGGCATGGCGGCTGCTGGAATATTAGTATGATTCATACCAAAACTTCCTCTGGACAGTCTGTTAGAGTTCAGATTTTTAAGAGAACACATTAGCATCTGCATGACCCAGTGTTTGGAATAACAAAGAATTGGGTTGAAGAGTTTTCATCATCAAATGTACTCACCAGCGTATGACTCTATCAAGTATATCCAACAAGTACAGTTTATTCTTGCTAATCTTGGTTGCAGTCTTAGCACTTCATCTTAACATACCTCATGACAATCCTCTCTTGGAGAATTTTGGAAAATCAATGAAACAACAAGCTTTTACTAAGGATCCACTATATTCCCTGTACTCTGCGAAGGAAATGAGCCGGTCCACTATACTTGACACATAACTCCTTCTATTTTAGCCCCAAGAGTGATCTCTTCCCTATGGATATCCCTTAATGCCAACCATAAGTGGTGCGACGGAGGTCTAAAGGATCTATAACCCCAGGCAGACACGTGCGCCAGTACTGACAAAAAAACTTACTGCTCTGTGGCATCGGGTAAATTATTAGTGGAAAATGCAGGAAGTATTAACTGTTTGGCAAGTAGGTCTTCATTAGAGTCTGAATTAAATGACCGTCCTCTGTACTCCATTAGGAACTTATAAATACCTTTATCACATGCACTTATGGTTTATTGAAGTTGTTAATTTCCAAGACTAGGTCTTCTTTTAAACCGTAAGATCCCTGAGACTCAGGTCTGTGCCTTATTCATCTTTGTAACCTGAGCGCTTGGTGCAGTGATATTGTACCCTCTAGATCCTGAAACATCTTGGAAATTGAATGTTAGTGTGAATCAGGTTGCTGGAATTCAGAGCCATGGAGTGTTAGCGCCGGACATGACTGAGGGTCCGTTGTTGTTATGTATAATGACATATAACCAGTTTCCTACTGAGGCATATTTATGTTTTGTGCATTTTCTTACTCTTACAGATAATACCGTACTGATTATATTTGTGATTATATTTTTGCGAACATGTGTAATGATTTCGCAATATACATTTTGTGTGTGCGTGAGCAGTGGTATGTGTGGGTCTAGTGATTGACAATATAAAATATTGATGTAAATAATTACTCCAAAAGCCTTATATACTCCCACTAAAAGTGCAGACTGTTTCTCTACACTTCAAAAAAAAAATCAACATTAGGCATTTTAAATAATTTACTTTTCCAAACTCATAAATACAAATGGTAACATTTTGCGTTTTTATGTGTACTTTCTAAATATATTTGACTGACACATATTTATTGGCACTGACATTCTTTCGTGAATTTGCATTCTTCACCTGGTTTTCCTCTTTTAATTGGGGTCTATCTTTCTCTCACTGACTTGTCATCATATAAATGGAATCGTACGATATGTCCAAGTTTTTGGTTGGACTTCTTTCACTTAGGAAAATGCATTTGAGGTTCACCCCGTTGTATGTAAATCAATCGTTTCTTGTTTTTGTTTTTGATAAATAGTACTCTTTGTATGGCTATATTAAAATTGGGTCATACATTTACCAGTGGAAGGACCTGGGGGTGTTCCCAACTTTTGGCTGTACAGATAAAGGTGCTGCAAACCTCTGTGTAAATTTTTTGTGTGTGAATATAAGTTTTTATTTATTTGGGGGAAATACCTAGGAGAGTTTTTTCTGGATCATATCATAAATGTATCTAACTTTATAAGAAGCTGCCAGAGAGGTTTTTGAATGGCTGTATAATTTTACACTTCTACCAGCAGCATCTGAGAATTCCTTGTGCCTCATCCTTGCTTTGGTATAGTAACTAAAAACATTATTATTATTATTTTTTAGTTACTATAATGGGTGTTAGTGGTATCTCATTGTGGGTTTAATTTAAATGTCCCTAATGAGTAATAATGTGGAACATCTTTTCATATACTTTCTTGCCATCCATGTATCTATTTTGGCAGGGTTTCTACTTAAATCTTTTGTCCGTTTTCTTTAATTGGGTTGTTATCTTATGTTTTTTGAGTTTTGAGGGTTGTTTATATATTTTCAAGACAAGTCTTTTGTTAGAAATATGATCTGCAAATGTTTTCTTTCAGTCTGTTGTTTGTTTTCTCATTCTCTGACTGGTGTCTTTTAAAAAACTTGAAGTGTAGCTGACACGCAATGTGCACAACGTTCAGGTGTACAACATAGTGATTGCACAAGTCTCTACATTATGCTGTGCTCATCACAAGTGTAGCTACCATCTGTCACCATACAATGCTACCACAGTGCTATTGACTATATTTCCTGTGCTGTGCCTTTTATTCCCATGCCTAATTCATTTCATAACCAGAAGCCTGTATCTCTCACTCCTCTTCACTCTTTCTGTCCATCCCCCCATTTCCTCCCCTCTGGCTACGATCAGTTTATTCTCTGTATTTGTGAGTCTATTTCTGCTTTTTGTTCATTTTATTTTTTAGAATCCACATAGAAGTTAAATCATAGGGCATTTGTCTTTCTCTGACTTATTTCATTTAGCATAATACCCTCTAGGTCCATCCATGTTATTGCAAATGGCAAGATCTCATCATTTATTAGAGCTGAGTAATATTCCACTGTGTGTGTGTGTGTGTGTGTGTGTGTGTGTGTGTGTGTGTATCCACCTTCCTTATCTATTTATCTATTGATGGACACTAAGGTTGTTCCCAGATCTTGGCTATGGTAAATAATGCTGCAATAAACATAAGGGTGCATACATCTTTTTGAATTAGTGTTTTCTTTTCTACGGATGAATACTCAGTAGATGAATTACTGGATCATGTGGTATTTCTATTTATAGTTTTTTGAGGAAATCCCATGCTGTTTTCCACAGCGGCTGCACCAGTTTGCATTCCCACCAAAGGTCACGAGGGTTCCTTTTTCTCTACCTCCTCACCAGCACTTGTTATTTCTTGTCTTTTTTTTTTATTTTTTTATTTTTGATGTTAACCATTCTAACATGTATAAGGTGATATTTCTCATTGTGGTTTTGATTTGCACTTCCCTGATGATTAATTACGTTGACTCTCTTTTCATGTGTCTGTTGGCCATCTGTATGTCTTATTTGGAAAAATGTCTATTCAAGTTCTCAGCCCATTTCTTAATTGGATTATTTGTCTTTTTGGTGTTGAGTTTTATCAGTTCTTTATATATTTTAGATACACAACCTTCTATCAGATATTATTTATAAATATCTATCATTTGTAAATATCTTCTCCCACTCAGTAGGTTGTCTTTTCATTTTATTGATGGTTTCCCTTATGATACAAGAGATTTTTATTTTGATGGAGTCCCAATAGTTTATTTTTGCTCTGATTTCCCTTGCCTGAGGAGATAGATTAGAAAAATCTAAAAGATAGATAGATGTTAAAGAAATTACCGGCTATATTTTCTTCTAAGAGTTTTATGGTTTCAGGTCTCACATTTAGGTATTTAATCCATTTTGAGATTATCTCTGATTTATAGTGTAAGAAAGTGGTCCAATTTCATTCTTTTGCATGTAGCTGTCCAGTTTTCCCAACACTATTTGTTGAAGGGACTGTTTTTTCTTCATTGTATGTTCTTGCCTCCTTTATCATAGGTTAATTGACTATATAAGTGTGAGTTTATTTCTCTGCTCTCTATTCTGCTCCCTTGATCTATGTGTCTGTTTGTGTCAGTACCATAGTGTTTTGATTTGTAGTATATCTTAAAATCTGGGATTCTGATACCTCCAGCTTTGTTCTTCTTTTTCAAGATTGCTTTGGCTCTTTGGGGTCTTTTGTGATTCCATACAAATATTAGTATTATTCTAATTCTGTGAAAAATGCTATTGATATTTTGATAGGAATTGCATTGAATCTGTAAATTGTTTTCAGTAGTACAGACATTTTAACAATATTAATTCTTCCAATCCATGAGCATGGAATATCTTTGCATTTGTTTGGGTCACCGTAAATATTTTTTATCAGTGTTTTATAGTTCTTGTGGTACAAGTCTTTCACACCTCCTTGGTTAAGTTTATTCCCAGGTATTTTATTCTTTTGGGTTCAATTTTAAACAGAATTGTTTTCTTAATTTCTCTTTTTGCTATTTCATTATTAGTGTGTAAAGGTACAATTCTGTATCCTGGTAGTTACTATCCCTGTACTACTATCCTAGCAGCTTTTGGGGGGAGTCTTTAGGGTTTCCTATGCACAGTATCATTGAATGGTGTCTTTTGCGTAGCAAAATTGCCAATTTTGAAAAGCTCCAATTTACCTTCATGTTTTTCTTTTTGGATCATGCTTTGGGTTTCAAATCTAAAAATTACTTGTCTACCTCAAGGTCATAAAAATTTTCTCCTATGTTCTCTTCTAAAAGTGGTATAGGTATTAGATTTTACATTTAGGTGTATGGCCCATTTTGAGTTAATTTTTACACATAAAGTGCGAGATATGGGTTGAGGTTAAATTTTGTTTGCATATGGATGTCCAATTGGCCCAACACTATTTGTTGAAAAGACTATCTTTTGTCCATTAAATCGAACCTTGGTCAAAAATCAGTTGACCATATTTGTATGGATCTTCATCTCAACTCTATATTCAATTGCTATATATATAATTTTACCAATATTACACTGTTTTGATTATTGTAACTTTATAAAAAAAAACCTTGAAATCAGATAGTGTGTGTTCTCTAACTTTATTCTTCTTTTTCAAAGATGTTTTGAATTCAGTTTTAATTAAGGTAAGGGAGTGACATCATCATGATGGCAACATAGGACGCTCGCTGACTTCAGTCCCCTTCATAAGAGTAAAGTTGGAGGCATCACTCTTCCTGATTTCAAACTATATTATAAATCTATAGTAGCGATCAAAATAGCATGGTGTTGGCATACAAACAGACACATAGTAACTATCCAGAGGCAGAACACCATTATGAAAATCCCAGAACCCTTGGATGTAAGGCTGAAACACCTCTGTGGATAGCACAGATTGAGGAGCAGCTACACTTTGACCAGGTTGCCCCTCCCCCAGGCTGGACCAATGCAGCACCACATAGCCCCCATGGGCCTACAGTTTCTCCAGTGGGAAAATGAGAACCCAAGCCTTGAGGTACACTTCACCTCAAAAGGATCCATGACCCTGGGGATCAGATAGAGACTGGAATGGGGGTGGGGCTTACAGCCCAGATCCCCAGCCAGCAGCATTGCCCATCTGCTGAGCAGAACCAGTGCCCCATCTGACCAGGGACCTCAGTTGGTGGATTTCCCTGATTTGGATACCCAGCCAGTGGGAAATACCAGCTGTAGAGCCTATCCTAACGTCGTGACTGGGCAGGGGAGCAAATATGTACCTTGTCCAACTACTGAGCATAATTTCTGCTGTTACCCCTCCAGGAAACATGGCGACAGACATCCAGGAGCTGTAGAGCACATCAGGTGCCCACTCAGGTGGGCAGTCAAGCCAGCAGCCTGGTCCAGCTGTTGAGCATAACCTCTGGTCCTCATAACCAGGGAGACTGAACAGTGACCCTAAGTAGCCATGGAGCACAGCCTATGGTACCACCCAGCCATGGAGTCAGGACTACAACCCTACCAAGCAGTGGCGTCCAGCATACAACCTTGTCTGATTGCTGAACACAGCCTGTGGCTTTCCCCTAGGCAGGGAGTCCATCTAGAGAACCCTGCCCAACCAGAGAGCCCAGCCAGCAACTTCACCCAATAGTTTAGTACAGCCAAAGGTCTACACAATCACAAAGCCCACTCAATTTGGGGACACAGTCTGTGACCCTGTTCTGCCATTTGCAACAACTTGGATAAATATTGAGGGTATTATGCTATGTGAAATAAGCCAGAAAGAGAAACCCAAATATTATGTAATCTCACTTACATAGGAACTCATAGAAACAGAACATAGATTGGTGGTGGCCAGGGGTGAGAAGGTGGGGGATATGGGTGAAGTTGGTCAAAGGGTGCAAACTCCCATTTATGAGCTGAATATGTTCTGAGGGTTTAATGTACAGCATGGTGACTAAAGCTAATGATACTGTATTATAAACTTGAAAGTTTCTAAAAGAGTAAATCTTAAAGGTTCTCACCAAAAAAAAAAAAAAATGTACTTACATGAGATGATGGGTGTTTTAATTTACCTTATTGTGGTAATCATTCACAATATATACATTTATCAAATAATCACATTGAACACTTTAAACTTATATAATGTTATATGTTAATTATATCTCAATAAATCTGGAAAAAAACAAATTAAGATAGGGATCAAAACTATTTTATTATAATTTATTAAAAATAC
This sequence comes from Herpailurus yagouaroundi, assembly GCF_014898765.1. Lineage (NCBI taxonomy): Eukaryota > Metazoa > Chordata > Mammalia > Carnivora > Felidae > Herpailurus > Herpailurus yagouaroundi. The sequence continues at coordinate 8,915,801 of NW_024412420.1, read as the reverse complement.
CAGTTTCTCCCCAGTGAATTGCAGTGGTATATTTGCCATTAGGTGACCTTATATGAATGGTTCTGTGTCTAGATTCAGCATTTTCTTCCATTGCCTTGTCTATCATTGTACCAATACCTGTGCGATTATTTTTAATTGCTCTCCTTTCACAATAGATTGGTTTATTTCTGGGATTTCTATTCTGTTCCATTGATCTCTATGTCTGCTTTTATGCCTGTACCTTGCTATTTTGATTAATGCTATAGATTTATAATGTATTTTGAAATCAGGAAGTGTGATGCCTCCAGCTTTGTTCTTGCTAAGATTGCTTTGGCTGTTTGGGGTCTTATGGTTCCATATGAACTTTAGGATTGTTTTTCTATTTCTGAGGAAAATACAATTGGAATTTTAATAGGTATTGCATTGAATCTGTAGATTGCTTTGGGTAATGCAAACATTTTAACAATATTAATTCTTCTAATCCATGAACACGGATGCTTTTCTGTTTATTTGTGTCTTCTTTAATTTTTTCAACAATATGTACATACAAGTAAGGAAAGCTAATACTAGATAATCTATTTATTATATTCTGTGCTCAGTATTGAATTAAAATGCATCAGGTAAATGCATGCAAAAGAGTAAGCATGAGTGGATTTGGTTTTGCCAATATTCATCTTCTGGGAAGTCACATAGCCTCATTGGATCCCAGGTTTTGTTTTTGTTTGCTGGTTTGTATGTTTGTTTTTTTGTTTGTTTATATCTAGAATGGTAATGTATCTGGCATACATACCTTACTGGATTTTTATGATAATCAGATGAATAAAAGCTAATTTTAAATACACACACACACACACACACACACACACACACACACTTATATACACTTTGTAAATGGCAAAGCCCTATGCCAAAATAACATGCCAATGGCAAAGATAACTTTCCTTTTACTAATTTCTGGACCCAGGTGTCTAGAGACTTTTTCTTAACCTTATTTTGCTGCTGTCTGTCTTATTTGATAACAGAATTAGATCTAGAAAGCCAAGGTGGTGTAAGAAGGTAGATTATATGCACTTTTTCTTCTATCAGATGCTCCTTTTCATGAACAAGAGTACATATTTCCCTGAAATTGAATCTGGGGGTATAGTACACATGTTTTCCCAAATAAAGCTGTGTGGGATGTAATTTCAGACCTCCTGTTTGCCAGCCAGTTCATCTCCATAATTCAGAAACCCCTGGCATGGTTAGTATCATTCATTTGTGCCAATAAAGTCCAGTACATCCTGCCACAGAATTCTTCCTGCTGTCATAAAGGGACTCAGGTACCTTTGAATACCATATGCTGACAATAAGTCTAACCTAATAGCCAAGCTCATGGTCCCCTCATTGCTTTTAAGTCATTCCTCAGCATCACAGGGACCCCTTCAAAACTACCATTTAGCTGTCACACATGTCAGCAGACAAGAGCTAAGGGATGATAAATAACAGCATCACCAAACACAACTTGGGCCAGCATGATCTCTGCCAACTTTCTCTGAAAATGCTGATCTTTTGCTGCATTTAGATGGTGAAGTCCAAGGCAACACAGTCAATGAAACTTCCCTAGCAGACCTTTTCTCTCTTCAACAGCCCCACCTACTTGGCTCATGAGACCAAGGATTCTAGTCTTCTTGAAGACACAGGTTGACAGATTTAGGAAGGAGCAGCTGGTCAGGGCCCTGGCAATTAGCAAAGGGAATCCAGACTCTCCTACAAAACTCTTTATTTGGGGAAGATATTTCACATGGCCTGAAATGGGCCTGTTGCCCTTGCTGGTATCAGCTATTAGATAGTGTTGCTGGTCATGCCCTGAACTTTATCCAAGTGATCTTTTGACCTAAAATATCCTTTCTCCATTGCTTCAAGCTCATAATCTCCCCATCACTTCTCTGACCTTATCTCTTACCAGACAGTTTGCCCCAGCCACATTGGCCTCTTCGTCAGTCTCCAGACCCACCAACTTGCTTTTGCCCCGGGGTCTTCACTATTGTTCTTCAGTTGAAATGCTTTTCTCCTGGGTATGTATAATGAGACTTGCTCTGTTTGTGGCCTGTTGATGTGTCAGAAACACCACCCTCTCCTCCATTTCTCTTTCCCTGTTTTATTTTTCTCCGTAGCAGTCATCACTGCTCACTTGTATATTAATTATTAATTAATTAATTACTAATCATTTATTAATTGCTTTGTTTGTCACTTGTTTGTCACTGTCCCTGTATTTGGAATGTGAGTTCCACTAGAGTAGGGGTTGTGTCTATGTGTGCGCTGCTCCTATAGAAAAGCAATTCAAATATTGTCGAAACTGATGGCAATGCAACCCCTCCCCCAAATCTCAGTTAAAATGTGCCCCTTACTTCATTAAGCCATCTCTCATCCCTAACCTCTAACTTTGGTTCTCTCCTCTCTTCCTCTGCTTCTATAACCCTTTATTAGGACATTGAACATAGGGCATGTGGCTGGCTCAGTTGGTTAAGCTTCTGACTTCGGCTCAGGTCATGATTTCATGGCTCATGAGATTGAGCCTCACCATCAGGCTCTGCCCTGACAGGGTGAAACCTGCTTGGATCTTCTGTCCCCTGTCTCTTTGCCCTTCCCCCCTCCCTCCAAAATAAATAAACATTTAAGACATTGAACACTTTTTTACCTGATCACATACCTAGTTGTTCTACATATAATAGGCATTATAATTTCATCTTCTTGATTAGACTATAAGCTCCTCAAGGATGTGGGCTATTTTATTAAAGTTTGAATCCCCCAAATTACTGTGACTTATGTTAATTAAGTATTTGGGGAATAAATGAGTGGCTTTAACATAGTAAATTCCTTCCTTCCTTCCTTCCTTCATTCACTCATTTGTTTAACAACAGACTACCAGTCTCATCTCTGGGTGCTGGGGAACAGCAATGAAAAAAACAAAGAAAAAACAACATTGGTAAGTCATATATTGAGTTACCTATGTGTTACTGAATATTTTACATAAGTTATTGTTACCTGCATTTAATCTTTATGATAGTTCTATATGATGGATGTTATTATTCCTATTTAAAGTTTGAGGAAACTGAATATACTAAGCTGTTGAAGGGTATTTTTCTGGATTCAGTTGCCATCTCTCCAATCCCAATGTACACATTCTAAGCAACATGCCATGTATTCAGGCTTTGTGCAGAATTCTGATGTCTGAGGACAGTGGTCACTCTGGGGCATTTGATGACTATGGTTGGACGACATTGACACAAGCCTGTTGTTGGCAGAGGATGTTTGCTGATTTGGAATAGTTTCTTCAACATACCCCTTCCCAGAGCCCCTGTGAGGAAGCACAGCCCTGCTGCTGGGAGGCAGGTGTGCTTTCTGGAGGACACTCCCCATGTTTCAAATCACATCTCTTCTGCTTCTGTTTCCAGCCCCTCTCTAGGCTTCTGTGAGCTTCTGCCTTCAATGGCTTGTGCCTGTGGCTCCTCTTTGGAAGCCACTTTTAAGCCACTGGAGCCACTTGTGCTTAAAGTACAAAAAGTGGGAAGTGCCTGAGTTTGTCTCCTCTCCACTCTTGTTTCCAGGGGTGGTCAGGACGAGTGTAAGTTCTGGAAACCTGCCTGAAATTGTACCCTTGCTTGACCTTTTTGGATTTCCCCAGTCTCCTACTGGGTTTTCCTCAAATTTACATAACAAAATCACTTGCTCATAAATCCTCATCTCAGAGTCTGGCTTGAGGAAGCCAACTGAAAATAGTCTCCTAGTTGAAAGCATCTAGAAAATGTTTTCCCTAGGAAAGGAAGAGTATTTGCCACCTGGACTCAGTTCTGCCCTTTTGGAGAAAGCTGCTTGCTGCTGGGTCAGGACTGGTCCTTGACAGTGTCCCTTGGCTGCCTCTTAGATCGGGGTCCTAATCTAACCCAGATTGGCAGGAAAAATAAGTTGGGCTTATTTATTTAGATGTTGTGTATGGTTGCCCCAAACACACACACACACACACACACACACACACACACACACACACAAATATATACATATATGTAGTCCAATGAAATAAGTGTTGAAAAAACTTATTTTTAAGCCCATTCATTCCATGTAGCATTTATTGAGGCTTCATTATTTTCCAGCATTATACAAAAATAATATATATTTTTTACCCTTGAGGAACTCATAATATGTAAGGCAGGACAGACATGGTTAATAAAAACACAGTGCAGCTGGGTAAGTGCCACAGAAAGGTTGGTATAAAGTGCCAGAGGCCAGAAGAGGGAGCTATAACTTCTGGTAGGGAAAAAAAAAGGTAGAAAGATTTCACTGAGAAGATAACATTCGAGCTCCTTTTGGAAGAAGGGAGAGAAATTACCAGAAGGAGAGAGAGTGTTGCCTAGGACAAGAGAACACTGGAAGTATAAGAAGCACAGTTTATTAACGGATTAATTTGTAGTGTTTATTGTTGTTGTTGTTCCCCACTCCCACAACACTTCCTTTCCACTTCTTTTTTTTTTTTTTTAATGTTTATTCATTTATTTAGAGAGAGAGCATGAACACACACATGCTTGAGCTGGGGAGGAGCAGAGAGAGAGGCAGACATGCAGGGCTTTGAACCCATGAACCATGAGATCATGGCCCGAGCTGAGATCAAGAGTCAGACACTTAACCAACTGAGCCATCCAGGTGCCACTCCTTTTCATTTCTAAGATGAAGGCCAAACAGACAAATGAATAAATAAATCAGGGGAGCTCCGTGTTTGGGGCTTAAAGGTGATATCTGGAAGCAACCTCCTTCCAGTGGATGCCGAGGGGACAGCGGGATGTGTGAGAAGGGAGGTGCACAGCTGGGGTTTAGGGGGGAGGGGGAGAAGGGGAAGCTGAGGTCTGTAGACCTCCTGGGTTTGGACAGCAGTCATGTCACCCGTGAGTGTGGACAGCACCTCTGAATACTCTGCTCAGTATACTATACAGTTTATACCCTAAAGTATAAAATTGTAAAGAGCCCTAGAGGAGGGGGTGGGTAAGGAGTCAGCACCATATTGACTAAGACTGAATTTCCCTTCAACCGGGTTAAAATGGGTGCAACATTAGATCTAATCAGTTCAGAGAGAACAAAGAAATGAGATATTTCTTGCATATAAGTTTTCAGAGTGAAATTCAATACTTATTTCTGGCTTGATACACATGGGGAAATTTGAGTGGTTTGCATGGCTCACATATAGGATGAAAGGGGAGTTAGGGAGGTTGGATGGGAGGCAGGTTATAAAGCTTTTGTGTGTTGTGATTGTTTTATGCACTGATAAGAAACGTTACATATCTTTAAATAGAAAATCTTAACAGGCTCACGACAATGCTTGGGAGGGAGTCAAGATTGGGTGGAAGGCCTCTGCACAGTGGCCACAGTGACAGGCAGATGTGATGTAGAAAGGCAGAAGATCTGTCCTTGCCTCGAGGGCTTCCTACTTTTTCCAGGGAAATGAGACTTACTCTAAGGAAAAGTGTGTAACTGTGCTCTAGGGAAGAGTGGCCATCAGAGGCTACTTTCAGATCCTGATTTATTTTCTATCCTTTTGTTGCGCTATTAGAATTAGCCACGGTAGTAGAATCAACCCTACTTTGGTGGCTTCATTAGACTTAGCTGTTTGTTGAAAGCTTGGGTAAAGTCATATTTCCCAGTCCTTGGATGTAAGGGCTGAGCCATGACCTATGGGCCCCTTCATGACTTGCCATATCCTTGTTCTATCTGAGTCTCCCTCTGCCAACCTGACCAAGACTCAACTATTGAATAAATGGTAGACAAACACATGGCTCCCATTCTGTACCACTGTCTACCTTCTGGGTCAATTCACTCCTATAGACTGGGTCTTTATCCCTTTACACCCATAGAGTACCCTTTTTCCTGGAGCAGACGTCTACTTTTATTCTAGAACTTGGGTTCCCATTATACAATCCCAAACAGTTGGTTGGTATTCTAATACCCAACTTAACTTCCCCCTGACTGCTAAGTTCTATATTCCATGTTCTTACCATGTTTCCTGGTGAATGGACACATATGAGAAAATCATTCATTCATTCTGATCCATGAATCAGGAGTGCTTGGCTCTTAAATTTGTGTTGCTGCCTTGATCTTTGGAGCATTGACTTGATGTGATGTTCCAGCTCTGACTGTTTTTAGGATTTGGAGATGATAATATCATCATACTCACTTTAAATTCTTCATCTCCCCAAAGCCTCCTTTACAACTGAATAGACTTCTTGGACCCTGATTATCTAGAGTATTGTTTGTTGCCCCTCCACACAAGTTGAGAACATGGAAAGAATCCATGTTGGAGCTAATGAGGTATAGGATTAGAGCTGTGGAAGAGGAACCACAAGAAAAAGAGATGCAGAGAAGAGATATTCCAGACATCACCATACATTTAAGTTTCCCCCCAAAATTCAGATTTTTGTTTTTATTTGATCTGAACACATATAAACAAAAGCACTCCAGTCTTCCCAGGATAAAGAGGTTATGAAGGCTTTCAAGAAGCTGTGGCAGGAGCCAACCCTGCTGTGGGACCATCACATTGCATGGTGACAGAATGAAAAGTGGTACTTGTGGGCAGGGTGCTGAGCAAGAGAATGATTGAGAACATCTCTGTGGTGATGTTTTGCCATTTTAAAAGGATTTGATCCTGGTTCTTAAGAGCAGTGTTTTGTTTTTTTTTTAACCTCTTAAAAATTCAGCATTGAAACCCTTCTGTCAAGGGAAACTTATGTAGAAAATTAATATGGAAAGCATCCAAGACAGAGCTGCTCAGGTTGAAGCAATTGTGGAGTGCCTGAGCCCTGGCCACCATCTTTCCTCTCCAACCCTCTCACTATGGCAGCACCCAAGGCTGGCAAAGCTCTCAGTGTCATGTCCACAGAGCAGAGACCACAAACGGATGTCCCTAGAGCTGGATCTGGCACATGGATGTCCGGCTTGGATCTCACAATGTTTTACAAAAACTTGAGTCATTATTTAAAAACATTTTTTGAATGTTTCTTATTTATTTTTGAGAAGGGTGGGGGACTGGCAGAGAGAAAGGGAGACACAAAATCCAAAGCAGGCTCCAGGCTCTGAGCTGTCAGCACAGAGCCCCGCGCAGGGCTGAAACTTATGGACTGTGAGATCATGACCTGAGTCAAAGTCCGGTGCTTAACCAACTGAGTCACCCAGATGCCCCTTTAAATGTTGTAATTCACATTAAATGGTTTAGTTTTCTGTCTTTCCTGAATATTGAAGTTCATTCAATATGGAACCTGAATTCTCACCCAATAATACTAGTTTATAAAAGAACAACTAGTTTAGAAAAGAAAAACAGTGTAGAAAAGAAAAAACCTGGGTAGCTCAGTCATTAAGCGTCCACTTTTGATTTTGGCTCAGGACATGGTCTCAAGGTTCATGAGATAAAGCCTCATCTTGGGCTCTGTTTTGCCAGCATGGAGCCTGCTTGGAATTCTCTCTCTCTCTCTCTCTCTCTCTCTCTCTCTGCTCCAACCCTGCTTGCATGCTCTCTCTCAAAATAAATAAATGACCATTTAAAAAAAAGAAGAGCAGTGTATTAAAGTTCTTCAGAAAATAGGACCAGTAGGATGGATACATACATTCCTGTATCCATGTATCTCCACGTCTATCTATCTATCTATCTATCTATCTATCTATCTATCTAGAGACTAATTTTAAGGAATTGGCTCACACAATTTGGCTCAGAGAAGAATTGTAGCTTGCCTCTGGAGGCATCTGATGAAGGTAATCTTCATATTATGGAGGGTAATCTGCTTTACTTAATCTTCTGATTAAATGTAATCTCATCTAAACATCTCATCTACAAAATGCCTTCACAGAACCATCTAGGATAATATTTGGTCAAATATCTAGGGACTGTGACTTAGCCAAATTGACATCTAAAATTTCAAGCAGCTTGTGACATATCACAAGAAGCTATCTTTTTTGAAAAGAAATAAGGCCTTTATTTTATTTTACTTTTCAAATGTTTATTTATTTTGAGAGAGAGAGAGTGTGTGCCTGACTCAGCTAGGGGCAGAGAGAGAATCCCAAGCGGACTCTGCACTGTCAGCACAGAGCCTGATGTGGGGATTGATCTCATGAACCGAACCATGAGATCATGACCTGAGCTAAAATTAAGAGTTGGATGCTTAACCAACTGAGCTACCCAGGCACCCCGAGTGCCATAATGTTTCATATGTCAAAAGGATCCTACTCAGGATAAGGTATTACATGCAGTTCTCATGTGTCTTTAGTCTCCAGTCTGGAAGAGCTACTCTCTCCTTTTGAAGAGAACAGGTCAATTTTGTAGAATGACCCTTAATTTGGGTTTGTTTAGTGTTTCAAATTAGATTCATTTCATGTATCTTTGGCAGGAATAATACAGAGATGCTGCTTATTCCCCTCACTGAATCCTGTCAGGTGGACGGAGGGTTATCTGAAATCAGAGAGAAAGTTGTATGACCAGATGTGGATGGATGAGTCTTCTAACAATGAACTGAAGCAGCTGCAAATCTTTGCAATCTATTTGTCCGTGTGTGGATATGCCATATTTTATGTATTTCTCCTTGACTGGGTTCAACTCAGTGTGGTTTTCTGCACTCGCTAAATTTCTTCCTGATAAAATCACAAATAAGCAAATGTGACATTTGAGGTATGCTTAAATTATTCCTTAATATATCAATCACGTTGGAACAAATTTATATTTTCACAACAAGTATTACAGCAAAACTGGTTATAAGATGAATCTGAATAAATCTTTTACTTTATTTGGATGATTTAGCAGACTTAACATCTTTTCTCTCTCTCTCTGTCTTTTTTTTTTTTTTTTTTTGGCAAAGACTTGAAAAAGAAGAATCTTAGAGTAGTGCTGGGATCAGCCAAAATTCTTTTCAAAGATGCAATCATGCCCATTAACAGAGAAGACTCGTGATGTTCGTTGATATATACCCTACCATCTTTGTCTTAGTACTTTTCCTGGAACATTTTACACACACGGTTACTCTTTCAGGGTTGTCTATTTACCATGCAGGCAATGGTAGCAGAGTACTCTCTCTCTGCAACATAGGCACAATCTGCCTGATAAATATCTACAGGGAAACAGAATATTTCTGCATGGGAAAAATACAAGGAAAGAGCAACCACATAAAAAATATTGCTAGAATTTGATTCTCAAAGAATATACATTATGTAAAAGGAGTGTCATGAAGAATTTCCATGATAGAAGAAACCATATGAGATGATACACTGCTGGATAGCTAGAGTCATTAACACAGACACTGTAGGCTTGCCCATTAATTTCCCAAAATGTCCAGAAATAGAAATTTATATAAATACCAAAAAAAAGAAAGAGCAGATTTTTTAAACTTTTTTGAGTTTTGATTTCTGCACCTCTGAGAGTTTCCTTTCTCTCCTTTCCAGCTGATTTCAATAGCCCTGTCTTTTCTCTGGGCTTTTGACAAGTGATGAGACTCACGATTCTTGACAGCCCTCAAGCTTGGATTTTACTGAACAAAGTAAGGCTTTAGCCGAACAAGTGGATTTCATATTTAGAGCTTCCTCGGGTAGAGATGCCAGTTTAGGGAAAAATCAGAGACTGTAATTGTTCTTTTAGCACCCTACATCCACCCTTTTAATACTTCAGACTTCCCCTGAAAAGAGAAAACACGTTTCATTCTAGGCTTGAGTCACAGCCCATCTTTGTGCTGGCTGATATAGCATTTTTTTTTAAAGCATATGAGTTATCTCTTAGAGAAAAAGAGAGAGCTATCAGCCTCTTGGCCAAAAGATGCACTTTCAAAGAGCAGGCTAAATTGAGCGAGGCACAGACCTGCTGTCTCATTCTATGATTTGGATTGTAGCATTAAAGATATTGCTGGACAAGTATGCTCATTAAAGCATTATTTGTCATTGGAAGAAAAGGTCCCACAAAATCTGGAAGCAAACTGAATGTCTATCAAGAGATTAAGTTATTTTTATCCAATGGAATGATATGCACCCATTTAAAGTTATCAGTTTCTTCACATAGAAATAAGTTCATAACATTGTGAAAGGAAAAAAGAGGATGGAGGGGAGTATTCAAATTAATAGCATGAGTGTGTGAGTATGTGTGTGTGTGTGTGTGTGTGTGTGTGTGAGTGTGTGTGTACATGCATGTGCATGTAAGTGCTTAAAAGATGTTCACCAAATTGCTGGTGAACAGTACAAATTGGTACAAATTTTGATTGGTGACATTTGTAGTGATAGATTTTTATTTATGTAAAAACATTTTAACAAGGAACATATATATTTCTAGAATAAGAATAAAAAGTAAAACAGAATTCCCCTGAAGGACAGAAATAAACTATTTATTCCACTGGTCCTGAAACTATAATAAATAAATGATTGAAACCCATATTAGGGAATAAAACATCATCATTGATAACAACAAGAAGTAACTGAGACTTTGGTCCCTAAGCTATGAAAAGTCCTTGCAATACAGTGATTTTTCTCTCAAATCAAGAAGGCTGTCAAGTGTCTTCATACCTCTCCAGATTTCAAATAAAACGTATGTAACATTGAAAGTTAAACTATCCTGGAAGGCCAAATGAGTAAGCATCTTGTAATGATGCAGGGGTATAAGGAGCCTGTGAATGCCCGCTGTGTGCCAGAAACTTCCCTAAGTATTTTATGTATACTGGTTTATTTCATCATCTTATTGTATCACTAAGCCAGGTACTGTTAGTATCCCCATTTTATGGATGAGGTAATGTCTATAAAGCAGAGAGGCAAGCCAACTTGCTTAAGAGACACAGGTGAAGCCAGTATTCAGTTGAGACCATCTGACTCCTGAGCCTGTGGTCACAATCATATGTGGGGAATACCTTTGGGGAAGCCAAATCCACATTTCGGATTGGTGGAAGAGGCAAGGAGAAAGGAGGAGCAGTGCAAAGTGACATCTGTGTTTTATCAGATCTACATTTGGTAGAGAAGAGATGGAAAAATGTCAATGCTGTTGGTAGTTCCTGAACAGTGGTAACTGAGGAGAGCTAAATTGGTAGTTTATCATTAAAAATCCCTATGAGCTATAGAAATTCGCTGGTTAAAACTAATCCCCTTGGGGCACCTGGGTGGTTCAATCAGTTAAGTGTCCAACTTTGGCTCAGGTCATGATCTCACGGTCCGTGAGTTCAACCCTGTGTTGGGTTCTGGGTTGACAGGTCAGAGGCTGGAGCCTGCTTCAGATTCTGTGTCTCCCTCTCTCCCCTCCCCCGCTCATACTCTCTCTTTCTCTCTCTTTCTCTCTCTCTCTCTCAAAAATAAATAAACATTAAAAAATTTTTTTAAAAAGCATAATCCCCTCTTTGACTGATATGATGACCCATAAAAGAAGGAACTCTAAACCCCGAGAGGGAGTATACTCACAGAATATATTACAGTTTGGATAAGATAGTATTCTCAGCCAACAAATCAGAAATGAGGGACTGTCTGCCCCAAATTATCCTACTGTTCCCTCCTGTTGAGAAAAATAGAGGTCGCAAATGAACTATTCTTATTCAGAAAACAAGCAAAACTAACCTAATAAAAAGGAGATCTAAAACTTAGAAGACAAATGGAAAATATGTATCTTAAAAAAGTTATTTAATGAATAAAAGGATATTTTAGATAACTACTGTCATACTCTCAAATCATTAAAGAAACATAAGCATTTCAAAAATTATAAGGAATCAAAGAAAAGCTATTAAGTCTACAGAAAGAGAGTTAAGAGTGAGCTGCCATATGTCAGAGGAGACAAAAATAAGATATTTTATGTAAATGACAACCACACAAAAATGTAGAAGGAGTTTGAATAGATACTGATAAAACATAGGGGCATGGTGAATTGGATTGTGAAAATTATATAATATAGAAGGTAATAATTACAGCAGTTAGAGGTAGGAATATTTGGAGGACACAAAAAATATATTCAACATATAGATAATCACCATCCTCATTGCTGAAACAGAAAAAACAACACACAACACATGTTGCATATGGACCAGAAAAAAAAAATATGCAGGGATATAATACAAGAAAGCTTTTCTAAAAGGAATAAAGCCATAAATGCAGAGATTGAAAGAATACTATGTGACCCAAGGGAGAAAACCTGCTAAAGAATGACAATCACTGAAACATATCCTGATCAAGTTACTATAATTCCTGGATATGAAAATTAACACGACTGTTATCTAAGTAGAACAGATATATCTAACCAAAGAAAAATCAGATTGGCTTCGCAATTCTCCTTAGCCACATTTCAACAGAACAATACATCAGAATGATATTTTCAGAATTGTGAGAAAAGCAAATGTAAGAATTCCATATCCTGCTACGTTTTTGTTCTTTTAAAATGGCATGGAAATTTAATGTCTGTAATTTAAGAATTTAGAGAAAAGTTGCACTCAGCTAGATTGATTGGATAAATATATTTTTGAAATCTAGCCAATCAGAAGAAAGAGGAGGAGGAGGAGAATCAAAATGAATAAACCAGAAATTCGAGGGCTGAATGATAAAAAGAATTGATCACTGAATGTACATAAATACAAAAATTAGACTTTAGAATCTGTATTTAATGGTTTACAGAATACAATGCGAGGGGTATCACACCTGACAATGTAAAATTTTATACTAATAAAAATCAAAGAAAGGAAGACACTATAGGTAGGAGGCATTTTAAGTATAATATTGTCCATATTTTTTCAGGGCAAGTTATCAATAGATATTGTTGAAGTCGCTAAACTAGCAAATAAAATTTTGCTGTATTATTTTAAAGTTGGAAAATATTAAAAGGGCCACTGGAAAACCTACAATTTTATTTCAAAGCTTTGAAATTACCAAAAGGGGGAAAAGGCAAAAAAGATAGCAAGAAAGAAACCTACATCACAAAGCAAACATTTGAAAATAATACCCACTAAGGGCGCCTGGTGGCTCAGTCGGTTAAGCGGCCGACTTTGGCTTGGGTCATGATCTCGCAGTCCATGAGTTCGAGCCCCGCGTCGGGCTCTGTGCTGACAGCTCAGAGCCTGGAGCCCATTCCGGATTCTTTGTCTCCCTCTCTCTGCCCCTCCCCCGTTCATGCTCTGTCTCTCTCTGTCTCAAAAATAAATAAAGGTTAAAAAGTAAAAATAAAATAATAATAATACCCACTAAAAACAAAACAAAAGCTAGCACCTGAAAATTAAATGAAAAACAATTCTCTCCAGTAGGTCTCTAGTAGTTTTCCACAGGAAAACTTTGAAACATTCAGAACCTTAAACACTCATATTACCATAGTGGATTTTGCTGGTGGTAAATCTGGATATATTCTGCCTTTTCTTCTTACTAGAAACTAGATGTTGCTACCCTTCAGATCTGCAGTTCTGTTTCTCGGAACAAGCTAGGGAATGGCCTGATGGATGCGTTGGAACTCTCACCTCCCCTGCCAGGGGCGGGGTGAGGAATGACCATGCAAACCAATTCTGGCTAACAATATGGGAGAAGAGGCATGCTGCAGACTTCCGGGAAAGTTTTTCCTCGTGTTTGAGTGAGTCAAAGAATGCCAATTGTGAATGAGGAAATATGGATCTCTAACTGCTACAGGAGCAAGGAAATTCATCTTAGGACACAGCCTTTACTGGGGACCACAGAGCAGGGAGACATGGAAAGTCTAGGGCCTTGAAAACATCCTGGAGCTGCCCATAAATCAACCTGAGTCCACTCTTCAGATGAGCTTCTTTTAAGGTGAGCTAGTAGGTGTTCTCATCTCCAGTCAATTTGAGGTTATTTTTTGTTTGCTTTGTTTACATTTAATAGTATGCATTTAATTGATACAATTAATGAAAAGAATAAGTTAGTCAACTCAATTATTCTATAAACATTTATTAAATGATTATGTACTATGCATAGACATAGAGAGTTTAATAAATATATGCAGCAAATGTATACACACACACACAAATTATATATATACAGCAACCCTATACATGTACACATATATGAGGACAGAAGGTGGAGAGGAAAAAAGTAGGAGTGATCTGGAAGGATATAGGACAAAATGCTGACAGTGTATAACATTTCGTGCAAATTGCATTCTTTACAAGCACATATGACTTTAACAACAAAATATTCTTTGAAATTTTTAAATATTTAAAAAAAATCTATTTTCATTTTGACAATAAAGAAATCCCTGCTGATCTAGTATCTGCCCTTACAAAAAAATGTCAACATTGTGTCTTTGGCTATAATCCACTGGTGAGAAGGTCTCAGCAGGAATACAGCAGAATTCTGTAGTCTGGCTGGGCTTAGATTTCCTATTTCATCAGAAAAAAAAAATCATAGAACAAAATGCTTCAACAGCCCAACATTTCTGGAACATTCATGTCTGCAGAAGAAAGAGACTAAACCTCACTTTAAAAAGAAAAAGCTATCCCAAAAGCACATTCTGCAGAGCGATAGCTCTGTAGGCACACACATCGTACTGGTCTGTAATAAAGATCTTGTTTATCAAGGGCAACATGTTTTAATGGCTTGGGAATTAAAATCTGGTTTCAGCCACCCCTTTGCCCCGTCGCAGTAAATTAAATTTAATGCTGACAGGAGTAATACCCATTAGACTCCAGAGCAATAAATTTAAGCACCAAATTAATGAAACTGGACTGAAATGAAGGGTCTGGAAAGAACATTATGGACAGAGCAGACTCCCTTAATGATTGTTCTTTTCATAATGGAGAAAATCAGATCTCAGAAGTAAAATGCAAAACCACCCACATTCTCAACAGCCCCAGGGATTGCTGGTGCTTGTTTGTACATTTCTGTGGAACCTCCACTAGCAGCATTTCCTGAATATCTTGTTAGTCCTTTTGGGTAGAGCAGTGCCATCTGAAGAGAAGAGTGGATATGATCAAGAAGACAATGGGAACTTGTACTGAAAAGCTCAGGGGAAAACCGAAGGGCAATATTTCCTCAGTAAAAGGCAAAACCTTCGCTTTCCCCCCACCCCCGCATCATTAATATAAACCATCTCACAGCTTTAAATTTGTTTTTTAGAACAACATAAATTTCAAAACACTGCAGATCCTGGGTTTATAGGAGTTAAGAGTTCTACCAAAACTTCTTGATGTTTTTTTTTTTTTGTGTTATTGAGATGTAATTGACATACATCACCATATACGTTTAAGGTGACTTAAATATATTGTGAAATGATCGTCACAAAGTTTAGTTAGCACCTATTGGATACAGACACAGTAAAAAGAGAAAGCAAAAGCAGCATTGGGGTGGTTCAGTTGGTTGAGCGTCCAATTCTTGATTTTGGCTTAGGTCATATCTTGTGGTTGAGGGATTGAGCTCTGCATCAGGCTCTGCACTGAGTGTGGAGCCTGCTTAAGATTCTCTCTCCCCCTCTCTCTATGTCTCCCACCCTCTATCTCTCTCTTTAGAAAAAAAAAAGAGATAAAGCAATGAAGAAAAAAAAATTTTCTGATGATGAGAACTCTGAGGATTTATTTTAACAACTTTCATGTGTATCATACAGCAGTGTTAGCTCTAGTCATCATGTTGCACATTACATTCTGAACCTTCCTAGAACTTATTTATCTTGTAACTGGAAATTTGTACATTTTGACCACCTTTCTCCAATTCCCTGTTGCCCTACCTCTGGTAACTACAAGCCTGATCTCTTTTTCTATGAGTTTTTTGTTTGTTTTATTTCATATATAAGTGAGACCATACAGTATTTGTCTTTCTCTGTCTGGCTTATTTCACTTAACATAATGCCCTTAAGATCCATCCAAGTTGTCACAAATGGCAAGCTATCATCATTTTTTTATGGCTGAAAAATACACACAGACATACACACACACACACACACACACACACACACACACACCTTTATCCATTTATCTATTGATGGACACTTAGGCTGTTTCCATGTTTTGGCTATTTTAAATAATGTTGCTGTGAACATGGGGGTGTGGATATATTTTCAAAACTTTTAGATTATAATCAGGGTACTCAGAGGTGAAAATGATCTTTTTGCTATTCTATATCAATAATGCTTCCATTTTATCATTGATATACCTGTTGCATCTCATTGAATATTGCAGCATCTGCATTGTGATGTCTAGAATTGTGGTCAGCATGCGGGGACCATTAGGGAGGATAGCTCAGGAAGAGCCTCAGTACTTGATAACAATCAATGTTGACATACAGTTGGAACTACTCTGCATCCTGACTCCTGGATATGTAAGATAAAACATCTCTGTGTTTTGTAAGCCCTTGAAGTTACTATTTTTCTAGCACATGGAGTCAAAATTATCCTTAATAAAGAGGATCAAGAACCAGAGCTTTATTCAGCCACTTAGAACCATTTTGATTTAGTTCCTACTATGTGTGAGTCAGACATTGTCCCACTTTCATGGAGCCTACAGCTTAGTGAAGATTTCAGACGTTTAAAATACAAGCAGGATCTCAAGGGTCCTGAGATCGTGCTGAGTAAAAAAAAAAAGCCAATCTCGGGAAATGGTTCCATACAGTATGATTTTGTTTAAATGGCATTTTTTAAAATTTTTTTTAACGTTTATTTATTTTTGAGACAGAGGGAGACAGAGCATGGACGGGGGAGGGGCAGAGAGAGAGGGAGACACAGAATCGGAAACGGGCTCCAGGCTCTGAGCCATCAGCCCAGAGCCTGACGCGGGGCTCGAACTCACGGACCGTGAGATCGTGACCTGAGCCGAAGTCGGACGCTTAACCTACTGAGCCACCCAGGCGCCTCTAAATGGCATTTTTAAAGTAACAAAATGATGGAAATGGAGAACATGCTAGTGATTGTCAGGGGTTAGGGATGGGGGTTGTGGGGATGGCTATAAAGTAGGTCTGTGGTATTAGAATATTTCTGTATCATATATGATAGAATCACATGCACACACAGACACACACACACACACACACAGAGCATGAAATAATGAGGCTAAATAGTGTCTATGGGTTGTATCCATGTCAAATTCCTGGTTTTGATATTTTACTAGCTAATACGAGGTGTTACCATTGAAGGTAAATGGGTAAAGAGTACATGAGACCTCTCTGTACATTTTTGGGTCAGCCTCCTATAAATCTATGATTATTTCAAAATAAAAGTAAAAACACAGAGTTATAAAATAATAATAATAATAATGAGGAATTCCCCGTTAGGGTGACAGACTGAACACATTCATCTAATATCTAATTTCTCCTTCTCCAAAAGCACCATTAAAACTACTGGAAACATTTATTTTCCTTAGGAGTTCAATCCAAAGTGCAGGGAAAACAGAAGCAAAGTAACGCTAATGGTGTTTTGGAACCTGAAAGGCAGATGAGCCAGTTATAATGGGCTTAGTACCCCAAAGAAAGGCAAATCCTGAGCCAGCATTACAGCTGGAAAAGCAACTCAATACTACAAAACCTCTAAAAGGTTTACATTCTGGCAGTTCCAGGAACTTTCAGAATTAGGGGAAAGGGGTGTGGGGAAAGCCAAAACATATTTTCTTGAGTAAAATATTTTCGAAAATTAGAAATCTAAGTCTTCTCCCCTATCCCATGATGCTGAGTGACAGCCCATCCTCCTCCTTGGCAGAAGAATGGATATTTATTTTTTGGGGAAACTCATTTTCACCAGGATCGAGGGGAAGAGTTGAGAACATGAGTACCAGCTGAAATATAAGTAGGGGGTGGGGGGTGTAACTGACCATGTGCATACCGAATGCTGAGACCTTCTTCCAGTTAGGTCTCAGAGTATAGGCTGATAAACATTGACTTCCAGATAGGGGTTTGGAAAACTCCTTCCTGGAAATCTAACAAACCCCGCCCCCCCCTCAAAAAAAAGCTAACTACACTGACTCTTTAAATTATCTAATGTTGTGTAACAAACCACTGAAAAACTTGGTGGCTTAAAGTAACAGCTTATTATTTCTCAAAATTCTGTGGATTCAGTGAGCAGTTCTTCTGCTTCTCTGGGATTGGCTGAGGTACTAGGATGGGTGGAAGCCTATGAAGTCTCAACTGGGTGCTCAGTTGGAGCTCCCCTCCCTGTGGGTCTCTCCACGTGGCTGCTTGGGCTGCCTTCCACCATGGAGTTTCCAAGTAGTGTTTCAAGAGGAAGCAGTTTAAAAGGGAAGCCTGGAAAGGTTGAGAACTAGCACAGTATTCACTTCTGCCATATTCTATGTATGAAATTAGTCATAAGCCCAGCTCAGAGTCAGTGTGGACATTCATGAATTCCAGGAGACATCATTCATTAGAGGTCACCAATGGAAGAGTCCACTGCACCCCATCAAGGGCTCCCCAACAAAAAGCCCACCGGGATCATCCTAAAGCAAAGCCCAAATTACACATCCTCTCAGAGATTCCAATCAGATTTTAGTTGCTTGCTATTAACTATGTGCAGACCACAGTCCATTGATACCTGAGACAACTGAAGAAAGCCTCCAACAGAGAAGACAAGAACAAGAAAAAAAAAGGGGGGGGGAAGCAAATTGGAGGAATTAGAAACTATATATACACACACATATATAGATTATGTATTGGAAACTACATGTGTAAATATATCCATGCATATAAAAAGATGTAGGAATTGAAAATATACTGCAAAATTTAAAAACCAACTGGATGATTTGGAAGATAAAATTGGAGAAATCTCTTTAAAGCAAAAAGACAGAGTTAGGGAAAGATATGAAGCAAATTAAAAAAAAAATAACAACAACAACAAGAAATAATCAGTTCCAGGACATCTGAATCATAGGCACTCTGGAAGGGAAAATTGAGGAGTTGGAATAGGGATTATCAATAAAAAATTATAGTAAGTCTCTAGAACTGAAGGACTTGAATTCTCAGAATGAAAGAGATCACTGAATG
The DNA here is from genome assembly GCF_014898765.1 of Herpailurus yagouaroundi. Classification (NCBI taxonomy): domain Eukaryota; kingdom Metazoa; phylum Chordata; class Mammalia; order Carnivora; family Felidae; genus Herpailurus; species Herpailurus yagouaroundi. Next base: position 8,896,916 of record NW_024412420.1, on the reverse strand, counting down.
CCCAGAATGAAGTATGAAAATACATCCACACCAAGACAAATCATTCTATAATTTCAGGGTACAGAGGACAAACGAGCTTTCTGTCCTAAAACAGAAATCCAGATGGCTTCAGCTTTCTCAAAGCCAAGCTGGACCCATGAAGATAATGGATCTATGTCTTAAAATTAAAAAAGAAGATTATTTCACACTTAAAATCCTATTTAGCCAAATACCAATTAAATGTACGGGTAGAATAATAACATTTTTAACGTCTTAAGAAATAATCTCCCATGAACTCTTTCTCTGGAAACTCCGGGACGATTTCTTCCACTACAATGAGTAGAGCAAGAAGGCAAGAAGAAGAGGGGATACAGGAGCAATGCAGAAGGCATCCCTAGGATGTTGGTGCAGCGAAAATGCCTGAGAACAGCTGGGACCCCGCTATGGAGGGGAACCAGTCCAACTGGAGAACGTGACTCAAGATCCAAGGACTGTCATTATCATCCCCTCTTCCAGGGTGCCATCTTTGTAACCTGAGAAACAAACTAGAAAAAGTACTGCATGCAAATAAGAAAATAAATCCTGGAAGAGAAAAAAAAAAAAAAAAGACCTAATCAAAATCTAAGCCAGAATCAAGGAAGCAGAGAATGCAACCTAAGAGGCAGGCCAAGGGAATTAAAAAAATAACAGCAGAAGGGAAACCAGGGATAACAGCTGTGTCCTGCATCCACTCTATGGGCCTGGAGAGCCACCAACCCAGATGGAAGAAGAACAGAAGTCTATCTGAGGAATGACTTTGAGAACAATAAAACTTAGATCTGACGGTGCCTCTGATAGGACTGAGTTTATGGAAAAATATCATGAAAACTTACTGAGAGGTGGGAAGAATTGTAAATAGACACAAAGGACTTTTTTAAATGAAAAAATGAGACTATTATTTTTTTAAAAAGAAGGGAAATCTAATTGTTATACCCAACAATGCTTGGCTGTGAACGGTTTTTGTCTAGCCATAGGAACACAAATATTGCATATTTTTTAACCAAAAGTTATATTATAATTTTATCAAGAGGATGAGGGGACATAGAAAAAAAGGGCAGTGTAAGGGTGCTAAAATTTTTCATTTCCCCTAATAGTAAGTTAATAGATAAGAAAGAGGTATAAGCCTATTATTTAGAAATAATTATCTGCTTAAATTATTTTGATTCCATAAAATTGGTTTAAAATAATTGACATTAAGGAAAAAAAGTTTGCTATTACTAAGAAAAGTATGTAGTGTGCAGCCTAGTTGAAGGACCAGGGATGGTTTCCCTAAGGAAATGTTCACTATGAGATTTTCCCAGTGACTAGGAATTAGTAGGAAAGAGAGGGTGGGGATAAGGAAGAAAGCATTCCAAGCAGTAGGGACTAGCATGCATAAGAACCCTTCAGAAGGAAAAAGCCAGACACAATCAAGATCCTAGAAAAACGCCTTTATGGTTTGAGCGGAAAAGACATTTGTGACATATGTGAAATCTAAAGAAATGATAAATCACCAGAGCATATGGAGCCTTGTGAGTTCATTGGCTGGTTTTAAACAAAGAGGACTCACTTTTAAAGCACTACTTTGGCTGGTGTTTTGGAGACTGGATTGTAGGAGGCAAGGGACCATGCAGAGATGATAATTAGGAAGATGGTTCAGTAGGTAAGGCATGAGGATATGGCAAAAGGAAAGGCCCAAAGCCACTCAACATGTAACATGCAGAATGACATCTACAGCAGCCACCTGGCTGGCTCAGTTGGTAGAGAAGATGTGACTCTTGATTTCAGGGTCATGAGTTGGAGCCCCACATTTCAACCTCTACAGCCAAGATCCTGTATCCACAGGCTAGTGCTTGTCCTCTACACTGCATTGAAAGATGGTAATTTTAGCCTTAGTGTGAATGTTAGGATAAAATAATAGGAATGGAAGTAAGATGGAAAAGAAAAAACTGTTTATTAGCTCATGTTGGGACTTGGAGTTGCTGATTCATTCATCCATTTGTAAGTATTTTTAAGCACCAGCTATTTGCCAGGCGCTGCTCCTGGGAATAAAGCTAACAAACAAACAAACCAACAAACAAAAGTCTCTGATATCTTCCATTATAGAGTTTTCATTTTACCTAGGTAGACAATAAAAACTCTGAGGAAAAATCAATTCAGATTAGGGAGATAGAGTTTCCAGGGTGGAGGGTGTAAGGTACTACCATAGATAGGGTGGTTGGAGAGGCTCCCTAATAACGTGATGTGTGACGGGATGCTTAAATGAAGTGGGGGGAGCCAGTTAGTTATCTAGGAGAAGAGTATTCTGCTCAGAGAATAGCTTTCCAGGAAGAATCAAAGAGCAAAAGTCTTGCATCAAGAGTTTTACTAGACCTGTTGAAGATGCAGCAAGGCTGGACTGGAGTAAGCAAGAGGGTGAATGGTTGAAGAGGAAGTTAGAGAAGTAGCTGGGACAAGATAAAATAAGGCTCTGCTCATACTAAGTCTTAATTAATTAAAGATCAAAAGCCATATAGTAAAGGCAGTATTTCTATGTCTGTACTGTGGTAATAGACCCCTGGTTGATTCTCCTGCCTCTACTCAGCCATCACATACAAGATTGTCAGATAGATCTTCCTAAGGCACAGATTTTATCACATGCCTTTCCTCTTCTCCAAAACCTTTACTACTTTGCCAGCCCAAAAGCAAAGTCCTTGGGTCTAATATGTATCTACCAACCCCTTCTCAGCCAGCCCTCTTTTTCCTACACAAACTTATCTCCCAGTATACCCCGAAATGGGTTCCTTGGTTCAGCCTCTCTGTCCCCCCTTACTGTTCCCTGCAGGCATTCTGTGACTCCTGTTACTGTATCCTTTGATGCTCATTTCAATTCATGTTCATCACTGATTCAACCAATGTGTTCGATATCCCTTTTTTAACGTCTGCTGCAAGCAGTGCACTTTACTAGGCCATTTGGAGGACACTAAAATTAAAACAATATAGTTCCTGCTCTCAGAGCACTTAAAACAAAAAGGAGAAGATACCAATCCCTATACTGTAGTACTGTACTGCTAGAAATTAGAAGAAACATTGAAAAGGAACCGCTTGTTGCTAGGACAATTTACAAAATGGGGAGGAGGACGACCCCTTTGAGTTGAAACGCTCTGAGACAACTGTACCCCTTGATAACCTTTATTACCATGACTTCTTGGGGCACTGTTATAGAACACTTTGGACTTTCTTTCTCATGGGTATTTGTTTTGCCCCCACCAAATAGCCTATAGCCTTCCTGAGGTCAGGAATGTTTTCTTCTGCTATTTTCCAGTGGTTACCAAGACTTCCCACAGAGTCTGGTACATACCAGGTCATCTCTAAATGTTGACGGTGTGAAGGTAGATTGAATTCAAATCCAGTGTACCTACTGCATGATTACACTATTATATGATCTGGCTCAAAGCAACTTCTCTACACCATAGTCACCACCCAGTGGCTAACTGGGAATTGGAGTTTAAAATCGCATTAATGAAGAATGTCTGAGCACCATATACATTTTTGGTCTTTTGGTTTGGACGGACAGCCCATCTGCAATGCTTGTATTAAATTTAAGTGAGCGAATCACAGTTCATTATCGTACCAATGTTGGGTATATTTGAATTGAAAGAATATTCAATCTGAGTGATAATATGGTCAAAAGTAGCTGTTATGTTCAAGTAAGGTATGTGAGCTACAGTGGTGTTGTGGATAACATACCAGGAACTTTGAACATGATGCTTTTCATTTTTAAACTACTATCAAGATTTCACAAGACCTCACAATTATGGAGTTACACTGAGAATCCCTACAATTATTTGGTAGCAAAAATGGAGTTAGAGCCTTTGTCAATTGCTCTTGTGCTGACCCTTTCTATTACATAGCACAGCTTCTTCAGAGGGACGGATGCTTAGGAAAATGATAATTCATATTACTTTGTCTCCACTCACTGCCACTGTTTCCTATCAGTGGGCACCACCTGGAAAAAAGGCAGCAGGGCAGCCCAGTGCACAAGGTTTTTTCCATTTTACCAACAGATTGCTCTCATGCTTTTGGGGAAAGAGTAACCTTAAAATGATGAATGTTTGTCCTATTAAAAGCTCCTCCAGCACAGGCATTATTGATAGTGTGTAAAAAGGCCATCCATTTTAGTGCAAATGAAAATTGAAATGGAGAGAACATCATGTCTTTTTTTCTAATATATGATGCTAGCTCAGGAGCTGTGTGATTGGTGTAAGCTGAAAACAGCTGTCCAAAGTCCTTGTGACCTTCACCTTATTCCTCCCCACTGGTGATCCCAGGGACACTTGATCGGAAAGGAAGCTAGCTTCCAAACATCTATATAATAATGTCTGCAGCCTTCAGCAGGGCATTCAAGGACCCCCCTAATCTGGTATCAATCTACTCCTTGCATTTATCTTCCATCACTTTCAGTCTCCAAATCAACCTACCAGTCATCTGAGATAATTACCATTATTATTTCTAGGTCACTGTATCTTCTTCCAGTCTCCTACATACTATGTGTTCTCTGCCTTTTGATCCCTTCCCATTTTTCCTGCAAGGCTAAGTAATTTCTCTTATTTCCTAGTTCAGCCCAGTGACCGCACTGGGTCCTTCTCCACCCCTTTCATTCCTCAGGCTGCATGAACTGTTGCCTTTCCTCTAGCAGGTGTACCTACTGAGAGCAGAGACCCGATGCATCTTTGTATCTCCAATGCCCAGCACAGCGCTTAGAAGAGCAATTAAATATTTGCCTAAAGAAGGAAACTATCAATGAGTGGTGAGTGAATGAGTCACACATGTGAGACCAGAAAGCTTCACCTATGGGTACTTCTTCTTTGAGTAGACAGTCTCAGCTCTAGACTCCATCGTAGCCATAATCAGTTCCAATGATCAGGAACCGAGAGCCTTTGCCTGGCTGTCACCTCAAAGCCAATATTTGTGTCATCTGCCTATCACCAAGCAATAGCTTTCCAGGAGTAATATGGTGCTCACCTGAGAGAGGTTCATCTTTTAAAATGAAGTAATCTTTTTTTTGGTGACAGGAGAGAACACTTGGTATCCTCCACACTGCGTAATTAACATCCACGCATTAATCTTTCTACTTTGTCACGGGGTTCGAATCCTTCGCTGGTGATCATTATCTGGTGGTGGGAGAATTTCAGAGTAAACTGGCAGTTAAGTTAATAGCGTTTAGAACTAATGAGAGTAAAGATGTCAGAATGAAATAACATGTTTCTTTGACAATTCAGGCAACTATTTTGAAATCTGGTTAAGCATACAAACCTCAACAGCAGCAGGATGAAAAGAGAAGCCGAACTGTGATTTAGTTCAGACAGGGAACCATTAGGGAGGCAGCATGGAAAAATGAAAAAAAAAGGATTAGGCTTAGAGCCAGAAGGTCTGGTCTGGATTTGAAATCCCTGGTTCACCTGTTCTCAGCTCTGCCTTCGTAGCTGCCTCTCCACTTCTTTTGTCCATAAACTATACATATTAATTTCTACATTGCAGCACTGTTGGTGATAAAATGAAATAATAGATATGTAAGCTCCAAATCTGGCGTGCAATTGGTGCTCAATAAATGTCCCTTCATTTCTCCTTCAAAAAAGAGAACGTTCTGACAGAACATTTATTATACCTCTGTGTCCTTCGTGAGCATGGAAAAAAAAAAAACCCAGCTGATTCAGAAATGGGGATGAAGTGGAATCAAATATGCATAAGGAGGTAAGATAACTCAGGAGCTTACTAAACCACTTGAGACTTATTTCAGATTGAGAGGAATCAGAGGGTCTACTTAATCTTCCCACCCAACTGGTGCAGCGGCTAACACCTCCAGATAGATCAAATGAATAGAGCATGTCTGATACCTAGACTAGCCTCTGAACTCGTAACTCAGACTTATCATGGTGGAAAGATCAGGGGATTTTGTAACCAGGAAGAACTAGGTTCAAATTCTGGCTCAGCTACTTCCTAACCCCATGACCCTGAGAGTCATTTAATCTCTTTGAAATGAAATGACCAACCCCTTTGAGTACAGTTATTTTGTTGGTATAACTAGAGTATAGTACTTCTCTCCTAAGGTGGCTCTAAGTATTGAATTTGAGAATTCAATGCAGCTAATGCAGTACCTGCCACCTACTGGATGCGTGACCTTCTACTTTTCTTCCCAACTTGGATGGTTTTCCCTAGTAGACTGGGAATTAATCGCTTTTAAGTATTACAGCTGTACGGGCTCATGGGACTCATCTCCCCCAGAATTTTGAAGTTCTATTGTATGAATCCCTGGGGTTTGTCAGAGTTGTCCTCAACACCACCTGAGGGATGGAAGAGTTCTCCATTTTCATCTGTTTTGTGTTGAAAAGAACTGGTGATACTATTAACAAAGCATGTATCAACAGAACAGAGGTCTGCAAACCAGTGATCTGTCGAAACCCCTCATTTGATACTTGAATGAACTCAAGGGTTAGGGCTAGGGTTGCCAAAAAGGGTTAGGGCTTGCCAGAAACCATCCCACCAGGGAGATCAATGGTCGAATATCAGATATTTAACACAGAATTGTGTTGTGTTGTTCTAATATCCATGATGCCATGTAAGATAAATGAGTAGAAACTCTTACGTGAGAAATTCAATGTCTCCTACCTACCATGGAACTTTCTTCAAAGTCCCCTCTTCTCTCTATCCAAAATAACCTCACAATTTTGCCTAAAACTACTTCTGTTTACAAAGCAATTTGTATAAGAGATACTCGAGTATTTCTATCATATTATTTAAAGGAAAAAGGAAAGTGACCCGTGTCATGGCTGAAATCTAGAAAGGTGGGAATGGGCATTTGGATCTGGGATGAAGATGGAGAAATAATAAACCAGTGAGCAATCTTTCTCAGGGAGTTGAAGATAGTGTTCCATGAACTGTGGAATATGGTAAAAGCAGCTTTCTGCCGAAAGAAGCATGTAATCAATCATATGAGTGTAACTACACCAGGTTTGGGAGTCAGAGCTGAGTTCTAAATCTGGCTCTGCCCCTCACTTGCTGTGGATTCAGCAAGTCACTTCACCTGTTAGTCCTTCCATACCTGTACAATGAGACACATGAACAGGTATTTTGATGGTCCCTCCAAATTCGATCATTCTCTGATGGTAGCTAAAAATGACATCTTTTTCCACGCCTCACTTCTCATATACCAAAAGCAGAGAAGGTTTGTAATAGAGGGCCACTCAGGTGTATTCACCCCCAAGAATTTTATTAAAGTGAATTTTATTTAAGTATTTGACTCTGTTGCTGGGATATCAGTCTACCAGAGGATGCTAGCTTTTGTCCCTGGTCCTGTCCTTTGTAACAGCAGCAGCAGCAGCAGCAGCAGCAGCAGCAGCAATAAAATGGGTCAATTAGCCTATGAAAGTTATTTTACTAAATTTGCTCTGGTTCCCACACAGTCACAGCCCATCAGCTTTGTTTCCTCCTCCTACAGCCCTTAGCTCCTGTTTTGAAATTCACCAAACGTTCCTCCCCCAACAGAATTCCATGTTCTTGTTCTTACCATCAGCCCCTGCAGCCTGCAACTCAGCAAGGTTTATTCTGGATCACTCTGGCACATTACAAGGAAAGCAGTTCTTCTAACGTCACCTACACTATTTAGAGATGCTAAATATCATTACCGGTTCCATTATATGTTTAACTGGATGATTGCAAGACTGAGATTTGATACTGGATGTCAGTTTATTGTCTGATGATTCTTTCTTTGGCATTTCGTTCACTGCCATGCATTTTAACGCTGCAGTTTGGTTCACACACCCAAACTGGGATTCTGGTAAGGCAGTTTGGCCTACAGTCGGGGGTGGGGGGCGTGATTGTCTTGGAAGAATGAAATATTTTACACATTGTGGCAGGCTTACATGCAATAGATACTCCTTTAGAGGTTGACAAAGTATCTTGGATAATGTGCTATTACAAATGACTTCCATTTTACTTTCTGGGTGTTTGTGGGGAGTGAGGACGAGAACATGAAGGATCAGTATTTTCCTACTTTATGAATACGTAAAACCATTTATTAAAAACCAGCCAGAGGTCAAACCTCATAAAAAAGCTATCCAGACCAGAAATGAGGGGCACTGGGTTTATGACTTGCAATCTCCCTCCACAGAGTAACCTCTGAAAGATTCCAAATGATCTGGCTTTGTCTCCTTCCTCCATTGTGTTTGCCGTTTCTCCCCTGCTCACATACACATTGGCTTCTTCTCTTCCAGACTTGACTTCTTTGCACAGACTGCTTCTGTTCCTGTTTCCGCTCTTTCACCCGCTTCGCCATGTCTGACCAACCTCTAACCTCCGACCTCAGTCTCAGCTGATGTGCCACTTTCTCAAAGAGGACCTTGCCCTTTCCAGGGGAGATCCACTGTCTTCTCTATTTTTCCCGTCTCATATCACCATATGCTCTTACTCTGTAGTTTTCATGTAATTATTTAAAATACATCCCACCTTTTTCTCAGTGGTTAAAAACTATGTCAGGGACCATGTTTATTTGGTTTTACATATCCCACATCCAGCACATAATGGAAACTCAGTAAATATTTCTGTGTGAATAAATATTTGCCCTCCCATTACTCATTCAACTCTGGACTCAGCCTTGTACAACTACTGCACATCTTTGGGTGCAGTGGGTACCAACTTACTATAAAAATGGCAATTGATGGGGTGCCTGGATGGCTCAGTTGTTTGAACATCTGACTTCAGTTCACGTCATAATCTCGTCATCCATGAGTTCAAGCCTTGCATTAGGCTCTGTACTGACAGCTCAGAATCTGGAGCCTGCTTCAGATTCTGTCTGCTCTCTCTCTCTGCCCCTCCCCTGCTCACACTCTGTCTCTCAAAAATGAATAAATGTTAAAAAAAAATGTTTAAATGGCAACTGATGAAAAATTTAATTTTATAATAAACAGTGATCATGTTAATTTACACATTAATTTACATATTAATTTACTAATATTAATATATTAGTATAGTCTTCATTACTTATATTAATATAATACTTCATTATAGTTCAAATGAATATTACTAATTCTTTTTTTAAATGTTTATTTTTAAGAAAGAGAGAGAGAGTGAGGGAGACCCAGGGCAAGTAGGGGGTGCAGAGAGAGACGGAGACACAGAATCCTAAGCAGGCTCCAGGCTCTGAGCTGTCAGCACAGAGCCTGATGTGGGGCTCAAACTCATTAACTAGGAGATCATGACCTGAGCAGAAGCTGGACGCTTAACCGACTGAGCCAGCCTGGAGCCCCAATATTACTAATTCTTATTTAGGGATTGTTTGGTAGCAAAGATAAGGTAGCCACTCAATGATACCCAATAAAGGCTCTATGAGAATCTAATGGAACCAACTGCAGAAAACAGAACTGCATGTCATGGGACTGAAAAGTCTTTAGGCAACCTCTCTCTCTCTTCTCTTTTTTTGGCTGTATGGTAAAATTTGTTTTGCCTCTTTCCGAACATGTCATGATTGTCTTTGTTTCGTGTTTTTGTCAGTGAGGCTCTTAATTTCTTTTCCCATAATTGTGCCTTGCACAGACAATAGCTTGTCATGAGTCTGATTCTCTCTCTAACTGTATGTGACTTTGCAACTCCAGTGCATTGTCTTAGTCAGCCTCTTTGAGCCTGATTGGCTCACACTCTCAAGAGGCAGATATGGTCATTGGTTGTTGTGTATTCATGAGTGTTTCCTTAGGACCTTGCTATAAAGGTCTTTGTAAAGTCCTGCAGTGTGAATCCAGAGCCCTGAAGCAGATGTTCATGCTCAGTATACTGCTTTGAATAAGAAAATAGAGAGGTAAAGAAACTTTAGACATTTCCCTATCCAAGTAGTTAATGATGCAATCTTGGTGTTGACTTTGGAAATATGTATTTATCTGGGTTATTCTTCTATGTGAAATAATTTATTCACATGGTGTTATGAGTGTTATGATAATATAAAACCAGAGGCAGAAGCAAGTCCTCATTCTTGGGTTCGACTTTTCTTCCCCAGGGCAAGGATAGTGTCTATTAATCAGAATCTATCTTGAGTGTTTCTGAACACTTGGTAGGGGCTCAGTAAACATTTAGGTGGCTGGCCCCTTGTAGAAGTGTGGAAGCTTCCATAGTTAGTGCAGGTTGTCCAAATGATGCCCATACTTCAGGCTTCTGAATGTGAGTCACGCAATAGGAACTTAAGTAGTAGGGTTTGGGGGCAGGAATGCTGATAAATGACAGGCCCATTTTCCTTTTCTGAGTTCTGAATCAATTGAGATAGACAAAAGATTAAGGAAGAAGGGGAAATGCATCATTTTATTATTTGTTAAAGCCAAAGTTGAGAACACGACATAGTTATGGCACACAATGGGCTTTCCTTTGCATCCCTCTTCCGTTCCCTTCCCTCCTCCTCTTTGAAGTATAGGCCCATTGTCAGAATTGGACTAATGAAAGTACCAGCTCCAGACTGAAAACTTCAAGGAATTGCTAACCCCAGTCTTATTCAAATTGCCCTAGAGATGAAAAAAATGATGAAAAGCTACCTGACTTATTTTATGATGATAGTACGATCTTAAGGAAAATGTGAGTGAAGCAAATTATAGGGCAATTTCATTTTCTGACATAAATAATAGGGTTTTAAATAAATATTGAGCAAACAGAATCTAGTTGATCATACACAGACAGAAGTGGATTTACCATGGCAATAATGAAATTTAAGCCTCAGAGTCTTCTAAGTCATATTGTTTAATTTGGGTTTTTTAATTTAATTTGTGATCTTTATCTTGAAGAGGGTCCACAAATAGTGTAGGTTTCAGGTCCTATAGAACCTGGATCATCTCCTTACATACACATATACACAAGTATACACACACAGTAAAAATATACCATGAATGATTAGGATTGATTCGAAGAATGCAAGAATCTATTAGCATAATTAACCATAATAATAGGAAAGAAGAGAAAAATATGATCATCTCAAGAGAGAACAAAGCACTGGATAAAATTCAACATCTAGTCTTGATAACAGAATAGAATATACTTAATCTGGTAAGGGTTATCACCAATAATTTCCATCAAACATTGTACTTTATTGAGTAATGTTGGCAGCCTTCCCTCAAAGGAACAAGGCAACAATACCCACTATTGCTATTTCTCTTCTCTACCACCCTGTGGTCATGTCAATCCACTAAGACATCATAAACAAATAGTACAAAAGTAGAAAAGAAAACATGAAACAGATTTTATTTGAAGAGAAATAATTGCGTCTATAGAAGTTCGGTAAAGAATCTAAAGAAAAACAGAATTGATAAAAGGTTTGGTAAGTTTATCTGTTGCAAGTTTAATGTGCCAAAATCAACAATGTTCTGATTCAGAAGCAAAACCAATTAGAAAATTTTAATGAAAAGATATAATTAAAAGAATAAAAAAGTGTTATAAATCAATGCATTTAATACAGTTTCACCTGAAATCATACCATGGGTTGATAAATGAGGAAAATTTATGTGGAAGGACCAAAAATAACCCAAACAAGAAAAATAGTAAAAAGTGGCATTCACTCTGCAAGACGTTGACCTATTATAAAGGTCTAGTAATGAAAACCATGCAGTAGTATGCAAAATTGCCAAGTAGATGAATAGAACACAATGGAACATCCAAACAGAAACCTGTATAAATAGGGAATATTGGTATATGAGATAGCAGCCTTAATGAGTGAGAAAGTCAGGGGCTGTTCAAGAATGGTCCTGTGACAACTGGGTTAAATATTGGGAGAAAAAAATCCAGTCTCTTTCTCCCATGAGAAAGTCCATTCTAGATAGAGTAATGATACAAATGTGAACAATAAAACTTCAATTTTTGGAAAAAAATATAGAAAAATATTCACATGGAGAAAGATTTCATAAATAACTCACACAAAGCACAGGATATAGAGGAAAAGATTGATAAATCTGAATCCGAATGTAAAGCTACTACATACCAAAAAAATATCATAAAACAGAGTTAAAAGATTAGCCACTGACAAGAAATAGATATTTTTATCACATATAGGCCACAACTGATTAGCGAGGTGGGCATTAACCATGCCTGGAATGTTTTGCTCACCCTTCCTGATACTTGGCAAATTCCCCATCATGTGGGTGCTGCTTCCCCAAGGCAGAAACCAGCTAGGGCAAAGGGAGGGGGCCTAGATGTCAATGATCAGATGTGCCGGGCAAGAGTCTGATTAGGAGCAAAGTCCCAGCTGTAGGGGACAGCAAGCAATTTTTTCAGCCTTCAGTCTTCAGGTTCATTGATGGCACACACAGTGTTTGGTTCCAGCCGTACCGCAGGGAAGGCTTTGCTGTGACAATCCTGCAATGTGACTTGAGTGGACCATAGATCCTCCAAGCTTGACCCTCTGGTCCTTCCAGAGATCCTATTAACTGCCCAATATCCTTCTACTACAGAACTTTTCTGCTTAAACTGGCTCAAGTGTGTTCTTCTGTCTGCAGGTAAGAACAGCGACCAATACAATTCATATCCAAACTGTATAAAGAACACTTACCAAATCCATACAAGAATTTACAAATGACCAGGCATTTCAGAGGAGAAAACCTGAACTGAATGGCTAACTAGGATATGAAAAGATGCTCAACAGCACTAGTATTCAGGGAAATGCAAATTAAACAATGAGATAATTCTTCACACTCATCACAGAAGACAATGTTAAACATCTACTAAGACCAGCTGAAGGAGCAATGGTAAAAGATAACTTATCACTACTGCTGATGGAATTGTGATGTAAATGAACTTGCTCTATGCCAATTGCTGATGTAAATAGGTACAGCCATGTGGCAGAGTACTTATTAGATCAAATGGAAGCCACACATACCTATGACCTGACAAGTAGGTAGTCTGGAGATGCCCTTTCTAAATGCTCAGCGAGGTGTGTACAAAGATGTTTGTAACATTTAAGTCTTGACAGCAACCCAGGAAGTCAATAGAAGGATAAATATATAAATGATTCCAGTTTTAGTCAATGAAACTCCACGTAGTTAAAATGGATTAACAAAACAAATATGCACCAGGGATGTCAAAACAATGTTGGGTGGCCAAAAATTGAAATGGCATGTTGAATTGTGTCACGTCTTGTTTGCATTAAAAAAGAAAACATTCTGGGGCACCTGAGTGGCTCAGTAGGTTAAGTGTCCGACTTCAGCTCAGATCATGACCTCGCGGTCTGTGAGTTTGAGCGCCACATAGGACTCTGTGCTGACAGCTCAGAGCCTGGAACCTACTTTGGATTCTGTGATTATCCCTCTCTCTCTGCCCCTTCCCGTGTGTGTACATGTTCTCTCTCAAAAATAAACACTTAAAAATTTTTTTAAATGAAAGAAATAATAAACAAGAAAACATTCTTGGGCACCTGGGAGGCTCAGTCAGTTAAGCTTCTGACTTAATTTCAGCTCAGTCATGATCTCACAGTTCATGGGTTTGAGACCCACGTTGGGCTCTGTGCTGACAGTGCAGAGACTGCTTGCAATTCTGTCTCTCCCTCCCTTTCTGCCACTCTCCCTCCCCCACTCATATTGCTCTCTTTCTCTCTCTCTCTCAAAATAAATAAACTGAAAAAAACATTCGGTGTAGTTTGGGGATATATATGTAGTGAAAGTATTGACATCATGGATATAAAGCGTAGACACCAATTCTGAAATCATGTTTACCTCCACAGAGGAAGGGGTAAGGGGAAGGGTTCCATTTTCATTGTTACTTCCTTCAAAATATGTTCTGAAACAAGTGTGCCAAAATGATAAAGTGTTAAATCAAGCATTGCGAATATGTGTGTCCATAGCATTATTCCCATTCTTGTTTGTGCGCCATATTTCCTGCTTGAGTTTATACTTGAGAACTTTATACATGTTGAAGTAAAAGAAGGCAAAGAGGAGGAGGAGGTGCAGAAGACTCGGAACCTGACACCAAAAGCCAGGTGGTCATATCTCTGAGAGATTTCAGCCTTCAAATACTGTAGGGGAATATATAACAGCGCCTTCCTTATCACTCTCCCCAGGGGGGAGGTATCAATCCTCCTTCTTAGTCTCCAAATCAGTTCAACTGGTGTGCAACATGGGATCCCGTGTAAGAAAACTGAGTTCCTTGAAGCTCTACTACCCCAAATAAGCATATAGCAGATATTAAAATATGCTGGTTCAGGGGCACCTGGCTGGCTCAGTCAGAGGAGCATGTGACTCTTAATCTCCGGGTTGCGAGTTCGAGCCCCGTGTTGGATGCAGAAGTACTTAAATAAAACCTAGCAACAACAATACAAATCACTGGTACCCTGACTAAATCAATAAATCACCACCAAGGTGGGGAAATAACCAACATAGTAGCAGCAAATGCACTGTATGGTGGGGTAACAACTTGCTCAAAAAAAAATGAAAGGTAGCCCAAACTGCCCTTGAAAATCCTGTAGACAGTCAGTCTCATTGAGACTGAGCACAGCATCTCACCTCCTGCTTTGGAAACTTTCTTTTTTCCCAGTTAAAATGTCATATATAAAGTATATAAGGGAGTTGTCTTATATTTAAGGATGGAATTATACTAAAAATTGTATCTGTAAATGTCATAATCACTCAGAGAGGTAAGAAGTCTCTGCTGTCAGAAGCATGAGGAACCTGTGCTTAAGAGACCAGCAGATCTTCATCCCCCACACCAAGGTTGCTGTTGGGTGTGCACTCAGTGAGTGGAAAAGCAGATGGAATCACGTGCTATTTAAATCTCTCCTTTGTCTTTACAGACCACGCAAGTATGATAGAATTTACATGAGTTAATTAAGAATATGATGTGACTCAACTTTAAATGGAATGATTTCATTATTACCAAAGTAATCATAATAAACTCAAGTATGCTAGAAGCCTGTGGGTTTAGCAATTGAACATCATCCTAACATGCCCATATTAATGGCTTCATGCTCATTTGTTTATTTTGGATCAATTCACAAGAGGACAACATCCTTCTAAAACTTCGCCATTACAACTCATTTGTCCAAATGGCTGCACCTGTGCCTGAAAAATTCTCAGTTCATCATAATTTTCCACTGTGTATGTGCCTGCCACATAGTATATTTCAAATGTCAACCCAGGAAACAGGCGTTTTTTAAGAGCATGATACAGAGTTTTGTCTACAGCCCTGACCTCTTCAGAGTTTTATGCCAAATTGAGGGCAGGCTTACCAAATTTTCAAATAACAAGAGCTAAAAAATATTAAAAAATACTTTCAATTGCAAAAAAAGATAAAGAAAAAAGAAACTTGACAGTTTGGGATGATACATGAATAAAACAACATGGAATTTATTTATTATTTAAAAAACTTGTTTTAATTTTTATTTATTTACTTATTTATTTATTTTTAACGTTTATTTATTTTTGAGACAGAGAGAGACAGAGCATGAATGGGGGAGGGTCAGAGAGAGAGAGGGAGACACAGAATCTGAAACAGGCTCCAGGCTCTGAGCTATCAGCACAGAGCCCGATGCGGGGCTTGAACTCATGGACCGTGAGATCATGACCTGAGCCGAAGTCGGATGCTTAACTGACTGAGCCACCCAGGCGCCCCCAAAAAAACTTTTTTTAATTTGAGTATAGTTGATATACAACATTACATTAGTTTCAGCTCCCATTCGACAAGCTTATATATTATGTTATGCTCACCACAAGTGCAGATACAACATGGAATTTAAAAGAACTAAATGTTAGAAGTTGGATCTGAGTTGAAAAACCAACTGTTCAAACGTAAAATGGGGCAGATAGGTGTCAGGAACACCACATCTGAGAAAGAATTAGACATTTTAATCAATAAGGTCATTAGAGTAATGGCATGGCTTGGGACATCACACAGAAAATAAATGTTTTTTTTTTATTTTATTTTATTTTATTTTATTTTATTTTATTTTATTTTATTTTTTTTTTTAACGTTTATTTATTTTTTTGGGACAGAGAGAGACAGAGCATGAATGGAGGAGGGGCAGAGAGAGAGGGAGACACAGAATCGGAAACAGGCTCCAGGCTCTGAGCCATCAGCCCAGAGCCTGACGCGGGGCTCGAACTCACGGACCGCGAGATCGTGACCTGGCTGAAGTCGGACACCCAACCGACTGCGCCACCCAGGCGCCCCCAGAAAATAAATGTTTTAATGGGAACGAATGAGCCCAAATTCAGGAGAGTACATAAAACATATAAGCTTGAATGGTGCTACTAATGTAAGCATATGAATATGTCACAGTCTGGAGGTATTGGACAGTTGCATTTCAATGCATGCCCTTTTTAACAAAAGGGTTTAATCCATTCACATATGGCTGAAAGGATAGTGTTTCCATTGTCCGTTGCTGTGTAAAAAACCAGCCCCAAACTTAGGGACTTCGATGTGGTATTTTCCACAATCCTGTAGTATGGGAGTTTGGTCAGCATTCTTCTCCAAGTTGGGTCCGCTGAGGTATTTCTCTCTTTGAATTTCATTTAACCACCACCAAGGCTGAGCAAGAAGAAGGTCCAGTAAATCTTCTGCTCAAAGGTCTGGTGTCTCAGTTGGTGCTCCAGGTGGCCTCTCTTCCACGTTCATGCTGTTGTCATTTGTAGTCTAAGCCAGGGCTACTCAGCTTCTGCACTACTGACGTTTTGGACTGAACAGTTTTTTGCTGCCAAGAGCTGTTCTGTGCTCTGTAGCAGCCTCCCTGGCCTCTACCCACCAGATGCCAGCGACAGCCTTTTCTCCTCTCCCCCAAGTCCTGACAATCAAATATATTTCCAGACATTGCCAAATGTCCTGAGGCAAATTTGTCCCCAGAGTGAGAAGAATCAGTCTGGCCCAACCAAGATTTTTAAACATGGCAGCTGGCTTCCGAGAAAGGGAAAGAGGAAGCTCCCAACTGTTTCAGGGCTTGGGCCCAGAAGGCCCATTTCACTACTTTTGCCACATCCTTTCAGTCAAAGTGAGTCACACACCAGGCCAGACCGAAGGAGAGGGAAAATAGTGCTACCTCTTAAGGGAAGATAGGCAAAGAATTTGCGGCTGATCTTAATCCACCACATGTAGCCGTTCTTTTGGTCTTGTCTGGGATCCTCTTTCCTGTTCTGCGATGATCCCTTTCTGTGCCCCACCCTATTCTTATGCTGTTGTGGGATGTCACTTCCCACATTGTGGGATAACGTGATGTCCAAGAGTCAGAGTCAAAGACTCTGGATCACACGTACCTGGGTTTTAATCCCAGCTCTGACACTTACTGATTATGTGACTTTGGTGAAATTCTAAAATCACTGTGCCTCCATTTCTTCATTTGACCTACTTTGTCATCTTACTCCCTCTAAGAGTTGTTGCAGATATTAAATGAGATAATAAATGCAAAGCACCACACACAGCTCTGGGTGCTTAGTAAATACACAATAAATGTTTATTATTACTATTGTATTACTACCAGGGCCTTAACGTCAGCTTCTACTTATGAACTTGCCCAAGATTCATTTTAAGGATGGCCATTATGAAGTGATTTCTAGAGAAGTTTGTGGCCTGTAAGGCTCCCTGAAAAATGCTTGCTCTCATGTAGGTTAACCTGGAAATGACATCTCTGGGTATACAGTTTTGCTGTCTCTGGTATCCAGATGGAATACATGGTGACCCAAACTATGGTGTCCCTTGTGCTATCTCTACTGCTGTGGGAAAGAGTAATTTTGGTAGAAGGAATTACTCCCCAATTTCATTTCAAGCAGAAATATGTTGTTTTTCTGTTGAGTGTGAGCATGATAACCATATTATTTATCCATAAATCAATAATCATCTTGTCTGAACTGCAGCAGTTCAGAGTTAACAAGTTTGCTGTGTGCTTCTACTGCCCAATTAAAAGCCATGTATACAATTTTTGTAGAGGAGATTTATTCTTCAAAGAGTAGTCAGATGAAATGAAATTTAAATCGCTTAAAATACTGAAATACTGTAATTTTATTTTAATATGTGTACATTTTTCAAGGTCTATTAAATCATATTAGGACTATTTGGAAATGACCATATAGAGGAGGACTAAAAATTTCATGAATTTATGCCCAGAGGAAATATAATTTTGTAAGGCATTAAAATTATGCAAACATATTTTAATGGTGATGCTCTTGGACAGGCAGTCCTTAATATGTTTGTAAGGCAATACTTAAAATTCACTTGAACTTGAACAATAAAATTCCAATAAAAATACCCAATGAGTATCCAGGTGAAATCAACTTTCTGTTCTGTTGGAAACTGTCACCTACACAGTGGGCTTTCAACTTTTCCTTAGATGTGTGGGATAGGAACCTTATCTAAATAACAAAGCGAAGAAGAGAAACAGAATTCGGTGTAGGGAGTGTGACAGGGTTGAAGAGCTGGCCAGAGTTTTGGAAATGTGATTTGCCCAAGAATGATAAGAACAAAGACATGATTATAGCAAGTCCCTCAAAGACATCTTAGATGTGGCAAAGTCTGGGATTAAAATGAATGGATCTGTTTAGCTGCATCTAGCATAAGATAAGATGTCTTTCCACGTTGATGGAATTGGAAGATGAAAAAGGAAAAAAGCATCACCAACCTGCTTTTGGATAGATGAGAGAATACAATGATTAGAATTAAGTCATTTTTGGGTGCTGTGTGCTCTGAAGAAACTCGGCAAGAAGACGGCTGCAGTAGGAAGGCACCCTGTGAGCCAGTTTCAACCCGGAAGTCTGTGATTAAAAGAACATCTTGGCTGGGGTTTGTCTCTTAGAATTCTGTTATAGGCATGCTGCTTTCTGTTCGGCCATTTTAATACATATAGAGTTCCAACCAGGCAGTTAGGTGTTTTGTGGGGGATTTGGGTGGACAGAACTTGGAGGTTCCCATACCTTAATAGACACAAATTCTCTTTCTCCTTTCCCTTACCAATTCTCATCAGTGTGACTCAAGACCCCACTACTCTACTGAAATGATCCCAAATATCACTGAGAAACTACTTTTGAAAATCAGTCTCTTTTCCTAATCATCACTATCTTCAATGGTTTTAAGGCACTGAATGCTATTAATCATACATTGCTTCTTTAAACCTCTCTGAAATGTTTTGCTCCGTCATCTTCTCTTTCCTGTTATTTAGCTATTAATGTCTACTCACACCCCATCTTTCATGCCTTGATTTCTGGGCACTCCCTCCCTCCCTCAGAAAGCTTATCTTCTGTTGTTTCCTCAACCATTACTACCTGGCAAATGAGTTCCGAATCTAAATCTCAAACTATGGTTCTAGTTATGTACTATCCATACTGATGAACAGTTACTGACTGTTCATACATATCCAGCACTGTCTATAGGTTGTGTCCTTAGATGTCTCCTTAGATGTCTTCTTAGATGGCACATCTACAAGAGCCAGGGCAAAACAAACTCTGTGGCACAACAGATAAGCCTGGAAGATTAGTGACAATACAACTAAGTTTTATTGCTACCCATTTCATGCCCAGTGGGGGGCAGATTGCTTTCTTCTAAACAGTGACTCAAGGATCCAAAACATTTCTTTTTTAAACATGTGGCATCCAGCTCAGGCCAGAGGCGGAAGTGGCATACATCTCTTCCAAACATACCCAACTGGCTGAAACCCGGTCACATGATCCCAGCCTAACTTGAGGGAGACTCATAAATGTAGTCTTCATGTGAGCACCAAAGGAAACAAAGAATATTTTTTTCTACAACAGCATTCTCCCTCAAATCCAATCTAACTCCAATCTATCATTTTCCTTTCCAAACAGTAGCTAACCAATTATAACAAACTATTTCCAATAGTTATCCATTACTTTTTCATATCTCAAACTTAAAAGCATTATCTTTAACAAACCATTCTACTTTATACCTTATATAAAATTTGACACCAAATCTTATCATTTCTTCTTTTAAAATATCAGTCAGACATTTTCAGTATTGCTACCTTAGACCACCGAGTCCTAAACTTCTGCTTGTATCACTTCAGACATCTCTTTATTTCATTTCTTTTTTCAGTTTATCCTGTATTGTTTTTCTGGAAATATCTTCCTAAAACAATGTTTTTTCCCCCCACATTTCTTCCCTGCATAAATGACTTTTTTATTTTTCTCAGTATCAAGTCCAAACACTCTTGGATCTCAGAGTTTTGCATCAGCTGGTCCCATACCATCCAGAGGACTTAATTTTCTATTGCTGTATTAGTCAGGGCTCCCCAGAGAATCAGAACCAATAGAATGTCTACAGATAGGTCTGTGTCTATGTCTGTGTCAGTATCTGTGTCTGTGTCTGTGTCTGTGTCTGTGTCTGTGTCTCTACCTCCACCTCCAATCTATCTAGAAAGAGATTTATTATATTGTATCAGCTCACATGACTATGGAGGCTGAGAATTCCCATCATCTGCTGTCTGCAAACTGGAGACCCAGGAAAGCTTGTGGTATAGTTCAAAAGCCTAAGACTCAGATAGCCAACAGTGTAGATCCTAGTGTGGGTCTGAAGGCCTGACAGCCAGGAGTGCTGTGAGAAAAAGGTGAAAGATAGATGTCCCATCCTGATTGGGGCAGAGAGTAAATTCCATTTTCATTTGTTTTTTTGTTCTATTCAGGCCCTCACTGGACTGGATGATGTCAATTCACATTGGGGAGGACCATCTGCTTTACTCAGTCCATCAATTCAAATGCTAATCTTTTCTAGAGATACCCTCACTGACACCTATAACTAATGCTTAACCAATTATCTGGATGTCCTGTGGCCTAGTCAAGTTGATGAGTAATATCTACCATTATGACTGCTCTCCAGTATGTTCCCCATAGTCTGGACAGGCCATTTCTCTCATCATTTCCACCATCTTCTTCCACCTTCCATACGTATAGGCCATGCTATTATTGGCTTGGTGATATTTTCCTAGCCTAAATGGCATCAACTCTTTTATTCATCTACCTAGATCGTATTTACCCTTTGAGAACCAACCTCTATGACTTCTGTGAAACATTCTTTGTGTATCCAGGACATGCTAATCCCTTCATTCCCCATGCTTAGTTTAGCCTTTTGCTTGGTTTTTCCTTGATTCATCTTTGAGTTTTCTCCTAAATTAGTAGATAAATACTTAATTCAGGACTCACAGTGTTTTCCTGATTGCACAATTCAACTCATATGTGCTCATTGTGTCCTATTTTTCACTTAATCTCTTGCAGAGCCTGGGAGAGTGATAGGCATATAGTCAACTCTAAATAAAATAAAAAATGTTACAAGGTTTAGAAAATTGCTTTTAAGGTCCTGTTTTTGGGGTCGGGTTCTGATTTTCAATATCCACAGCTGTCCAAGGAAGCAGGAAACCCAGTTTTAGGCCCAAGGAGAGTTGTTTATTTCTGTAGCACATTTTTCCATGGATATTTACATGAATTCTACCATGTTGTTATTTTCATGGGATATTGTCTAGCATATAAAATTTTTACAGGACTCCTAAAGAGCTTCAATTTAATGTAAGCACTCTTACCATAAACCTGCATTAAGACATTTAATTAACCAAAAATATTACATAACACATTTATTTAATATTAAGCACACAGGCTATATATAGACACTAACAATTTCTGGGCAACTTCAGTCTCTAAAATCAATTCACGTCATCTACTTGCAGAATTTGAAGTTTGTACATTAAAATTTTCCTGAAGATTTAGTTCTTCCTTGAACATACATAGCTCTTCTTTTTACTATTTGTACTTTGGTAAAGTTCAATTATGAGCTTTCAGGATTTGATGACTCCTGTCATTATTTCAGGCTGCTTCTATGGTTTTTCTTCACCTTGCAGCTCTCTATCAATGAATTCTTGGTTGTCCTGCAGGAGTGGCAAGAATCAAATCCACTTCGCAGACAATAGTCATATTTTTTTTCTTCTTTACATCCTTTTGTCTCTGGAGAGTTATTTTCTGTGCCGATGTGTTTCTCCGTGAGGTACTCTGCCCCTTGGATCGCTAGCCCCCTCTGTGGGACATTCTTATTTAAAAATCCTGTAACTCTCATTTCACTCTCAAACAGGTACTTAAGACTATGAAAACTTAAATCAACTTTGGCTGTATGTACACTCACCTAAAATGAGTTGACTTACAACAAAATTATTCAGGGAATTTACAAACATCACCTTTCTGTGCTATTTCCAGTTTTGTTCCATATATGTTAATTCACTAGGGTCTCTGGCTTCCCTGTCATCTGTATCATCTTACATATTTTCCAAGCAGCCTGACAATGATATGGAGACATCTAAGAAAACCTCTCTTTTAAGAATAGTGCTATTTTGTGTGTGATAAACTGGATGAGACACTTGAGAAAAATCCTGTTTTTAGGGTCAGATTTAAATATCCACAGCTGCCCTAGAAGGCAGGAAACCCCTAAGCTGGTCCCAGCACTGTTGCTGACCCTGTATGACCATGGACAAACCAATGAATCTCTCTCTACCTCAGGTTCCTCATTTGTAAAGTGACAGAGTCAGACCAGATGATTTCTGAGATCCATTTGCAATCTTCTATGCTGTAATTTTTTTTTCATCATTGATATTCATTGTGATTTGCAAAGAGATGAGAATTTTGAGCAAAGCTTTTGATTTAAAGTCTGTGTTCAGAAGTGCTGCTCATCGGGTTTGGTGAATACTAATGAGGGCATTTAGATATTTCATAGGATGAGCTCCAATGACTACCAGGATCTTCCTTCTCCTGAGCTCCAGGTCCAAGAATATTCTCTCTCAGATCCATGGCTCATTCTTCAGGGTGATTATGGATAACACTAAGAATCTGTTTTGTTTTGTTTTGTTTTGTTTTTTGAGGAAAGCCAAGATAATATAGACCAGCCTTTTAAATAGGAATCACATATTTATCAGGCCACCAAGAATTTTTCAATCATCTTTCTACCCAGGTCTGCCTGGAAAGGGAACAATTAGTTTCCCTTTTGCTTTCCAAAATCCTTAAAAATGTCTAAAATAAATGTAAAAAAACATGGCAGGAATGACCTACCCAAATACTTAATAGAATATAATAAAACCCTGTCCCTGACTCAGAGAAAGCCCAGCTTAAGCCTTATTTCTTATGAATCTTGATTTCTAGCCCCTTGCAAGTTTATCTACATGGAAGGCAGTGGTTATCAAGCTTTAGTGAGCATCAAAATTGCCTAGAAAAAAATTTCAAGGTTATTTATTTACTTTGAGTGAGAGAGAGAGAACAAGTGAGGGAGGGACAGAGAGAGAGAATTCCAAGCAGGCTCTTCACTGCTGGCACAGAGCCTGATTCAGGCCTGGAACTCACAATCCATGAGATCATGACCTGAGCCGAATCAAAAGTTGGCCCCTTAACTGACTGAGCCAGCCAGGCGCTCCCTCTAGAAAAATTTTCAAAACATGAATTCCTGACCCCAAATCCAGCCATTCTGATTCAACTCACCAGGAGTGGAATCCAAATAGTTGCATTTCCAACAAGTGCTCAGGTGATGTTGCTGCTGGCCTAATGGGTACAGTGAGAAGTACTCTTCTAAAGTGCTACTATGTTATTGTCTATTAATTTGCTCACAGGTTATGTTAAGTAAGTATTGGCTAAGCTAATAGAGTATACAGCAAACAAATATATTATTTTCTCTAAGAATCTTTCACTCTGATTCTCATGTTCTAGTTTCTAATATAATGGAAATTGCACATAATAACACCTACCTTTTATAGTTTTTATGAGGATTGGATGAGATGGTCCATGTGAAAGCACTTTCTAAAATGAGAAGTTTTATTCAACTGTGAAATGTGGTAGTAATTATCGTGCTAATGGTGATAGCACTCACTGAATTTTGATAGTATGGATTTTGGACAGGGAGGTGAGTACTCAATTCTTATCTGGTTTGTGTAGGCTAGCAGGGGACCTAATTCCAATATATAATAGGGTACCATGTCCAAAATTGTTTCTGTCTATGGGAAAATACATCCCAAATTCTAAAGTCAGTTTTTAGAATATACCTATGTATGAATTGGAAAGATATAGTATATGGTTAAAAACACAGACTCTATAGATTTCTTACTGTTACAGAACTTACATGGGAGCAAGGGGAAAAAAAGATCAGAATAATCCCTTTAGTACTGGGTTACAATCAGAAATATCAGTATAAACTCATATTTATAGATAAATAGTGATAAATAGATGGATAGATGCAGATATGTGTGGATATGTGGATTATTATGTGTATGTGTATGTGCATTTCTTGGCTCTGTCTCCTGAGGAGGCCTAGAAACAGTAATAGCTCAGCAGAAGCAAGCACCCTCAGCATCTGGATCTTGGTTTCTAAACACCATACTCCAATCAAAGAAGTCAGAGCACCTTGGAGAAGTGGCTGGTGCTAGTGGTTATGTCACAGAAAACATAAGGTAGACCAGGAGCGTGTTATAATGCCAAAAAAAGTAAGAAAATGATATAAATACACACACACATACATACTACATACAGCATTGAGTTATAATCCAAAGAACAAAATAAGTAAAACTGAAAATAAGTTTAGCAAATTAAAAAAGAATACCCTACTCATTAACATCCTAAAGACTTCTCCAAGATCATGATGAAAGGCACCGTTTAATGTTATGTG
This sequence comes from Herpailurus yagouaroundi, assembly GCF_014898765.1. NCBI lineage: Eukaryota > Metazoa > Chordata > Mammalia > Carnivora > Felidae > Herpailurus > Herpailurus yagouaroundi. Next base: position 8,872,313 of record NW_024412420.1, on the reverse strand, counting down.
AAGGATAAAGGAATTGAAATCAGAAACCTTCCTTTTAAAATGTGGTTCTGATATTTATAGTGTGTCCTTAGGCAAGCTCTTTTGCCCAAGCTTTGATTTCCCAGTTTGTTATATACTTTTCCTAAATTGCTGTCAGCACCACATGGGATGATGCAAAAGTAGTGTGAAATTATAAAATGATATAAAAATACTAGTCATTACCTATTAGTTATATTAGCCTATTGCAGCAATTTCTCAAAGCATGGCCTGGGGACCCTGAGGGGTTCCGAAAACCCTTTTACGAGGCCTATGAGGCCAACTTATTTTCATCACAAATATAAGGTGCTTGTTTCACACACTATCATTCTTTCCTGAGAGAACAGTGGAGTTTCCTGTTGTGTGATATGTGATGACATCATCATTGCAGTGCATCATTAATGTGTATTGTTCGTCTTTAAACAATTTCTCAGTTTTAATTTCCAATATGGCAAATATCGATAGACAACCCATACGAACAGGAGCTTTTCGGGTCTTTAGTTAGTTTTATGAATACAAAGGTTTTTCGAGACCAAGATGTTTGAGATAACTATTTTATGACTCAAATAGGAGTTAAAACAAATTTTAAAATCTAAAATCAGCCATTTTTAGGAAAGACTCCTCCTTAGAGTAGTTGAATGACTATTTAACTATTCTGAATTTGAGAAATCATTTCATTTGGTGAACAGGGGCTTTAGTCCAGTGTGTCTGACTGAGATGCTGCAATGAAAATGTGGTCAGAATCTCCAACCCTGAGTCAAGTGAAATGATACAGAAGCATAAACAAATAATTCTAATATAATATGAGAGAAAATCTAGAAATAGGAATTTTAGTCCAGAATTCCAAAACATTCCAGAATTCAGTGGTCATACTAACAAAGGAATGGCAACACAGAAGAGCAATGTATCCTTAAGAGTGGCTAGACAGGGTGCCTGGGTGGTTAAACATCTGACTTCGGCTCAGGTCACGATCTCATGGTGTGTGGGTCAAGCCTTCCTTTGGGATATCTGCTGTCAGCACAGAGCCCCCTTGGGATCCTCTCTCCTCGTCTCTCTCTGCCCCTCCCCTGCCTGTGCTCTCTCTAATCTGTCTCAAAATAAATAAATAAACTTAAAAAAAGGGTGGCTAGAAGTTCATCAGGACTGATTTTCCTTCAAAATATGGGTTTTGTTTCCCTGGTTTTACTATTATTCTTTGAAAGATTCCCATTGATGTATAAATGGAAGTTTTATGGGTGATATGTCAGCAGAGGTCAAAACAGCAAGCATCTTTTTTTTTTTAAGAAATTTTTAAACAAGAAAAAAGAAGAAATAACAAGGATTTTTTTTTTTTCATGGAAGGTATAGAATATTCTTATATTGTTTATTGTGTTAAAAGTTCTTTTCATGGCCAGCTCAAGTGAGCCATACTTTGGTAGTTTGTCTGATTTCCATATCTCAAATCATATTGTATTGAAGCTTCAAAGCTCTGTTTCTATTATTTCTCTCTTAAGAAGTTGACAAAGACTGAAAGGTTTACAGTACAAGCAAACATGATGTGCATTTCACATACATCATCTTGTGTTAAAAGAAGGAAGTAAATGATCTTTTGATGGCCAGCTGACTGCATGTGTATGTGGAAAGGATGCTTTTCTCCTTTTCACACATTGTCTGAACTTAATTATCTGCCTTAAACTCTGAAGATTTTTGTTCTCTGGGGTTTGATAATCATGCAGTGTTCTCCACCATTTCTTTGGCTTAAATATACCACTCTCCTGGACTATTTTTATTTTGCTCATTCAGTTTTTCCTGGTTCAGAATATCAATGATAATTTTACATTTTCAAAAATTCAACTATTTTGTGAGGATTTTGCTCATCAATTTCAACAATTGTGAAGATTTTCAAATTGATAAAGAGAAGGGTGACACTCGGACTTCAGGGCCTTTAGTTAATTTTTGTAGATACTTGTTTTGTATATCTGGGCAAATATTCTGGCATTTCACAAAGGCCAATGTGTCAATTTTTTTAAGTCAATTTTTATGTCCATTGATTCTAGATTAGACCATAGCTAGTGATACAGTCTACATTTCAAATAGCAAAATGGTTTCCAATTTATCCAGGTAAGTCTAGACATAACCCCACACAGGGTAATGGGCAATGTCAAGATATATAAGATATAAGGAGCTTCGGCTTTCTTCCCTTTTCAAATTGATCATCTGCCTGAATAACATAATTATGGAACACAGCTCTAGCAAGAAAACCAGCGACCTATACGAGATCCCTGATCCTTAAAAATGCAACTCATTGATTTACAGATTGCTGTTGACAATTTAAAAACAAATGCTTTAATAAAGCAAGTTGTTTTTGAATGTTAACATAATAACCATGATAGGCAGCTCTTTATAATCAGGGGCTAATCATTATTAATTCCTTTGACATTCAGTGCAGTGACATTAATTATAACAAATTCTTTCAGTGAGCATCTAATGTAGTCCAGAGCTCAATAGCAAATGTGTTGCCATTAGGAATTCATTGTGGTGCACTCACTGGGAAGTCTTGCTGTATCATCCAATTTTGAATATCTTATTAATCAAAGTGAATATCTTTACTGTAGATTTAAAAAATCCTATCTCTGAAATGTTTGATAATTATGCCTTATGTTTTCCTGTTATGAAGTTTTGTTTGACCTAAAGAAAAAGTTTATTTTATCTTCCATCTCTAGATGTTTTTCCCCCAGATTTGTCCATTTGATTTATGCACATTCTCATTTACATTTTTATTTTTCCTGACTCATGAAAACTTAAAAAAAAAAGAATGTTATAACCATTTGCTATATGTAGTAAGCCGAATGGAGAACAACAATGCGAATCATCTCTTTGCTTTCAAAATTCAGTTGTAATAGAAGAGAAAATCTCCCACGAAAATATGAATACTTGAAATTAGTGCTAATTTATTTTGTCTCAGGCATATGGGTTTAGTTACATCATCAGCCTTTTGTTATCTTTTTTTTTTTTTTTTTCTGAATTGCTTCTGTTAGTAGGGTCTTATTTTAGGGATAGTGATATAGCATAAGGCATGCAGGCTTTGGAATCAGACAGCTCTGTTGTTTATTTGTTGGATGATCTTGATAAAAAGATGGTATTCAGTCTAATGGGAGAAAGAATTTTAGGCATGTTGTAAGGACTAGTTATAAGGGAGCTCAGAGCCCGTAGTAGATGCTTAACTAATGGTGAGTAATCCGAGCTAACGTACATTGATCCATTTGTGTTGGGACAGTGTACAGCTTACATGTATCATCTCATCCAATATTCAGAACCCAGTATGGTAAATAAACCTCTTACCCTTGCTTTAAAGGCAATTCAACTTATAAATGTTTAATATTTGGCTCAAGGTCATATAACTAGTAAGTGATGAAAGAATTAGTGGATTGGGGATGTGAACCTCGGAAGTCTGATCTTAGAATCTGATTTTTTATCCTGAGTTATTTCTTCACTAGTATAGCTATTACTTTGATTATTAAATTTATGCCACAGAATTTAGTTTTTCAGCAACAGACTCCCTTTTAGGAATTCTGAAACAAGAAAAGAGTCTTGTGCTAGGAATATTCTCTACTCTCAAGCTGCTTTAAGTAAGTTTTGGCTGGAGGTCCTTTGGAGTTCCCGGTATAAGTAGGTTTCCTTTCCTTCCTTCTTCCTCTCCTTCTACTTATCTTCTGGTTATTTTTTTTTTCTCCTCTATTTCTTTCTCTCTTTTGTTACATTCTCCCACCTTCCTTATTTCTATTTTTCTTTTTTTTAAATTTCAGCTTTATTGAGAACAGAAATAGAAATTGTAAATATTTAATGTATACAACTTGATGTTTTGATGTGCTATATATATGTTGCGAAATGGTCACCACAATCAAGCTAATCAACATACCTACCACCTCCTATAACTAAAATTTCTTTTCTTTTCTTTTCTTTCTTTCTTTCTTTCTTTCTTTCTTTCTTCATTTCTTTCTTCTTTGTAGTGAGAATACTTAAGGTCATCCTCTTAGCAAATTTCAAATATACACTTCAGTATTGTTAACTACAATCACAGTGTTGTACATCAGATCAATGGAATTTATTCTTCTTGTATAAATAAAACTTTGTGCCCTTTGACCAATACCTCCCCTCTCCCCCCTCCGCTGCACCCCTGGTAATCACTACCCTGCTCTGTTTTCATGAGTCTGACTCTTTTAGATTCCACATATAAGTGAGGTCATGCCTTGTTTATCTCTGTCTATCTGGCTTATTTCATTTAGCATAATGTCTTCCAGGTTCATTCAAGTTGTCCACATATGGCAGGATTTCCTTATTTTTTGAAGCTGAATAATATTTAATTTTCAGTATAATCCACATTTTCTTTACATATTCATCTGCCAATGGACATTTAGGTTGTGTCTATATCTTGGCTATTGTGAATAATGCTGTGAAGAAAGTGTAAGTACAGGTATCTTTCAGATCCTGCTTTCATTTCCTTTGAATATATACACCCATAAGTGGGATTGCTGGCTCATATGGTAGTGCTGTTTTAAGATTGTGAGGAATCTTCATCCTATTTCCCATAGTGGCATCAATTTACATTCCCACCAACAGTGCACTAGAGTTTCCCTTTCTCCACACCCTTCTAAACACTTGTTATGTAATGCAGAGCCCCTACCCTGGCCTAACGGGCTGAATTTAGCATCATGCTGTGATCCCGGGGGCTATGCAGAGCTAACCAGAGTGGAGACATTTGTTCTCCTCTTTGGGGCATAGACTATTCTCATAACCACCTCCATCACTCTGTCACTTCTTGTTCCACTTTTAAGAGTGAAAGTAAAAGAGAAATAGAAGGAATAAAATAAAATAAGCTAAAAGATCACTACGTAAAGTGGCAATGATAAAATAGTTAAAAATATGCAGCTATAATAAAAACACACACACAAAAGCCCCATCTAGGCAAAACCAATTCAGAAGATTAATTAGAGCCAACAATGTAAATCATAAAGTTCTAAAAAACAACAAGAGACATTCCGAGTTGGCTGCTTAAAGAATGGGACGCTTCCCATAGGACAGTCAGTAGAGGGTACCACTGGCTGCTCTTTTTTTATACCTTCCTCAACTTCTCCCAGCTGAGTCTCCCCTTTACAAAGCTCAGTCCTGCCTGGTCTATGCCACTGATTCCCCCAACTGGTTGATTACAAGAATCCCTTAGGGAATGTTCCCATCGCACACACTTGGCTCTTCGTTTTCCTTGAGGGCAGAGGAGTCTGTGGTCAGTGAAGCTTGAGACAGCTTCTAGGTGATTTTCAACTGCAATTCCCTTCTTGCTGCCCTGATCACTTGAGTCATAGTTATAGATATTTTGAAGTAGGACTGAATCCTTTCACTTTATTTACTGATAAAAGGATCAAACAAGATCAAACTGTCTTGGATCAGCACTCTGTTGGTGACTGGACAGGAATCCGTGAAGGAGGAAGACATGTGGTATCTGGAGACGTTCTCTGCTTCCTCAATAAAATAATTCTTATGTGTATGGGTACATTAGAGGTTTCTTCTATTTAGAATCCTGAAAGTTAAGAGTTGGAAAAAACCTACTAGAGTGATTCATAATTTAGTTCAGTGGATCCATTGTAAAGACCAGTCAATGGGGTCTAGGGGAAGAAAATGACTGGACCTCCCAAGTCCCAGAGCTTGACAGGTGGCTAAGACAGGACTAGATTCCAGTTTTTCTTGTTGAAAAAGCACTCTGTGCAGGTCGGAGGTCATTCTAAAGAAAATTCTTGTATATCAACAAGCTGCTAATATTTTCCCCTCCTTGATCCTCTTTTTGAAATGTCCAGAAGAATCATTTGGGCACTAGAACCTTGGTGCATCTCGTTCTCAAGCAATGTGACTCTTCTCACCTGTGCGAACCTTCTCAGGTTCCAGGAAAATGTGATCCTGGTTTGTTTTTTTGTTTTTGTTTTTGTTTTTTTTCTGGTACTTTATTAATCACATCACACTTTGTACTTGAAAATAAGAGTAAGTCTTCCCCTTTATCCCTGGTTGACTCCTTGAGTTTTCCAATTCCAAAACCTTCTGCCAATTCTGGATAGCAATATACAATGTTCCCTTGTAATAATCCTGTGTAAGCAAGTGCAGGAAAGAAGGGGCTGTGGTCGCTGAGAGTTTGAAGACAAATTTTAAGATAAAGCCTTGTGCTTCTCAGTGTTCAGACTCAATGTCAAGGGTGGGGGTGGGGGGTCATGATAGCTGGAAAGGGAACGGGGAAGTTAAGGAAGGCAATGAGAATGTCCACCTATATGCACATTAAGATCTTGTGAGCCTGGCTTTACCCCTCAATACCTGTGTGACCTTGATCAAGAATCTTAAGCTCTCTGGGTGATAAAGAAATATTAACACTTACTACTCTAAAAATAATTATTAAAGATTTTTTTCTCAAGAAAGATGGAATGTGAGGTTTTCTGAGTTCGCTCTAAATCCTATGTCTCTACTGTTTGATGTCACTGTGATTAAACAGATGGTTTCTAAGAGTTTTTAAAACCAAAAGTTTTGCTTTCAAATGAGTGATGGCATGTTACTTGTTTGTATATACTTAGGATGGTGCTAATGTTTATATTCATGCCCCTAATATTATTTATTCAGTCATTTTCTGAATTACTATTTGTTAGTAGGATTGATAGTATTTTTACCAAATCCATGCCTAAAGAACATTAGATTGCTCACTTTTATCTTATTTATTTTTTAAAAAGTTCTTTTCTTTTCTTTTTTTTTTTTAAACAAGCTTTACACCCAATGTGGGGCTAAACTCATGACCCTAAATTCAAGAGAAGCATGTTCTACTGACTGAGCCAGCCAGGAGTCCCAGATTGCTCACCTTTAAGTAGAAATGCTTGTACATACTTAGGTAAGTCTTTCTGGGCATGAAGGCACCAGTGGGACATTTTGGAATTCAAACTGACTTAGCCAGGCTCTTAGGATGACATTCAACCCTGAATAAAGACTCAGCAATTGATATTTAGTACAGATTAAAGAATGAATGGAATAGAACTCTCTTGATCTCTAATTCCTCCCTTTGGCCTAAATGGCTATACTACCCAATTTTATCCAGTGTTATAGGTCCCTCATAGAGGTGAGTCTAGCTATGATTTGGCCCTGGATAACTAGGGAACTTGTGGTTTTCTGGATATCCTACAAATACTGAATTCAATTGCAAATGTGCAGATTGAAAGTCAGGCTGTGGTAAATCTTTGGTTACAAACTTACAGAAGCTGCAAAGGAATGAAGACAAAATATAACAACATAAAAAAAGCACATCTATTTCCTTTGGGTATTTTAGCCTTCAGATTTAGAATTCTAAGTTTTCAGAGATGGACCTGGAAAGCTAAAGATTCTATTGATGAAGCAGAGAGCAATAAGTATAACTTTATTTGGTGATCCACTAAAAGACAGACATGAAACCCACTATTCTCCACTGGAACGATATCAGCACAGACAAATGCATTTGTCTTCTTGGGGTCATACTCGGCGGTGGGTGGGGGGGATGCTCTTCCAGCTCTCCTTCTGCTTACTCAGAGCCTCAGTTCATCTTCTAAGGAATTGCACCTCACAACTTTGAGATTGTACCAGGACAGCTTTCCTAGGCTGTAGTCTAGAGGTGAGACATGATTCAGTGTTAGCTTTGTACTTAGTAGCTGTATTAAGCCTCAATGAAGGGAAGTTGGACTATTTTACCCTCCTGCAGTGGTTCTTGTGAGTTCTTCCAGTGGCCCCCCTAATGAGTTCTTCCAATGGTTCCCCTAATGTCCAGCAACTCATGTAGCTGGCAAAGCCTTCCGAATCTTGCTTGTGTTCATTTCTAGTAGCCTACGATACTGTACCTTTTGTTGGTCCTACACAACCACCTCTCAACCTCTTGCAGTTCTCTGTGCCAATTCATGTTTCTAATACCTGCTTTGCGTTATTTCTCTTCGGAAATTAATTCCCACCCTTATTCAACTCCTAGTCACTTTTCAGTTATCAGCCTTACTGTCACTTCTACCAGAAATTCCTTTCTACAGAAGAAATGAGCATCCCTCTTTTATTTCCAACACTGTACGTCCAACAATCACAACACTTACAATTCTTACTATGATGGTCTTTGTTTATGTGTCTGTCTTCCCTACTGCGTTTCTTGAATGGAAGATTAGGTCTATGTTCCTTTAAAGTGCGGTCCATAGAGAACATGCAAGTTTCTTGGGCCCCACTCCAGATTTACTAAGTCAGATTAATTGGAGATGGGGAGAAAATCTCCCAAATCTGCATCTTTTGCAACAAACGTGTAATTTGGTGCAAACAAGTTTGAGCAGCACTGGACTGTGACTTATTATTTCTCTACTCAAATTATTTAGCATAGTGACCACAACAGGTGTTGAGTGAATGAGTAAATGAATGAAAAAGCTAGTGGGTAAGAAATCTGTATAGATTCTTATGTAATCCATATGTGACAGGAAGGACTCCTTTTCTAAGGGATCTAGTTAAAATTGGTTCTAACTACAGAATTCACGCAGTGTGGAAGTCTAAAGACCCTCTTTTTTTGGTAAGTTTATTTGTTTATTTTGAGAGAGAGAGAGAGAGGGAGGGGGAGAGAGAGAGAGAGAGAATCCTAAGCAGGCTCCCTGCTGTCAGTACAGAGCCTGGCCCAGGGTTTTATCTCATGAACACTGAGATCATGACCTGAGCTGCAATCAAGAGTTGGGACGCTTAACCGACTGAGCCATGCAGGCACCCCTAAAGACCTTCCTACTCTAGCATTGATAACTTACTTTCTGTTGTGTTCCACATCAGCTCAGACACAAAACTTAATGCTGCTACCAGTTTCTAAGACAAATCTACTCACACAGTGCTTTGTAAGGTTAGTAGACTTGCAGAAGATTGTGGAGGTTACAGAGGACAAGTCACATCATGGAATCTTCTCCTTTCAGGTCCTCTCCCTCTTCTGCCCAATTACTCGCAAATATTTTTTCTTCATAAGTGTAGCTCTCCAGTTCTCCTCAGCACCTCAAACTTACCCAATCAAGCTCAACTCTAGCTGCTCAGTAGAACTACATAGGCTGTTTCATTGACTCACCATCCCAGCAAGGCAGATGGATGTTTATTTTTTGTTCTGGACTTAATACTTACTGTCTTTTATACTTCTCCACACCCTGCAGGATCGATGGAGAGAGGCTGTCTTTCAATCACATGGCCGAATTCCTTGTGGTGTCCTGGTGTAGACAGGAGGGTGGTTTAGCAGGTTAAAATTTAAAGCTTACAAGGTGCATGTATGGGACAGCACAACAGGGATTTGAGGATGGGTTTCCGTGTTGGTAAGAAGAATAGGGAGGGGGAAAGGATAGGAAATAGCAAATTGCTGCCTTCTCTAATAGGATGCTGAGCCTTCAGTTCTATTTTCAACCTTCATTTCTTACACAATGCTTGGTTCACTTTTCTTGTCAGGCTTTCCTCGCATTTGGCTGAGCCCAGAAATCCAGATCTGCACATCAAAAGTTGATGAGTCCAGACGTTTAGTGGAAATTAGTTTAGTCATCACTCTGACTGTGTAATTCACAAGGCTGGTGAGCCCTGGTATACACCAGCTACAATGAAAAGTTTTCATTGTTCTCTATTATGATTGTGATTATGATTATTATTTTGTTCAACAAGGCATAGAAAGAGAAAAACACAGGTTTTTGTACTTAAACATACTGGAGCCTAAACCAAGCTCTACCATTTAGCAGTCTGTGACTCTGGGCAAATTAACTTACCTACTTATGCTTCAGCTTCCTCATTTGAACGAAGGGATAATAATAATAAATTAGATTATATGGTTTATGACATAATTGCATAAAAAGCACCCAGCATGATGCTAGCGGAGAGATAACTCCACTTACCTTCCCCTTTAGTTTTGAGATCATCTTGTCAACTAGGCCTATCCTCTGTCTATGGAATACGGAGGCTATGCTCAGGTATAGAGATGGACAAGAAAGAGAGTTCTGTGTGTATGTGAATGTGTGTGTGCACACATATACCAGGATACAGGCAAAGGGATTGCCTTTTCATTTGATTCAAAACGTATTGGCACATATAATAGATTAAGTGGTTATCATAGTTTAGGTGTTTATTGTCCATATATGTTATTTATAGTTTTCAAAATGATTTCATGTCCATTAGTTTAATTATCTTACAATAACTCTCCAAGGTATACAGGGCAGGAGTTTCCACTATTTTATAAAAGAAGAAATTGAGACTCAATGGTTTTTCCAAGTTCATCCTTCAAGGAAGTGATGGAGACCACTCAATCCATTTCTAACCAGTGAAAAATGGCTTCACACTCAGCTGCGAGATGATAACTTTCTTTGTTTAAATTAAACCTGTTCAAGTATCTCTCCAAGGCTGTCAGGCAGTGCAGGGGCCATCACCTTTCAAGGTTGCCTTCCCTTTCCTTGGGTTGAGCAACTCTTTGGAGAGTATCTTTTGTCATAGTGGTCACCACTGTCATTGCTCCTTGGCCAGGCCTGAGTGATCTCCTTGAGGATAGGAAGCTTCCCTGGAGCACTTTTACCTCCTTAACGGGTTCAGCCATGAGACCCTTTGCCTAACCTCTCAAGGCCATACCATCATGGACACCTTCACAGGCTTCCCCATTGGTTATCTACTGCCATGGTACAAACTACCCCAAAACATGATTCTGCTGAGCTGATTCAAATGGCTGAATCTGGGACAACTGAAAACTGGCCAGAACTCTCTCTCTCTGTCTCCTCACACCCCTGTCTTACCTTTTTATGTGGCTACCCTGGGCTTTCTCATAGCAGGACAGCTCCTGGGTAAATAGGGCTCCATGTTCCAAAAGTGTTCCAAAAGATAGGCTCTATAAACTGTTCCTAAGGCCTGGGTCCACGTGATGTGGCAGAGCATAACTTTATTTTTTAATTGTTTTTAACAATTATTTATTATTGACAGAGAGAGACAGAGTGTGAGCAGGGGACAGGCAGAGAGAGGGAGACACAGAATCTGAAGCAGGCTCCAGGCTCTGAGCTGTCAGCACAGAGCTCAACATGGGGCTCGAACTCACAAACCACAAGATCATGACCTGAGCCGAAGTCAGACACTTAATCCACTGAACCACCCAGGTGCCCCAGAGCATCACTTTCTAATGATCAAAACAGCCCCACATCCTGCCCAGATTCTAAAGGAGAGGGCATAGTCCACCCTTCTAAGTGGAAGGAGTATCCAAGAATTTGTGACCATCTTTAATTTGGCACCCCAAATTTCTGAGATCCTCACATTTTTACAGGGAATTACATTCCATTTCACTCAGGTGCCTACTCACCACAGATGAATTATCTTTAAATCATGTTTATCCTTGAGGTATAATTCCCTCTATTCTAACACTAGGTCCTCTGTTTCATGACCAAGGTGAATGAGGTTTAATCACTTATTAAGACTTACCCGATAGTTACATATCCAGGTCTAATTTCCTAAAAGCAAAAGCCTTAGCCATACTGACAGGTGTGAGATGACATCTCATTGTGGTTTCAATTTGCATTTCCCTGCTGATTAATGATGTTGAGCATCTTTTCATGTGTCTGTTGACATCTTCTTTGGGAAGATGTCTATTCAGGTTTTCTGCCCATTTTTTAATTGCCTTTTTTGGTGTTGAGTTGTGTTAGATTTTTGGAGGTTTTGGGGTGTTTTTTTGTTTTGTTTTGTTTTTTTGTTAACATAAGGTGTAATATTAGTTTCAGGAGTAGAATTTAGTGATTCATCACTTATGTATAATACCTAGTGCTCATCACAGCAAGAGCCCTCCTTAATACCCATCACCCATTTAACTCACCACGCCCACCCACCTCCCCTCCAGCAACCCTCAGTTTGATCTCTATAGTTAAGAATGTGTGTTATGGTTTGCCTCTCTTTCCTCCACCATGTTCATATGTTTTGTTTCTTAATTCCACATATGAGTGAAATCATATGGTATTTGTCTTTCTCTGACTGACTTATTTCAGTTAGCAAAATACACTCTAGCTCCATCCATGTCTTTACAAATGGCAAGATTCATTTTTTATGTGAGTAATATTCTACAAATTCTTTATCCATTCATCAGTTGATGGAAATTTGGGCTCTTTGCATAATTTGGCTATTGTTAATAATGCTGCTATAAACACTGGAGTTCATGTGTCCCTTAAAATTAGCATTTTTGTATCCTTTGGGTAAATACCTACTAGTGCAATTGCTGGATCATAGGGTAGTTCTATAGCTAATATAATCCTCAATGGGGAAAAACTGAGAGTTTTTCCTCTATAGTTAGGAACAATACAGGGATGTCCACCCTCACCATTGTTATTTAACAAAGTACTGGAAGTTCTAGCCTCAGCAATCAGACAACAAAAAGAAATACAAGGCATCCATATCAGCAAGGAAGAGGTCAAACTTTCATTATTCACAGATGACATGATACTCTCTGTAGAAAACCCAGAAGACTCCACCAAAAAATTGCTAGAACTGATACACAAATTCAGTAAAGTCACATGATACAAAATCACTGTATGAAAATCCTTTTTTTTGCATTTTGTGTGTTGCATCTTGCATTTCTATACACCAATTATGAAGCATCAGAAAGAAAAATCAAGGAATTGGTCCTATTTACAGTTGTACCCAAAACTATAAGATATCTAGGAATAAACCTAATCAAAGAAGAAAAAGATCTATACTCTGGAAACTACAAAACACTTATGAAAGAAATTGAAGAGGACACAAAGAAATGAAAAAACATTCCATGCTCATGGATTGGGAGAACAAATGTTGTTAAAATGTCTACCCAAAAGCAATCTAAACATTTGATGCAATCCCTATCAAAATACCACCAGCATTTTTCACAGAGCTAGAACAAATAATCCTAAAATTTTTATGGAATCACAACTACCCTGACTAACCAAAGCAATTTTGAAAAGAAAATTAAAAATAGACCTACCCTATGACCCAGCAATAGCACTGCTAGGAATTTACCCAAGGGATATAGGAGTGCTGGGGCACTTGTACCCCAATGTTTATAGCAGCATTTTCAACAATAGCCAAACTATGGAAAGAGCCTAAATGTCCATCAACTGATGAATGGATAAAGAAATTGTGGTTTACAGACAGAGACCCAATAAAAAAGAGAACTACAGGCCAAGATCCCTGATGAATATGGATGCAAATTTTCTCAATAAGATACTAGCAAATCGAATTCAACAGCATATAAAAACAATTATTCACCATGATCAAGTGGGATTCATTCCTGGGATGCAGGGCTGGTTCAAAATTCACAAATCAATCAACGTGATACATCACATTAATAAAAGAAAAGATAAGAACCATATGATCCTGTCAATCGATGCAGAAAAGGCATTTGACAAAATTCAGCACCCTTTCTTAATAAAAACCCTTCAGAAAGTCGGGATAGAAGGAACATATTTAAACATCATAAAATCCATTTATGAAAAGCCCACAGCTAACATCATCCTCAATGGGGAAAAACTGAGAGCTTTTTCCCTGAGATCAGGAACACGACAGGGATGCCCACTCTCACCGCTGTTGTTTAACATAGTGTTGGAAGTTCTAGCATCAGCAATCAGCAACAAAAGGAAATCAAAGGCATCAAAATTGGCAAAGATGAAGTCAAGCTTTCACTTTTTGCAGATGACATGGTACTATACATGGAAAATCCGATAGACTCCACCAAAAGTCTGCTAGAACTGATACATGAATTCAGCAAAGTTGCAGGATACAAAATCAATGTACAGAAATCAGTTGCATTCTTATACACTAATAATGAAGCAACAGAAAGACAAATAAAGAAACTGATCCCATTCACAATTGCACCAAGAAGCATAAAATACCTAGGAATAAATCTAACCAAAGATGTAAAAGATCTGTATGCTGAAAACTATAGAAAGCTTATGAAGGAAATTTAAGAAGATATAAAGAAATGGAAAGACGATCTCATGGATTGGAAGAATAAATATTGTCAAAATGTCAATACTACCCAAAGCTATCTACACATTCAATGCAATCCCAATCAAAATTGTACCAGCATTCTTCTCAAAACTAGAACAAGCAATCCTAAAATTCATATGGAACCACAAAAGGCCCCGAATAGCCAAAGGAATTTTGAATTTTTTTTTTTCAACGTTTATTTATTTTTGGGACAGAGAGAGACAGAGCATGAATGGGGGAGGGGCAGAGAGAGAGGGAGACACAGAATCGGAAACAGGCTCCAGGCTCTGAGCCATCAGCCCAGAGCCCGACGCGGGGCTCGAACTCACGGACCACGAGATCGTGACCTGGCTGAAGTCGGACGCTTAACCGACTGCGCCACCCAGGCGCCCCATTGAAGAAGAAGACCAAAGCAGGAGGCATCACAATCCCAGACTTTAGCCTCTACTACAAAGCTGTCATCATCAAGACAGCATGGTATTGGCACAAAAACAGACACATAGACCAATGGAATAGAATAGAAACCCCAGAACTAGACCCACAAACGTATGGCCAACTCATCTTTGACAAAGCAGGAAAGAACATCCAATGGAAAAAAGACAGTCTCTTTAACAAATGGTGCTGGGAGAACTGGACAGCAACATGCAGAAGGTTGAAACTAGACCACTTTCTCACACCATTCAAAATAAACTCAAAATGGATAAAGGACCTGAATGTGAGACAGGAAACCATCAAAACCCTAGAGGAGAAATCAGGAAAAGACCTCTCTGACCTCAGCCATAGCAATCTCTTACTTGACACATCCCCAAAAGCAAGGGAATTAAAAGCAAAAATGAATTACTGGGACCTTATGAAGATAAAAAGCTTCTGCACAGCAAAGGAAACAATCAACAAAACTAAAAGGCAACTGATAGAATGGGAAAAGACATTTGCAAATGACATATCAGACAAAGGGCTAGTATCCAAAATCTATAAAGAACTCACCAAACTCCACACCCATAAAACAAAAATCCAGTGAAGAAATGGGCAGAAGACAAGAATAAACACTTTTCATATTAAAATAAATAAATAAATAAATAAATAAATAAATAAATAAATAAATAAAAACCAAAGCTGGAGGCATCACAATTCTGGACCTCAAGTTATTTTACAAAGCTGTAGTGATCAAGATAGTACGGTACTAGAACAAAAACAGATATATAGAGCAATGGAACAGAATAGAAAACACAGAAATGGATCCATGACTATATGGTCAACTAATTTTTTTCATAAGGTATTTCTATTTTTAATTTATTTTTATTTTTATTTCTATTTTTTTAATGAAATTTATTGTCAAATTAGTTTCCGTACAACACCCAGTGCTCATCCCAACAGGTGCCCTCCTCAATGCCCATCACCCACTTTCGCCTCCCTCCCACCCCCCATCAACCCTCAGTTTATTCGCAGTTTTTAGCAGTCTCTTATGACTTGGCTCCCTCCCTCTCTAACTTTTTTTTTCCTTCCCCTCCCCCATGGTCTTCTGTTAAGTTTCTCAGGATTACGGTCAACTAATTTTTGACAAAGCAGGAAAGAATATCCACTGGAAAAAAGACAGTCTCTTCAACACATGGTGTTGGGAAAACTGGACAGCAACATGCAAAAGAATAAGCCTGGACTGCTTTCTTATTCCATACACAAAAAATAAATTCAAAATGGATGAAAGACCTAAATGTGGGACAGGAAATAATCAAAATCCTAGGGAAGAATATTGGCAGCAACCTCTTCAACTTTGGCCCTAGCAACTTGTTAGTAGACATGTCTCTGGAGACAGGGGAAACTAAAGCAAAAATGAACTATAGGGACCTCATCAAGACAAAAGCTTCTGCACAGCAAAAGAACCAATCCACAAAACTAAAAGGCAAACTTCAGAATGGGAAAAGATATTTTCAAGTTTCCTATCTGATAAAAGGCTAGTATCCAAAATCTATAAAGAACTTACCAACTCAACACCCAAAAAAACAAGTAACCTAATTAAGAAATGAGTAGAAGACATGAATAGATATTTTTCCAAAGAAGACATACAGATGGCTAACACATACATGAAAAGATGCTCAGTATCACTCATCAGGGAAATGCACATCAAAGCTATATTGAGCTATTACCTCACACCTGTCAGAATGGCTAAAATTAACAACACAGGAAACAACAGATGCTGTCAAAGGGGGAACCCTCTTATACTGTTGGTGGGAATGCAAACTCATGCAGCCACTCTAGGAAATAGTATGGAGGTTTCTCAAAGAGTTGTATAAGCTCTTTACATATTTTTGGATATTAACCCCTTATTGGAAATATCATTTCCATATATTATATGGAATAATATTCCATTATATTATACATATGGAATATATATATATACACACACACACATATATATATATATAATATTATGCAGCCACAAAAATGATAAAATTATGCCATTTGAGACAACATGGATGGGTCTAGAAGGTAGAACACTAAGTGAAATAAGTCAGATTGTAAAAGGCAAATACCATATGACTTCATTCATAAGTGAAATATAAAAAAAACAAAAATGAATAAACAAAAAAAAGCAGGGTCAGATCTATAAATACAGAGAACAGACTGGTGGTTGCCAGAGTAGAGGGAGGTGGGGGTCTGAGTGAAATTTGTGAAGGGGAGTGGGAGATACAGGCTTCTAGTTATGAAATGAGTAAACCATGGGGATAAAAGTCACAGCATAAGGAATACTGTAATAATGATATATTGGGACAGATGGTAACTACCATTGTAGTAACCATAACATAATGTATACGCTTGGTGGGTCATTAAATTGTACACCTGAAATTAATGTAACATTGTGTGTCAATTATAGTAAAAAAAAAAAAAAAAAAGAGAGAGAGAGAGAGAGATAAAAAAAAAGAAAAAAAAAAAAAAAAAAAAAAAAAAAAGAAATCCTGCAAAAGGTCCTCCCTGCTTCCTGGGGTTGGGGTTGGCAGAGGGAGATATTTTACTGTGTTGTGGTAAGTCAACTTTCTTCAAAAAATATTTGTCCAAATTAGGCACATATGTCTCATCCTAGCAAGCCCCAAACTTCTGTGTTTTTATGTCCTGCTAATTTTAATTCTCATTAAATCCTCCTACTGTATATTATATATATCATATAATATAATATATATGATATATATATATATATATATATATATATATATATATATATATATATATATAAAGTTTCATGGGTGTTGACTGACTGAATGAGTACATGAGTGAATACATAATATTGAACACATGCATATCTGTCTTTCCTAACAAGGATAGCATTAATTGACAGCATTCTGTACTAAGCCTACTATGTCAACACGGACACCCTGTCCTTAAGGGACTTTGACATTCATAGTTTCCTAATGGTAAAACACAGCAATTCAGGTGCAGGGTGCTAAGTGAATGGACTCCCAAGAAATGGCAGCTGGCTTTGTTTTCTCTCCTATGATAAGACTTTAAATGGCAGCTCACTGTGATAATGAAGTCATTGTTAATTCTTACGTGGGAGCCCCTCAGGCAAATCTCTTTAAAGCACTAATTTCTGAGATAACTCAAATCACACATCAAATTGTACTTTTCATAAAAATTCAATGAAACATCAAGCCAAAGGCAGGACAGATGTTGCCCTTATGAAATGATCAGTGGATTGCTTGCTAAAAGTTCATTTATAGGTACATCATTTTGTGTAATATGCTTGTTAGTAATGTTCAGAATAGCTAGCTAATGAGGTCTTTCAGTATTTTCCAGGTCTGGGGCCAGGCCCTGGCACCTGTATTTTTAACAAGCTTCTTAGGAGATGTTGTTACATATCGATGCTTGAGACGCAATCTATCTGGTATACATGCACACACATATACATACATATATATGCACACACACATATATACATTGACACATACCTTTCCCAAAAAATACAGAAGTAAAGAAGCCAAGAATTTGAGAAGTGAGATAGTGAGAAGGTTAAAGAGAGAGAGAGGGAGTAAAAAGAAAGCCTCTAATTGGTCTGTTCTTGTGGCTTTAATTTTATCTTATCTCTAGCACATTCTCAATTATGCCAGGATAGTCACTTTTTTAAACCACAAACCTAGTCATTCTCTTTTGCTAAAAAAATACTTGACAGTTTTTTATTACATGTGGAACAAAGTCTAAATTATGGATCATGACTTTGAATGGGGACCCTCCCACCTTCTGAACCCATATTTTCCATTTTTTGCCTCATGTTTTGTGTAGCCATTCTTAGCTTCTTTCCCACTTGTTAAAAAAGCCTCTTAGTTCCACATTTCCATGCCTTGCTCTACGTTTTCTTCCTAGAATGCTCTTCTCTCAACCTGGATTAAGAGATATTTGTGCTTTAATACTAAGCTACACCTCAAGTTATTGACCTTTCCTGACACTATCTAATATTTTAAAAGACAATATTTAAGAAAATCTGTCTTACAGGTCAATACTTGCAGGTTTTGGGGGTCCCCATTTTGAGGCAAAATCATCCTTCCAGGGGATTACTAGAAGGCAATGTTGCTGAAAATTATATGGCCTATAGGCACCACACTGGGATTTTCTTTTCTTTTTTTTAAATTTTTTAAAAAATTTATTTATTTTTTTAAATTTTTAAAAAAGTTTTTATTTATTTTTGAGACAGAGACAGAGTGTGAGTGGGGGAGGAGCAGAGAGAGAGTGAGACACAGAATCCGAAGCAGGCTCCAGGCTCTGAGCTGTCAGCACAGAGCCCGACGCGGGGCTGGAACCCACAAACCGTGAGATCATGACCTGAGCGGAAGCTGGATGCCTAACCAATGGAGCCACCCAGGCGCCCCTACACTGAGATTTTCTTAACTCAAATTTGCTAATGGTTAATATTATTTTAAATATGTGCAGAACAGAGACTTTTCGTTTATACTTTATGATAAAGACTTTTAGGGCCTGAGAATGTGCATCCAGGTTTTAAACAGGTGAATGTTCTTTTTTCTGGAAAAAAATCATGTAGCTCTGCTTCCATACAAACCACCTCCATGCATTTTCAATGCTGATAGAAGGAAATTAGGACTTTCTAGCTTTCCCCAATCATCTCATGATAAAAATTATGAAACGTGTAGGAAAGTTGAAAGAATTATATAGTGGACACTCGTATACCTACGATCTGGGTACTACAATTGCTCACATTTTGTTGTGTTTGCTTTGTCACATTACCCATCCTTCTATCTGTCTATCCGTTGATCCGTCTTTCCACGCATCTCAGAGTAAGTTGCCAGCATGAGTACACCTCAGATCCTTCTCCCGCTAATGCAGAATGTGAAGACTTCCTTGTGAAAGCTTAGTAATTCAAGCGTATGTACTCCCTTCCATCATTAACACACAATATCTACACTATAATCTTAAACTACATGTGGTTTGTTTTCTGTCAAAAGCATGGTTAAACTGACTAATATTTGAGCAAGCTCACCTATTTCTCTGGTGTCTCACAAAATTCTATCAGGTCACAGCACCAGAATGCAAAGCATTTTTAGTTTAGGTATTGGAGAGATTCTGTGAGGAAAGTGATTTGATGTTATGCTATTACTATTTATGTGAAGCTAATACAAAATTTTGCTGGATAGCTTATGTTTTTTTTTTCCAGCTTCTATAGATCTATTGTAAATGGTCATTTACTTAATATGACTTATTATCTTTACAGTATGAGTCAAATGATAATGCCTGGGTTGGATGAATGAGTATTGAATGCTTAGGCAGCCAGTCCTTGAAATTACTGAATTGCTCAGTGGAGGATAGAGAACATGACCCAGGAATAGAAGGTGGAGGAGGGTTGGTAAGTTGATGAATCAATCAAATGTTTTAATGTTATTTAGCTCTGTGAAATGAACAACCAGATGTACTAAACCTGGAAATAGTTAAAAATGGGGACCTCTTGGGAGCTGGACTGGACAGGAGAAGGTTGTGGAAAGAAAGTGGTGATTTCCATCATGACGATAAAAAAATAATGGTAATAATAGAACATATAGTGCTTATTATGTGCCAAGAACTGTTGTAAGTTCTTCACTTTTATATTACATCACACTTTTACATTTTACTTAATTTTCTTTTAATCTTTATAAAAGTTCTATGAGGTAGATGTTGTTACTGTCATTTTGCAGATGTGGAAACTGAGTCTCAAAGGAAGACTTGGTTCTTTGAATCCAGGAGGTATGTGCATGTTTTTCACAGTGGCATCTTGATACTCCTTGTGAAAGAAAAAAAATTTCTATGAGATATTTTTAGCCTTTAGTGGCAGGAAAACTTTCTCATTTTAAAAAATCTTGTAAGCTTTTTATCAGATAATAAAACCCATGTAAGATCTTGTGCAAAGACCTCTTCCCTGTTTTGTTTGGGAAGCCCAGACATCAATATATTGCTCAAATACTATAATTATTCCTCTCTTGTTTTGGTTTCTGATCTCACCTTTATGTTTACCCTCTGTGCATATAGTCAAAATACCCAAAGTAAATAAACAAGTGCACAGGCAAATGTGACAATAAATTATTCCTTTACTTAGCCGTTTGCTTCTACTCTGATGATTTTATTTAAAATTCTACACCTTTCATAATTTTTGGCATTGTTATGACTTCTCTAAGAATGCTCCCTGAGGATTCAAAATAGTCATCAAGCCATACTAATAAAAATTCATGTAGCGTTGAAAATGCAACATGAAAATCTTTACTCAGGGTACATTAAAATTGATACATCATTTGTTTTCCACTAATGAGAGATTTGCAGTAGTGGTGGATTCTGGGTAGAAAACCTGATACCAAGTCAGTGCCTGCCTCTCCAAAGGTGTAAGAAGATCATGGGTCTTACATTTTCTCTCTGGATTAATGCTTCCTCGTATAGAGTATCATATTCTGACCCTATCAGTTTTGATCATTCAACCTTCTTGAATGAATTTGTTCTTCAGCATTCTAATGGACTGCTGTGTCTCCCAAGGATTATTAAGATGTGACTCTGGTCACACAGCACTAGACCTCTGAACAAAAGCTGTCAAGGAAGAGAACTGGGAACCTTCAGGGTAAGATCCACACAGACATAACGATGATTTAACTTTTCATCTCTGGTGTCAAGTAACTCTCATTTCAAAAGGGATCAATGTGTTAAAGTAGACTTAAAAAAATCTTTTTAAGTAATATATCCTGCACTAAAATATATGTATCCTCCTCTTCTCTCCCAGGATTGATGGATTTTTCAGTCTCTAGAACCAAGGTGAACTAAGAAAATGCTTGTATTCAAGCTAAAACCAAACAAACAAACAAAAACCTGCCAGAGAACATATAGTTGTAGCCTGAATCTATCTCAAAACAATCAAAGGAGAAACTCCCCTGTTATTGCTACAAAACCAGCTCCCAGTAGAGTTGAAGTGTAAGATGTGAGCAACTGTGCCTGATTTCATGGGGTGTTTGTACCTGAGCTAGAAATATCATGCTGCTGTTCATAACATAATAGGAGGAGAGGATTTTAGGAATCAAAATGTAGAAGGAAACAAAAAGTGTTTGAGATGATGTTATTTTTAAAGCAATCAACAAATGGATGCATTGAATGGTGTTAAGGGTTAAAGTAGAGAAGAGACAATATATGAATTATATTTAAAAGACAAAGGAAGACTTGATTTGGCTACCAGGTAGAGAAAATATGGAGTGGCGCAGGAACAGAAGCAGTGATCAATGAGGTGGTTATTACCACTGACCAGATGTCAGGTGGTAGTGGGGTAGATTATGGTGGAGGAAATGAAATTGGAGGGAAGTATGTATTTGTGGTGCATGTTGTGGACACGGAGCACTGAAAGATGAACTGGTGGATTATATGGGTGATGGGTTTATGGGTTGGAAAGGAAAGAATCAGTGATGACTTCTAGGTTTTTGGCTTGAGCAACTGGATGATGGTGGTGCCGTTCACTGAGTTGGAAAACTTGGGATTGTCACAGTTTAGGGATAAAAATAGGGGCTTTCATTTCATTTTATTAAATGTTTATTCGTTTTTGAGAGAGAATGTGAGCAGGGGAGGAGTAGAGAGAGGGAGACAGAGGATCTGAAGTGGGCTCTGCACTGACAGCACAGAGCCTGATGTGGGGGCTCAAACTCATAAGCCGTGAGATCAGGACCTGAACCAAAATTGGATGCTCAACTGACTGAACCACCCAGGTGCCCCAGGGCTTTCATTTTAATTTTTTAAAATGTTTTATTTATTTTTGAGACAGAGAGAGACAGAGCATGAGCAGGGGAGGGGTAGAGAGAGAGGGAGACACAGAATCCGAAGCAGGCTCCAGGCTCCAAGCTGTCAGCACAGAGCCTGACGCGGGGCTCGAACTCATGAACCGCAAGATCATGACCTGAGCCGAAGTCAGACGCCCAACCCACTGAGCCACCCAGGCGCCCCCCAACCCCCCAGGGCATTCATTTTAGAGACAGTAAATACATTATTGATTTCCAAGTGGTGTATGAAAAAGAACTTGAAAAACAAAAAGAAAAAGAGCTATTTTAACCAAAGAGACAATGGATATGTAACATATATGTATAAACATATGTAAATTAGAACCAGAAAATACATGAATTGGGTTTTCCCTTAAATGTTTATGAGCAACTCTTGTGTTTTAAGTTAAATCCAAGGGTATGATTAAGTTTGCAAGCATCAGAAGGTGATCACTTCTTGGAAAATTTCATGCTTTAGTTTATTACTAATAGTTTTGAAGAAAAAAAATTATTGAAATGGATTTTTAAAACATAAATGATTTTATTTGTCCACAAAAGAACAAAAGAAGCAAATTTCTGAATTTCTCATCGCAATGGATATAAATCACAATTATTATTGACTCATATTTTTCTCCACCTTTATGAAACACTGTTCATTACAAAGGCCTAAAAATATTTGTAGAATGAATGACCATTTTCATATCTTGTGTTTTCAATTAGGCTATAATCTCTTGACAATAGGATGTCTTATATTTCTTGGAATCCACCCAAGAAACTAGGAACATAGTATAATAAAAAGAACGGAGATTTTGGATTACAGAAGGTATGGATATGAATTACAGTGCTACTGCTTATCCTTTGTTTGACATTGAGATAGTTATTTAGCCTTGATAAATTTATACTTCTTCATCTGTAAACCATAATGATAATACCTGTTCTCATGTGGCTGCGGTAAAGATTAAATAGGAAAGGTTTAGCAACAGCCTAACACAATTCTTGGCATATATTGAAGTGCTTAGTCAATGTTGGTTTCCTTTCCCTAAGCATGGTTCTGTGGACAGACTCAATAAATATTTGTCAAACGAATGAATGACATTATCTTTAGAATATCATTACCATTAATTCCTAATGGGCCTTGCATTTTGGGTCAAAAGGACATGCTTTCAACCCTTTCATATTTGGTGTTAATAGCCATATAGTGTCACAGATCACAAAACCATACTTAATGTTTGTTGCTATTATCAATCAGTACAGCTGAACACAGCCCACAGAATATAATTGAGTCAGATTAATTTTAATAACTGAAAGTGAACATTAGCATTCGTGGGAATGGGAATAAAATTGTCCCCATCACAAGTTAAATTACTGCTGCTGTTCATAAATTTTAAAACAGCTGACTCTGAATTTCCACCTGCATCTTTTAAAATGATCTTTCTATCTTCCCATTATTTTTTTAATAGACACTTAGGCAGAATTTCATTTCAGTAGTACTTAGAGTAAAACTAGAAAGTAGCTGGGGGGAAAAAATACAACCCAGTTTCTTATGGAACTATTTATACCAGTATTATTTACATCTTAAGTGGGAAATTAGGTGATGCTAAAGATAGTTTTCCTCAAATTTCGTTCTGCTTTTGTATTTTGAATGATTATTCTTCTCTTGAAATACTAGTTTATAGGTTACCTTAATATCAAATACTATATCATAATGCATATACATTATTAAACTCTAGGTCCTGGGTAGAAATTTGAGAACTACTCATTGATCAATACATAGAATTTCTCAGGTTTCTCTAGCTTCCATGGAGGTACACCTGTTCTAATTTCTAATCAGCCAAAAGCACTCCTAATAACATTCATATATAGAGAGATCTGTAGATTCTTCTTTGCCACTGAGTTAAGAAAACCAGGGTTTATATTTTAAAACCTCCCCCAACAGAAAATTACACATACTTGAGCTGCATATACTGGTGGCGGGGGGTAGGCCTACTCGGTCTACCAAGGATCAGAGTTTTGGGTCAGAACACTAGGTTCTGAGTGTTCAAAAAGCACTTCATTTTTTCTCCCCATTTCGGTGTTTCAGGGGGTTTCTAGATACAAGGTAAAGTAGTTGGCTTTATTGGAGAAGGTAAACATAGCAAAGATGCATTCTTAGGAATAAGTGAAAAAAAATCTCAAAAATGCAGGCTAAATCATTTGCAATGACATGGATGGATCTAGGGGGGTATAATGCTAAATGAAATAAGTCAATCAGAGAAAGATAAATACCACATGATTTCACTCATATGTGGAATTTAAGAAACAAAACAAATGAACAAAGAGATAAAGAGACAAACAAAAAATAGACTCTTAACTCTAGAGAACAAACTGATGGTTACTAGAGGAGGGGTGAATGGAGGGATGGGTGAAATAGGTCAAGGGATTAAGAGTACATGTATAATGATGAGCACTGAGTCATCGAGAGAATTCTTGAATCATTATATTGTACACCTGGAACGAATCTAACACTGTATGTTAACTATATTGGAATTTTTTTTTTAAAGTAGAAATACAAAGCCATTTCAAAAAAAAAATGAAGGCTAACTTAAAAATAAGCAAAGCACAGGAAAACACTCTTAGGAAGGATGGCTTTAATACACAGAAGACTTTTACGTGGATCGTTTGAGATAAAGAAAGTAAAACAGGGCAGATGCTAGGGAATATGCATACCAACACATCAGCTAAGGCCATACAAGACTTACCTCTTATAAGGAGGGGTGATAAATAATGAGAACAGTAAAGAAACTGTCTACTTCTTGAAACTTCGCCCTGTATCATCTAAGATGAGTATTTGTTTTCATTGTTTTATAATGACACAGGAAATTATAATTAAAGAGCTGCCCTGCTTCTGTTCTGAAACTTAAGAAAGTACATTCATCATCAAAAGAGAGAGAGAGAGAGAGCACATTTAATGTGTATTTAACATATTAATAGGCAAAAGGGGTAAATCTATATTTACTTTAGTACATGCTAAAATTGGGGGAAAATACATCCATTCTCTATTTATGGTATAAGTTATAGAGTAATAGGAAGATACTTTTTAACCTAAAGGAAAAAAATCTACTTATGGTCAATATCATGCTTCCTGAAGGATCACTAGACATTTTCTTTATACAGGGATAGTGTTGTTACTTAAAAGCATGGGCCTTGGAACTAGGCTGCCCTGAACTAAATCCAGTTCTGCCACTTATTAGCTGTATGATCTTGGACAAGTTTCTACACCTTTTTATATCACTTTCCTATCCTGGGAATAATAATGCTAACTATTTCACAAGATTGTTGTGGGGATTAACTGAATAATCCATTTAGAAACATGTAGAACCGTGCCTGCCATATTTGTTAACTGCTATATATTTGTTAGCCATTTTCATTCCAGAAATTAAAACATGAATATCTATCTGTAACAGTACTACTTGGCATATATTAAAAATACCAGATATCAGTAAGTAAGGAGAAATCGAAATTATCATTATACTAAGGTTATATTGTTTATCTGTGGCGATAAAAAAGAACCAACTGAAAACCACTATCAAAATGAAAAGTTTAATTTTTTAAAAATGTTTTATTTATTTTCGAGACAGAGAGAGAGAGAGAGAGAGAGAGAGAGAGAGACAGAGTATGAGTGGGGGAGGGGAAGAAAGAGAGAAAGACGCAGAATCTGAGGCAGGCTCCAGGCTCTGAGCTGTCAGCACAGAGCCTGACATGGGGCTTGAACTCATGACCACGAGATCATGACCTGAGCTGAAGTTGGACGCTTAACCGACTAAGCCACCCAGGCCCCCCAAAAATGAGAAGTTTAAACAGCAAATGAGACTAATGGAAAACAAATAGCAAAATGGTGTATTTAAATCCAACTAAATGTAAATGGCCTTAACATTCTGATGGTAGAGATTGTAAGACTGGATAAAAAAGGTCAAGATCAAACTATTTGCTGTCTATAGGACCTCTGTTTCCAATAAATGACACAGATTAAATGTAGATAAATGCAAAAAAAAAAAAAAAGCATTGCAAGCTAATACTAATAAATAAAAGCTAGAGTAGCTAGACTAATATTAGACAAGGTAGATTTTTAGACAAAGGGATATTACCTGAAATAAAAAGAACAATTTCATGATGAGAAAGTGAGTATCGGTTAAGTGTTAGACTCTTGATTTTGGCTCAAGTCATGATCTCATAGTTCGTGAGATGGAGCCCCACATTGAGCTCTGTTCAGTCAGGAGCCTGCTTGGGATTATCTCTCTGTCCCTCTCCTGCTGTTTCTCGCTCTCTCAAAATCAATAAATACCTTTTTAAAGCCTACAAAACTTCATAGTATGATCCAGTTTTTCTAAATAGATAGGCATTCTACCTATTATGAATATATTTGCATATATATTCATAGAATAAGTTCTGCGGGGTTATTAGGGTGACCATGGGTCTTGATTCACCTGGAACAGTCTATTGTCCCAAAGTAGTTATTAATACACTCCTTCATTCTAAAAAATGTCCCAGTTTGGATAACAAATAATACAGCCAAGTTAGTTATATGTGATTTTTTTTCACTGTCTTAATTATTTACATCTATATTTAATTAAGTCATGAAATGAGCATATATTTAATAAATCAGGCATGGGAGAAACAATAATGAAGCTATTTAAATATGGAGGAGCCCCAAAACAACAGTAAACCCATTTCTAAAAAGTGTTCCGTAAAGGAAACTGCCTTTCTATGAAAGGAGGAAAAAATCAGTTCCTATCAATAGGAAGTAAGATGATAAAAAAAAATCTCTAAAACTTGAAGAGGATTTGCAGAGAGCAGTTCCATATTCAATAAGCAATAAGTGTTCTAAGAGGAGGAAGAGACTAGAGGGGTATGAGACATGAGAAAGTCTCCAACATGGTTCTTTCTTGGTCAAAAGACATCTTGGGAGGATCTTACTGTGTTGACCACAACGTGTGCTTTTTCTTTTTTCGTATCTGAGTTTGTCATGAGAGGTTTACAAAGAATTGGAACAAAAATCTCTCCCTAGTATGATAGGGATGGTGACAGGATCAGGGTTTTCAAATTGGGGTGAAAATTTTCAATTAATTGAGATCTAGCTAGAGAAGCTAGCATCTGCCTCTTGATGCAGTGGAAGGGTCTGGGGTGGAGAGCGGGATTGTTCTTACTGATTTGAGTAGAAGTTTGAATCAGCATAACTCAGAAGATCTCTGACCTTAAGTGTAGAGTCATGATGAAGTTAACTCAAGTCCTTAGAGAATACAGAGCTATATTTAGCAGGAACTGGTATTGTTGAATTTTGAGTTATAAGATGCACCAGTACCTGATCAAATTTGAACCCCAAATGTCAGCTGGGCTGAATCTATGACATTTAAATACGACTATCTACCTACCCACCACCACACTGCCAGCATTCTATGATTTGTGGAAAGTCCAAGGCTCTCCCCCTGAAGGCTACAAATTCCCAGGGGAATTCTTTTCTCAAGTTCATCTTTGATCTGAGTTCTTGCTTCTGTTCACCATCCTATGCATGTGCCTTTCTTCACGTAAGTCCACAAATAGACTTTATTACACACACACACACACACACACACACACACACACCACACCACTCAGTGAAGACATTTGTGGGTACAGCTACTGGAAATCTGGGAATAAGCAGAGGTTTGCAACCGCACAAACATTCTTAAATGATTATTGGACCCTTTGCATTTTCTTTTTTTTGACTATATATTTTTTTCAATATATGAAATTTATTGTCAAATTGGTTTCCATACAACACCCAGTGCTCATCCCAAAAGGTGCCCTCCTCAATACCCATCACCCACCCACCCCTCCCTCCCACCCCCCATCAACTCTCCGTTTGTTCTCAGTTTTTAAGAGTCTCTTATGCTTTGGCTCTCTCCCAATCTAACCTCTTTGTTTTTTTTTCTTCCCCTCCCCCATGGGTTTCTGTTAAGTTTCTCAGGATCCACATAAGAGTGAACACATATGGTATCTGTCTTTGTATGGCTTATTTCACTTAGCATCACACTCTCCAGTTCCATCCACGTTGCTACAAAGGGCCAGATTTTGTTCTTTCTCATTGCCCTGTAGTACTCCATTGTGTATATAAACCACAATTTCTTTATCCATTCATCTGTTGATGGACATTTAGGCTCTTTCCATAATTTGGCTATTGTTGAGAGTGCTGCTATAAACAAGTGCCCCTATGCATCAGTACTCCTGTATCCCTTGGGTAAATTCCTAGCAGTGCTATTGCTGGGTCATAGGGTAGGTCTATTTTTAATTTTCTGAGGAACCTCTACCCTGTTTTCCAGAGTGGCTGCACCAATTTGCATTCCCACCAACAGTGCAAGAGGGTTCCCGTTTCTCCACATCCTCTCCAGCATCTATAGTCTCCTGATTTGTTCATTTCGGCCACTCTGACTGGCGTGAGGTGATATCTGAGTGTGGACCCTTTGCATTTTCAAGTGTCTTAGCCATTCCTACAAATCCAGATCCTGCTTCTTGCCATCTCTACAGCCCACCTCTCCTTCTCTTTCTTTCTCTCCACATCTTTTCTATCCTTTGCTTCTTTTTTTCTCAGACATAAAAACAAATACTTTCTGGTGTCGTATACAGAGCAAGTTGGCTTTTTTCTAGCCCCATCACACAGGCTTATTTTGGGGCTCTTTGTGAATTTAAGCCTTAAAATTACTCTGGTCTAATTAAATTCTTAGACAATGTGTCTTATTCTCCATTACCCATCTGCGTGAGATGAAGATTTTGTTTTACAGTTTTAATTGTATTTCTCAATTTGCTACCAGTTCACAAAAGTTTTACATTTTTTATGGTGGGCAGATAAATAATTCATATTCCATTTTAATAAATAGCCCATTATAATAAAGAGTCATTGAAAAAAGAAGAATATTTTCATCATATCTGTAGCAGTTATTCATGTTTGTAGTAAATCTAAGCATTTTGATTATATTTAAAAACTCAAGGCAATATTCTTTATCTGGTGTATTGAGCCAAGTTGTAGGCATTGGAGAAAGTTTGAGTAAGTAATGTAAGTAACTAACATATGTTGAATCCCAGAAAACTGGCTAGGGTTCCTTACAATAGTATGCTTGTCTTTTCATTTATGCATCAGTTGGGTTTATGAAAGGTATAAAGAAGTTAAGAAAACACTCAAATGTAAATATATATTCTGATGAGAAATAAAATAATATATTAAGTAGCATCTGTGTTACAGTGGGTTGGAAAAATGTTAGGTCGAAGTTGTTTTCATATTTGCTTTTTGCCACATTTACTTATTGTAATGATAAATACATAGATTTGGGATGAAATAAATGCATGCAAACCTGTATTCTCCAAAACAATTAAAGAAAAGTTTGAGGTGGTGATCAATTCAGCTGCAGAATAAAACTATGAATTCTCTTATTCTCCATCCTCTCTGTCATAGAAACTCCTGCATAGGAAGTTCTTTGCATGTTCCAGAATTTGCACATCCCTAGCAGTTCTGTCAAATATCTCTGTAACTGGGCTTTTTTTCTTTGTTGACAGTGATCCTTTCACCCTTTCCAGTGGTTCTTCATCTGAAGGGTTCCTCGAGACATTAACTGGCGTTTTCCTAGACAAGGATTTATTTAAGAGTGAAATAACAACAACCGTAAATCCCCAGAAACACAAGAATTCGAGGGTGCGCAGCCTCAGATGTGAACAGTACAGACAAACTGGTCAGAGCTTGCTTCCCACTAGTGGCCTCATGTCCTTACTCAAAACGGTACTTGTTAAGTCCCCGGTAGCACCAGTGGAAACTTGCCACCACCAGTAAACAATTTCCAAAACTTTTGGGATGTATTTTTTCCTCGTATTAATATGTATACGTTTAAAGTTATTTACTGAATTATCACCTAGCCCCAAAATACATAAATTGATTACAAGTATGTTAATTGACCCCAAATTGGAAAGTATGTGTAGTTTATTGAATTCTTTCCACTGAGCTTCCGAGGTAGGGGCTACTGTCTTTACAACAAATTCTTTGATTTTTCTCCAGAAGTTTAATTCCTCAGACTTTAATTATTGCTCGCCTATGTTTCTACAACTTTTGTCATGAATGGGGATTCCAAATAGTGCATCTGGATGGGGCTAATGCTACACATGTGTTTTCATCTCAACATCATGCCAGCGTGACTTGCAAATTTCCTATTTTGCTAACTCACAACTTGCAGAAGATTAGATCTGCCATGACGGAGAACAGCCGGAATGCAGAACAGTCTGATGTTGTCACGTGGTGAATTTTTCCTCCTTTGAAGTCATTTAGTCCATTCATCCTCTTGGGCGTGATACAGTGTTGGGCATCGTATCATCATATGACCCAGGTTTATTTAGTGTGGTGCGTTGCCTTTCTCAGATGCAGACTCTGAGATTCAGATTCGTGACTAAGGTGCTTATTAGCAGGTGTTCTGAGGGTGTAGATGTGGGGAGTGAAAGGGAGCAGAATTGGGTGGAAGAAACTGTGATGCTGTCGTCATGAAGGGCTCAGTTGACCCCTTGGGGGGCAATGGGTTGGCTCTTCAAAGTTGTCTCGAATTAAGGCAAGAGAGCCAGGCCTTTCTACACTCATATAGATTAGTCATTGGGTAGGGACTTTCCCTGGGAGGAGGCCGACTGGCCCTGGCAGCTTTCCATGACTGACACAATCCTCAAGGATGGATGGCAGCTGAGGGTCATCTTCTGACAACACTCACAACATCTGAGAGGAAGGCTTTCTCATTCCTGAAGATCACATCACAGTATCTATCATACACTTTGATGGTCACTCAATTTACATGGAGTCCCTAGACCAATGGATTACAAACTTTTTTTTTAAAAGAAACAGCACTTTTTGTTCCAAGCAATAGCTTACACAAATCTTTCTATAGGGAAGAGACAAAAGCAGCTACTTTTCCAGAATGCGCAAGAAATGACTCATAAGATACCTCTACTTAGATACCCAGGGTTTCTTGGGACATGTTGGAAAACCTAAAACTTGACTGATCATCAGATTCAGCTGAAAAACTTTTAAAAAAGTGAAACCACATACACAGATTCTTGGGCTTCTTATCTAGAGTCTCTGGTTCAATAGGTCTAGGGTTGGGTATTAGGATATAAATACATTAACACACACACACACACACACACACACACACACACATTACTGATGTGATTCTTCTAGAATTGTGCTCTTGGATAAGAACTTCTGTTAAAATCAGGTTTTTCTATTAGAAGAAAATATATATATATGAATTTCTATTTATTACTCAAAGATGAAAGAGACCAGGGTATACAGACTGGGAGGTGAGCAGGGGTAGGAGCCCTGCTGCTATGCTGCAATTTTCTTCTGTTCTTAAGCTTCTTTCCTTAGCCACATGTTGTTGAAGTTTATGGATTTGTGTTATTCCTCAAAAAGTAACTTAACGACTCTTTTTCTAGGTGCTGACTTTATTGACTCATTCGGTTAGGTCTTGGGGAAAGGAAGTTCTGAGATGACTCAGCCTACCATCTTTACATTGATTTCCCCGGTATGTGCATCTCCAAGTATACGTGACAAAGCCAAATTCCTCTCCAAAGTGACACAGTCCGCCAGCAGTTTATGAGTGATTCTGCTACTCTACATTCCGATTAGCACTGGGGGTTGTTTATTTACTTATTACTAACTACTGCAATATTCTAAGTGTTTGGGATAGATCAGCGAACAAAACAAGACATTCTAACAGGCTGATAATAGACAATACAGCATGATAAGTAACTAAATAATTGTATTGGTTGTTAGAAGATCATGAGCACAATGGAATAAATAAAGAGAGCAAAATAAGAGAGATCAGGAGTGTCATGGAAGAAGGAATTGAGGTGGTAATTTTAAAAAGAGAGGTTCAGAGCACTCTTTCTGAGGAGGTGATACTTGGAACAGATTTGGAAAGTGATAAAGGAGTTAACTGTGTGGTTTTCTGGAGGAAGCCACTTCCAGTCAAAACTGGGTTTCTCAAGTAGAGGCACTGGGCACTGTTGACATTTTGGGCTAGATAATCCTGTGTTGTGGGAGCTGTCCTGTGTTTTGTAGGATGTTCAGCACGACCCCTGGCCTCTACCCACTAGATGCTAACTGTATGTTCCCCTCTAGTTGTTGCAAGCCAGAATGACCCAAACATTGCCAAATGTCCTGTGGGGGCCAAAGTCACCCTGATTGAGAAGCACTGGTATAAAGCATATAAATAATTTTATCTTGGGGCGCCTGGGTGGCTCAGTTAAGTGTCCAACTTCGGCTCAGGTCATGATCTCACGGTCCATGAGTTCAAGCCCTGTGCCAGGCTCTGTGCTGACATCTTGGAGCCTGGAGTCTGTTTGGAGTCTGTGTCTCCCTCTCTCTATGCCTGTCCCCCAGTTGTTCTCGGTCTCTCTCTCTCAAAAATAAACAAACATTTAAAAAATAAAAATAAATAAATAAGTAAATAAATAATTTTGTCTTTTTCTGTATGGATCCTAATTGTCTCAGCTACCTGTTATAAAATCCATCCTCCTGCTGAACTATAAAATACTGACTTTGTCAAACAGAAAGTTTTCATATTTTTGAGGGTCAGAGTCTATTACTCTATTATGTTTCTAAAATATATTTATTTATTTTTGAATATATGGTATCTTAAAAACTGTAACTCTTTAAGTCTTGATATCTGGTAGGGTAAATTCTTCCTACGCATTCTTATTTTAAATTAACTTAATCATTCTTTGCTATATACCCTCTTCCATATGCAATTTCAGACCAGCTTGTCACAGTCTATAAAAAAGTGTGATGGGATTATGATAGGAATTCATTAAATTTATAGATTAATTTAGAGGGAATTGACACCTTTATGAAATTGATTCTTCCCATCCATGACCAAAAGTATCTCTTTCCACTTATTTAGGGCTTTTTTTATGTCCTTCAATAAAGATATTATTCATTTTCTCCATATAGGTCTTGGACCTTTCCTGATAGATTTATTTCTGGCTATGTGATAGGTTCTGTTGCTAATGTGAACGGTGTCTTTAAAAATAATTATTACATTTTCTTAATCGCTGTTTCTAATGCATAGCGTTATAATTAATTTTTGTATCTTTACTACAACAATCTTGCGTATTGTTTCTAGCAATTTCCTGCAGATTGAATTTAATAGCCCAGGAGGACAATCATATATAATATGTGGATTAAGAAAAAAAATGTCCTTTCCAATCCTTTTATCTCTTACTGCCTTTTGTTGTCTTTTTGCTTTGGTTAGCAGTATGGTGGCGGTTTTTCATTTGCTTCCTCATCCTAAAGTGATTGATTCTAATATTCTACCTGAAGTGCAGTCAGTGCTATAGCCTTTTGGTAGGTAGCCTTTATCAGGTTAAGGATGATCCCTTCCATTTTCAATTCACTATGCGTTTTACCTCCATGGGTATTAAATTTTATCCAATATATTTTTTGGATCTACTAAGATGATCATATGATTTTTCTCCTTTAATCAACGAATGGAGTAACTACATTCACAGATTTTTCTGAAGTTAGCCATTCTTACATTCCTGGAACCAACCCTATTTCATGTTTTCTGGAAAGAACAACTCCACTCTGCAATAAGGGAGTATCTGTTCCATTTCTAAAACCTCACTCCTAGATGGAGTTACCCACAGAGGCAGATCCAGCTGTATAGGGACCTGAAACTTTATTTAATTTGGGATCCGTTTATAAGAATAAACACTCAGATTTATGAATACAAATTAGCTATAGAAGTGAATACCTATTTAAAATTGAAAAAAAAAAACAAATTACAAATTTCATTAAGCTGTTGGATAGATATCACAAAATTTAGAAAGGTAACCTAACAGTTTTTTTCATGAATTACTTGGTGATACACCACACTAACACTGTTTTTTGTTTGTTTGTTTTGGTTTCTGGTTTTTTTGGACAACTTTGGCTGCATAATCTTAAAACCACCTCTTTATGAGAAAATGATTTTTAAATATTTTCTATGCAGATTCTGGAAAAGAATTCAGTCTTTCCTTTAATGTGAACAACTGACACTGGTTTTTAAAACATTATTGATATTGGGGATTCATAAAATGTGCAAATTCCCATGCAAAAATCCTGTTTTATATTTCTGCAGCATATCTGTCCCTTATAAATACCAGAATTCTGATAAGTTCTATTTTGCCTGATTTACATAAAAATGACTGATACATTTATAAGTGTATAAGCTGCTTTATTAGTATACTCATGGCATAAGAAAGTTTCTGCTTTGAATAGACATGTTATGAAACAAATCTTCTGCTTATAATTTTACACCCGTGATACCTGGAAGGAATTTCCAGAGACTAGCTTCCGGCTCCAAAAATTCAAGCTTTGTTTCTTTTCCACTGTTCACATACCTTCAGATTGTGATAACACCCGTGGCTCTATACTTTCACATCATTATTAGCTTCATGGTTAACCCACCGTGGTAGGGACCGCATATGAAAAACATTCTTTAGAAAGAAACACAACTGAAAATATAATATATGGCATTAGTAAACTTGTATGACATCTTTCACAGTTTTTTCCCCCTTGCAGCCTTGTGAAATGAGGACATACACTCAACTTTTCACAGAACATTTATTTCCACGCTGCTAATTAAAATAAGATGCTCTCTGATGAAGAGCTAGTTCACTGAGACAAAGGCAAGGAAAATTAACTTTAAGAAAATGTCTGATAATTAAGCTTTAGTTTTCCTTCCCATTGCGAAAATTTGCTTTCTTTTCCTACAGATAGAAATCGGTTGCCCTTTCTCCAAATTCATGTAACTCCCACTAATATTTGCTATAAATGAAATAGATGCTTCGCTAAATAGTCTTGCATGTGATATTTCTCCACTTACTCGTAGATGGGTAACAACACTTTCAAGTGTTTTGATCTCCAAACTGTTAATTCATATTTGTTTATATAATGAAGCCTTTGGAAATATTGAATGGATGTTCTTTAACTTGCCCTATGTGGCCAAACAGTTCCACCTCCTAAAAATCAAAACATCTGCTCTATGTTCTTCTCCCCAGAATATATTCCTAATTCTGAGACTTTGGGGGGAACTCAAGCAGGGGGATCATTCTAAGGAACTAAAGAACAGATGATGTTGTCTTTTATTCCAAATTTCTCTTGCTGTGCCTTCTCCCTCCTTTCCTTCTAGGCTGGCTCCATATGGGTCCCCACAGCTTTCATACCCTTCCAGGTCCTTCTCAATCTGATTTTAGGGAAAGTTCTGATAGAGTTTTATCCCTTGATTCATTCCTGATAGTTTGCTTTCCACATTTCTGCTAGGATTTGTGAAGCTTAACACACAAACAACAACACAGAGAATGATTAGCTAAGAAAGTGCTCAGAACAAGGAAATAAATGTTGGTTCCTAATGCAACCGTAAAGCATTTAAAATGAAATAGTTCTGATTTATTAAAATAAGGAAGAAGGATAAGCAACAAAGAGGCATTTTTTAAACAGAGGGTAAGAAAAATTAAAACTTGAGAAAGATATTGAGGTAATCACAGCCTTTTAAAGTCAAAGGAAATTTAAAGCTTCAGTGATGAATCAGCCCCAATTCCAAAATATTCAGAATGTCTAGGATAAATAAGCCTTTTCAAATAATAAATTTTGAAAATAGAAAATTAAATAGCTGATGAGGGGAATTCATTTTGCTCATTTTTATCCAAGAGACTGTAAGTTCTAGTGAAGGAGAGGCAGATTCCCTCTTTCCCAAGGATAAGGTTGTATACAATACCTGACATTTTTACTAAGCACTCCAACCCTTTGCTCCTGGGGATAAAAATCAATGCACCTAGTGGGGGAAAAACACATTGGGATTGAAAGATTGTTGGTATGATGTACCCCAGATGTGGCTGAGCATCGACAGCCCCTGAGGAGCTTGTTAAACTACAAATGCCAGGATGCACGGCCAGTACTTGGAACTGCTGGCCTGTTACAAGTAGGGCAGAGGAAAGAGGTTGAATTGGCCGCCCTTAAGGAAAGGAATGGATGTATATCTACATCTATATCGATATCGATATAGATATTTAAATGTTTATTTATTTACTTTGAGATAGAGTGTGTAAGCGTGGAGGGACAGAGAGAGAGTGGGGGAGAGAGAATCCAAGGAAGCTCCATGCCCAGGGCAGAGTCCAATGTGGAGCTCGATCTCACAACTGTGAGGTCATGACCTGAGCCAAAATCAAGAGTCAGACATTTAACTGACTGAGCCACGCAGGTGCCCCTATATATACATATTTTTTTAATCAAGTTGTGGTAATAAGTCACACTCCACCACTAAACATAATCTGGCCAAGGTGTCCAGATGGTCACAGAGTAAACCCTTGAGCCAGTGCTGGAGTCTTCAACTCTCATTTGTTTCTCTCAGCAAAGACTACCCTCCTTTCACACCTGCCATTTTAAAACCGACCTTTTTCATGGTGGCAGACTCATCTAAAGTGTCATAAAAGTTTGTGGGGATTGAGAATATGAGTTTTGGAATTGGATCAGGACCTAAATCCTGACTCTGCTACTTATCTGTCTGGTGAACCTGGACAAACCACCTAATCTTTGAGGTTTTTTACTGCATCTGTCAAATGAAGACAATGGCACCTAATTTGTAGGAATTTATTCGATGTAGTGATGTACACAAAAGTGCTTTATGAAGTACCAGACATTTTTAGTTATAAGTTGTAACTGCTTCCTGCTCATGTTTAAAATAAACACCAATCCCTTTAGTGAACTATTCACATATTGTATCATCAGATATGTTACTCTTCTCAAAGTTTCATTAAAAAACAACCTGATTTTCTTGACCAATTTTTCATTATTTTCTGAAGTATATACACTTGTAACCACATCTATGATTTCTAGAACACAATACGTATCCAGGCATTATGGAATAGTGGGAACATTATTTATCTTTCCAAAGGAAATATTGATTATTTCCTTCCTATGGGGTCTACCTCGCTCTGATGTCATAATAGTCTTTATCAGATCCCATACACCCCTTACCAGACCATCTCAACAATGGATACCACACTTATTTTAGGGATGGGCATGCTGTACAAGTCAGACCTAGGGTCCTTTCCTATACCTTGTTGAGAAAGGAGTTTATTGAGAAAGGAGTTTGTTGTTTAACATCCTCCAGGATCAAAGCTGCAAGGGATACGCAAGCCTGAAACTGCCAGTTGTTCTCTTTCCCATCAAGGGGATGAACTCCCTGAAAATAAAGGCAATACAGATGGGGAGTATAGAAAAGGAGACAAATCAAGGATACTGCACGAACACCTGGTTTCAGTCATACCTGAATAGTGAATAAATAGGATGGATGGATAGATAGATAGATAGATAGACAGATAGATAATAGATAGAATTAATAAGTGAATGGTGAATGTTGGATACGTTCATGGATATTCTATTTTTATAAGCTAATAAGCTTCCCTCCATCCCGTAGTTAGTAGGTACTGGTTATTTACCCTACTTCCAACCAGAAGAGTTCTCTGACCAGTAAAAAACATGTCTATGTGTGCATCTGTGGAATCTCAGTTTATGAATTCCACTGTAAAGCCTGTCTGAACCATTTTCTCATTTCCATCCTGGCTGAATTAATGGTTTCACCCTTTGGGCTTGCCTCCAGTGTTGGTTAATTTAGCTGTCTTACATGTGAGGCTTCCTCATAGACTATAAACTCCACAGGATATGGACTGTGTCTTAATTCAACTTTATAATTCAGCATCTTGCAGATTACCTAACGTCTAGTAGGAGCTTAATGATATCTGTTGTACAATCTAATGACTAAATGACTATAATAAGTCTGTTGCAATTTTCAAATGCAGAGACAAAATTTTATTTCTTTATTTCTATACCCTCATATAACTTACTCAAGGACTATTCAATCACAGTATTAATTTATTGGGAATATGGGAATCTGGGAGACAGAATACATCTTCCATGATGGGAAATATTGAGCTAATACAGTCAAGTACTTTGCTTTCTGATAATGTAACAACCTGGAAAATCTAGAAGCATAGATTGTTTACACCATACATTAGATTCTCTGTCTAAAATTATCTCTCTTAAATAATCCTTTAGCAGATACTGGCTTGCCATCAATTTATGACTGAAATCTCTAGCAAATGCCTGTGGTGCAGATGGTCTCTCAAGTAAGTTTCCCCACTGGGAAGGGAACGCACTGATCTGCTGCTGTGGATAGCTGGAATCCCAACAGTCAAATTTTCCTTGTAATTTATTAAAGTGGTTTTCTAGTACCAATTAATCCCATGTAGGTTTGATTGGTGTGAGCAGGTTTCCTAGGGCTAGGTTACTATAAGTAGGCCATTCAGGCTGAGTACCTGGAAGATCAGTGGGCGTAGACCCACATCTGCAGGAGGCCTGCCCACTGGTAGCTGTCAGCCTTCTGTTGCTCTCCATTCCTTTAAGTTCTGTCTTGTCTTGATGGAGGTACACACTGAGCACATCAATATTCCATCAGGACATGCATATCATTTTCCTTTAAGGGTGGTATTTGCTGAATCCTCAACACAGTTTTGATTGATTATGTCTTGGGGTCACTTTTGCCTTGGATGATGCTTATTCCTGAAATTCAAATTTAATTTTTTAAAAATCTGATTTTTTTTTTTACTAATTTTAAGAACAAATATATTTTAAAGGTTGGAGAAACTGTAGATTTTCTAGTGGCTAGTGGTTATAAAAGTCCCCCAAACTCCAGAGACTTTAGCCCCCTTCTCCAGCTCTTGCTTTTAGGGTTCATATATTTCATCCCTAACAAAGACATTTTTTTTCCAACATCCTACTTAATACTGTGTGTGTTAAAAGAAAGGGTGTCATTCTTTGGTCTAAGAATCTCTTTAAGATAAAACAATGCTAACCTTTAGTATAATTACTGAGCAATTGCTCTCAGTGGGTATTAATCATAGTTTGTTTTGCAAACTTTGGCTTGAGTTTTTTCAGAAGGATCTTCAGTGCAGCAGGGACTCGAATAAGGATTTGGGCGAGAAGGGGAAGATTTCTTTACCAAACAAAGGCAAAAGGCAAACATTAACATTTTCTGAACATGCACTACAAAGCCAGTGTGTCAAATATGCTCTGTCGGCAAAATTCACTTGAAACTATAGGATGCCAGTAAGCACAGCAATTAGGAGGTCAAGGCTGGTGGGATCAAGTTACAATTCTGTCCTTTACTAACTGAATAACCTTAGGCAAATTATTGAACCATCCAGAACTTCCATTTCCTTATTTGTAAGATAGTATTAATAATAATACCTCAATTTATAGTTTTCTAAAAATGAGGCTTAAATAAGACAGTGCCTACAGTTGTTTCCTTCAGAACGTATTAGTGTGTAATGGTTTTTATTATTATAAATTTATCATTATTTATTATTTAGTTAAACCAGATTAAGCAATTGAGTCTCAAGTAAGATTCGCAAGGCCATTTATACAGGCAGGCTGACCTTCTCCCTGGCAACCCTATTTTTTTGTCTATGGAGAGAGAAGTGATGAGAACTGGGGAGGGGGTGTGTGCATTCCAGAGGTGGAGAGATAGGGTGAGGACTTTTGTGGAGCCTTGCACAACGGGAAGAGGACAGCAGGGCTCACTGTTCTTTATCATATTATGATTGCAGCTGCTCAGCCTACCATTATTTTTTATAGTCTATTTTAGAGCCTTTGCCATTTTTAGGCTTGCTTACCGCATGTCTCAGTTTTTTGGATGTCAGAAATGGCTTTGAAAAGTTATACAATACTGTAGCAACCTTGGCCATTCATCAGCTCTCAACATCCAAAGTGCTGCCACTATTGTTCAGCAACATTGAAGAAAGGGAATTCACCCCTTGGGACTCGCTTTTGATTGCTATTAGATTTTTAGTCATAGCTATTGCTCTCATAAGAAAAATCCACACCACCTGGGCTTCCCTGCAGTTTTTCATTATAGTGCCCAAGCTGTTCACTGAGATACAGTGAGAGGCTAAGCAATGCCATCCATCCCGGTCTTGTTTGACTTGAAAGTAAAACCTGGTGGCTGAAATCTCTGCCTCTTGCCATCCTAAAACCGGACCCATCAATCTTTCTTCTCATCAGTTCTAGCAAAGATGACAGAGACAGACATTTTCCTCCTTGCTTCTCAAGTTAAGGCAACGGAAGTGACTTTGAGACGCGCCACCGCTATCACCTTATGCAGCTGGAGCAGAGCCTTAGCTGCTCCGGGATGAAGGTGCGTGTTGCCTATGGCCTTGTTTTGGGAGGCAGTTTCCTGTTTTCACACAGTTCTTGGAGAATAGATAAACTGAAGCGTAAATCACTCAAACATCGTTTCATAGATCCCGCTGTGCTCATTGGCCACTAGAGAATCTCAGTATGCTAACGCAAGTAGAGGTATTTGATGTTTTGGCTTCAGATCCAAACTGAAGCTGAATCAGTAGGAGGGAAGAACCATTATCCAGTTCCTCAGGTTTTGATAATTCTCTCTCTTTTTTTAAATTTATTTATTTATTTATTTATTTATTTATTTTGAGAGATAGAGAATCCCAAGCAGGCTTCAGGCTGTAAGCATAAGTCCTGTCGTGGGGCTCGATCTCACAAACCATGAGATCATAACCTGAGCAGAAATCAAGAGTTGGTCGCTCAACCAATTGTACCACTCAGGCACCCCTTGATAATTATTTTCTTA
>NW_024412420.1:8829752-8831325 GCF_014898765.1 Herpailurus yagouaroundi | reverse complement strand
AGCCTGATGTGGGGCCCAAACTCATGAACCATGAGATCATGACCTGAACTGAAGTCAGATGCTTAACTGAGCCACCCAGTTGCCCCTAGGATAATATCACTGGTGAAACTATGCCTGAGTGTTTGTCTCTATTGTATTTTTTTTCACTCTGGCCAGACAATTTCAAGTTCATCGGACAAGTAGTCAATATTGTTGAGGAACTACAGTGATAAAAACAGGGTAGATATTCTGTCTCAAGGAAACTACTTTAAGACAAAATCTTATAAAATTGCATGAGACACTTGTCTTGGATATGCAAGGTAAAGCTTTATCAGAACATGCCCTATAAGGGCAGAGATAGAACTAAATCCTTAATCTTTTTAGTGCTATAGGAGCTTCCAGGGATGATGTATGACTATCCATGTCTCGAGAGTCCACTATATCAGGTTTCAGGACTGTTGGGGGAGTAGAATATAAAAATGGGAGACCCGGATGACTTAGCTACTTAAGCTTCTGACTCTTGATTTTGGCTCAGGTCATGATCTTGTGGTTTGTAGGATTGACTCTATGCTGACAGTGTGGAGACTGCTTGAGATTCTCTCCCTCTCTGTCTGCTTCTTCCCTGTTCGTACTCTCTCTCTCTTAAAATAAATAAACAAACATAAAAAAATAAATTGGAGGGATTTTATTTATTTCCCCCGAATAAATTGGTGGGAAATCCTAGACTAACTAGGTGGGTGTTTCCAGAAGAGATGCCATCTTGTCCAGATGGAGGGCTGCTTGGGTGGACAGCATATGGCCCAGAACTCTATATCAGAGATCTCAAATACCCAATGCCACAGGCTAGCATTGGCCTGTGAGTGATAGTCAGAAGGCAACTAAGAAGTGATCGGACTAAGGACACATGGAATACCAGGTCTAGAAACTCTGCCAGGTGTTTTCCAGAGTAAGTCACAACTACTGAATCTCATGGGCCATGGGAAGTGCTGACTATCATGTATCATAAGTTAACAGGAATATTGTAGTGGCCAAAAGGAATCACAACCTTCTGGTAAAAGTGAGTCTGGAAGCTTTCATACCTTGTCACCTCCTCACATAAGGACAATATCAATACTTGCGATGTCCCTAAAGTCCAGTTTTGGTACAAAATTAACTTAAGAGTCATGGGAAGTAACAGAAGTCTCAGTTTATAAACATTTTTATTCCAAAAGAGCATCCGGGGATGACAAGATAAACAAAATGTAGTATGTCCCTACAGTAGGACACTATTTGGCCATAAAAAGAAACAATGTGCTAACACGTGCTACAACATGTGTGAACCTCAAAGATACTATGCTACGTGAAGAAGCCGGATGAAAGACCGTACCTTGTATATAAAATGGTCTTTCTGGGGTGGTGGAACTGTTCTAAAATGGGATTGTGGTGATTATTGCAGAACTCTAAATTTACTGAAAAACACTGGCTTAGTCACCTGAAATGGGTGAAATTTATTATTTTTTTTTTTAATTTTTTTTTCAACATTTATTTATTTTTGGGACAGAGAGAGACAGAGCATGAACGGGGGAGGGGCAGAGAGAGAGGGAGACACAGAATC